>NC_142339.1:34575412-34907630 GCF_054954075.1 Amborella trichopoda
CAATCCTATTCATTCACACAATTTCTATACATTCTCATGTCTAATATCATACTTAAATTCAAGCTTCATTCATGCGTAAATCATGATTCATACATGCTTGGATTCATGCTTCATTCATACATAATTTATACAACATTCATGCTTCAATTCATGCTTCATACTACCCTATAATGATCTACTTACTTCACAAGAACTCCAAGTTTACCCTCCACCAAGCTCCTCCTCAAAGGTCAAGCTCCCAAAGCTTGAGGCTCTAAGTGTGGGAGAGAGAGAGAGAGAGAATTTGGGAGAGGGTGAGAGAAGAGAAAAAGCTCATAGAGAGATGAGAAGGGCTTTATTTATAAAAGGGGAAAGGGTAGAAAGTGACAAGTGGTGTGCAAGAGTTCACAAATGGCATACATGGGCACACATGGTCAACAAGTGGAAACTCATGGCACACTAACCAACAAGCAAGGGACAAAAGTTTCATAAAAGAATAGGACGTCCTCTGGACCACCTTATATAGCTGTGCTCGACAGCCCACAATGCACACGACAACTCATGCACATGGTGAAACACAGGCGGTGCTAGCCCCTCTTTCTCCACAGCCGTCGATAACACACACGGCGGTAGCTCCTCTACACAGCCGGCGCTACGCACACAAAATAGTCAGCGCTAACTTCTCTACACAAATGGCATTAGCACGTTTACTCAGCCGAAGATGACACAACTCAGCCGGCGCTGGCACTTCTTCCTCTCCAGAGCCGACGCTCCTCATAACACAGCCGACGCTGCCCACAACTCTGCCTGAGCAGGACCCTCCCTTCCTCTTTATCCCGCCTTGCACTTTAACTAGCCGGGAATAATCTGGGTCATGACAGGTATTGCCACGACTCTTCACATACGGCAATGGACATCGCCGCCTATGATAGTCCCATGGCAAGCTGAAGCCCCCGCGGATAGCAATAAGCCTCGCTACCTGTGTTCCCCATTGAGACGTCAAGGATACACCTGCGGATGGCGATGAGCAGCACCGTCTGCAAGTCTCACCGAGAGATAGAGACTCGTAAACAGAAGAGGAATAGTAGCTCGTGCATGGCACTGCCATCGCCATGCGTGACCTGTGAAACAATAGGAAGGAGAAAAAGAAGAGAAGAAAGAGGCATGCACGACACTGTCACTGGCTTGCATGGCCTCTAAGGGAGGCTGAGACGAAGAAGAAGAAAGAAAATAAGAGAGAGAATGTTTCCTTGAGCCTAAGGGTATAGATCAAAAAGTTTCTCTCTCCTTACTCTCTCCCTCCAAACGTGACTCAACAATGAGAAGGAAGGGGAATTCTATTAAGTAAAAATTCTCTTTTAGTGAAGGGTGTCAAGCCTTTTGCGTACAATGATGGTACATGGTATATACAGAATTGTGCCCAAACATGGATGGATTATAAAAATTAAACTTAATTGTTGGAAATTAAGATTTAACTAAATTAAAGGAAACTAGAAAATAGGGTGCAAAATGACTGATTTACCTCTTTTTTACAAGTTGTGGAATTCCAAGACAGTCCCTTTGTTGTGTTAGAGCGTGCATGATTTTTCATGGATTATCCACGGTCATTCTGATGCTCGTGTGATCGAAAGATGATTGTTTTCTTGTAAGGCGTGGCTTGACGATCGATTTAATACCAACTTCGAGCCATGGATCGTGTTTTTAGGGCACGATCATGTCACTTGAAATTTGAATGAATCATGAAACTTTCGATCGATTGTATGCTCGTTCCTTGATGTTTTTCTATGATTTCTTTACTGGAACACACTGAGCATGTTGTCACGATCTTGGGGCAACAAACGCAGCTCTTTTCCGTGCCCAGACGAAGATTTTGCAACTTTGAAGTTTTGGTTGGAATCTGGAATTCTGGCAACAGAATTTGCAGTCACTTCATCAGCTTCGTATGCAAAATTCGACCATTGTACGAGGTTCAAACTAGAGATAACCCTAGACCTTACGCACGCGATGGGATTGGTTTCACGTTGATCGGGCTTGCGAATGGCATGATTTGGCTGCTCAAGAAAGGCACGATGCTGGTAATTTTCCTGCACTTTCTTTACAGATCAGCAACTTCTCTGTAGCTTTTCTTCGGGCTCGGGCGTCGTCGCGGGGCGTGCCATATATCAAAATGCTCGTTTCTCAAGTTTGAGCAAGATGCGATCTCAGAAGAGGGAGATATAAGTGTTGAAAGTCATTAGTCGTGATCCCCGTTTTAATGGAGTTGAGTTGCAGGGTGGCCGCACGGGAATAGCGTGTAGCTCCTCCTATTTCACTCTTTTACCTATAACTTCTGCTTGTGATATCCGTTCAAGCTGAAATTTGATCCCTAGGGGTTTTCAATAGTGTCAGATCCAATGGCAGTGGTTTCATAGCAAATTGAGACACCAAAAATATAGCTCTAATTACAAGGTCCTTTTCAAGGTGCTAGAGGCCAATTCTGCCGAAACTGTTTCTCAGTATGCACCGCCTTAGAAATGTTAGAATGTAATAGAAATTGGTAGGAGAATTTTGAGAGTCCTTATGAAGATCTATGCCAGTTATGGGGCTATTCTGAGACTGTCAAAATTTCCACTGTTTTGTCAGGCTTTAATGACCGGGGGACCAATGAAAAATGTCTTCAAACACATGGGTGAAATCATGGGGAATGGTGAATGTTGTAGAGGGAAAAGGATTCACTGGGGATTTGGTCATATGTGGAAGAATATTTAAAGTCTGCCTCCTAGACCCTGTGCACGTTTATCATCAGGCGGCTCGGACGTGACTATAATTTTGATCGATACAGTTGGACCATCCAGTTTAAGGTCGTGCAACTAGACCTCTGCTAAAATTTAAGGTCATATAGTTTGGACCATTAATGATGGGAATCCTTTGACGATTATTTGGGTCAATATAGGTCCATGGGGATAATGAGTAATGATATGCTTTTAACTCCGTTGAGAATGACTGGCCAGAGCACAGGTGCAACCCCACTAGGGATAGTGATGGAATAAACCTAATGAAAAGGTGCATCTATTTCACAGTTTAAAGTCATGCGAATGGACTATTTGTCATGTCGTTTATCGTATTGCTACAGGGACGTGCGTTATAGTTTTAAGTTCTTGTAGCTCAAACTATGGCTATGTAGTTTAAAGTCATGCAGCTAGGACCATGTAGTTTAAGGTCATACAACTAGACCTCCACTACCATTTGAGGTGACCATGGCTATGCAGTTTAAAGTCATGCGGCTAAGACCAAGCAGTTTAAGGTCATACAACTAGACCTCCACTACAGTTTAAGGTCATATAGTTTGGACCATGGCTATGCAGTTTAAATTCATGTGGTTAGGACCTTGCAGTTTAAGGTCATAAAACTAGAGCTTCACTACAGATTAAGGTCATATAGTTTGGACCATGGCTATGCAAAGTCATGCGGCTAGGACCATACAGTTTAAGGTCATGCAACTAGGCCTCTGCTGCAGTTTAAGGTCATATGGTTTTGACCATGGCTATGTAGTTTAAAATCATGTAGCTAGGACCTCCACTACATTTTAAGGTCATATAGTTTGGACCATGCAGTTTAGGTTCATGCACCTCAATCATAATGTGGTAAGGGAATGTGACTCCATGGGGAACAGAGCCGTAACTGGAGGCTTGACTCCTTAAGGATATGATGGCTCTAGTATAGGGGATGGACTCCTTGGGGATGCAAAACGGTGGTCATGTCGTAATATAGTGAGAAAATTCCACATATGACAGTGTCATAGCATGCATACAGGTCTAGGTTTTGAATGATGCACACGGCGTTAGTCCTAGATAATGTGCACGGCGTTAGGACTATGGATTATGCGCATGGCGTTAGGCCTTTGGTGAAGTGCACGGTGTTTACATAAGTAAGGCATGAGGCATTAAGCCTTAAGAGCTGCAAATGGTGCTAGGCTTAACAACGCGCACGACATTGGTATCTGAAAGACACGTGCAGCGTTAAGGCATAGCGATAGCAACAGACAACAACATGTTCATGAGGCACAGGCGGAAACGACTCACATTCGGGCTCGGGTTTGACCCTCTTTAACCTAGTCACATCATTGTTTGGAGACGAGGGCTGGAGCATCATTTCGAACTTGGCAGGCACTTTGTGTAACCCTTGTCTATAAAAGGGGAAAAACCCCATTTTACTGCTTTACCTTCGGTGAAACAGTGAAGAGAGTTTTAGAGAATGAGAGCTTCCGTCAGGAGACTTCCGGTTAGAAACCCCAGGCTAGACCACAGTGCACAGTCGTTCAGGATCTCTCCGATGAACTTCAACAAATCATGAACCTTCGCAGAGTGCTTATGAACATTTTGAGAGAGGGTCAAGGCCCCTCGAGCTAGGAACGTGAGTCTTTTGAGAAGAAGGGAGCCTGGAGGAGTTGCAGGCATTGTAGAGGAGCTTCAGCAAGCTCTAGAGCACTGCGAAGGAGGAGAGAGGCAAACCAGGGGTCACCAACTAATCTCGGGAACCCTCGGTGATTTTTTGGCAGTCACATGGTTACCGGTAGGTTGCAGAGGCTTTGGGAACACCAAGGAGGTGGGAGAGGAGAAAACAGGGACTGCTGACACTTGCACAATAGCTTTCGGTGATTTCCCGATTTAGGGAGAACGGAGGTTGAACAGTGGTTCTGCCAGAAGATCTACAATTTTTTAGCGAGTTGAGGAGTGTGAAGAAGGGAGAAGGAAACCCACAGGGTCACAGGGGAGTTTCTATGGAGATTCTGGTGGTTTCTTGGTATTCTCGGCCGCTGGTGAGGGGAAAGAATAGGGTCAAAAGGGGGTTCTCGATAGACGGAGGAGAGTTTCTAGTGAAAAGAAGAAAAGCCGATAGGAATCCAAAGAGTCAAGAAGACCATAGCTGTCGGGAGGTGGAAAGTCGAGGGAAGGTGGACCGTTATCGGAGAGCAACGGTTGGGGAAACCAAAGAGGCATGAAACATTAAATGCCCCCTGGGAATTGGGGATGGTGGGAACCAGGGAACCATAAGGGAATGCACAACATTAAGTCGCATGCAATGTTGTCTTCGTGCAGCGCTAACCTGCGCATGACGACAACCATGCTTGATAGTATATCGCTCGCGGCCATGGTCGCACGCGGTGTTGGCCAGCCCGTGGTGATGGTAACACATGGCATTGAGCTGCTTGTGGTAGTGGTCATCTGTGGCGGTGAGCCATGCATGACGATGATCACGCGTGGCATTGAGTTGTGTGCGGCGATGACCATGGATGGCGATGCCTTGTGGGGGCCAAGAGTGATGTAAAATGAGAAAGCCTGGCTACTGTGATCTGTTGGAAGCCAAATCCTCCAGCACAACAGTGAAGTCCATGTTGTCTTTAGGAAGGGCATCCATCATAGGCCAGCTCCTTGCTAGGGAAGTTCAGTTTGTGTCTCTAATAGACTCTATCAGAGTACTTCTTCCCTCTCCTGGAAACCAGCCATACTTCGTCAGATGAATTGACGCTGACTCGAAAATGGTTGGTCCTTCTTAGAAACAAGAGCAACACTTCAGCATAAACATCCTCTTTTTCCTCTAAAGCAAGAGCTGATACTATATCTATAACCTCCCTGATAATGGGCTTTTGCAATAAAAGAAATGAATTTCTTTTTAGTTGGGTTGCTATTTTTCTTTTCCATTTCTTTCTTTTTACTGCATGCACTGTATTTTAAGAGCACATCAGGGATAGCACTTCTTTAAGTATCGCCCAATTGACAGGGGGCATTGCCTCTTCTCTAATAGAGTTTGCCAGTATATAGGCCCTATTTGGTATGATCTTTTTTACTATGAAGGGACCTTCCCACTTGGGTTTGAACTTTCCTTTGCAGCGTCCATGCATGATAATCGATCTCCTGGCTGGTAAGACTATATCCTCACGACTGAATGAGCGAACCTTGACAGACTTGTCAAATTCTATTTTCATTCTCCCCTGATTGAGCTCAAGATTTTGCTGAGTCTCTAGCCTCTTTTCATCAAGAGCATCCAACTCATGATAATAGAGCTTGACCCTCTCATCTTCAGTCAGTCCCTGATGTATAGCGACATGGAGTGAGGGTAGTTGAACCTCGAAGGGTAAAACTGCCGCACCTGCATAGACCAAGGAATAAGGAGTAGAGTTTGTAGCATTACGAGAGGTGGTGTGATAGGCCCACAGAGCTTCAGATAGCCTCTCATGTCAGTTCTTCTTTGACTTCGAAACTGACTTCCAGAGCACCCCACATAGGGTTTTATTGAACGCCTCAGCTAAACCATTGGCTTGAGGGTGGCACGTAGTCGAGGATTTCCACTCAAAACCGAACTAGTTAACTAGGCGATCAATGTGGTGGCTTCCGAACTAAGGACCATTATCAAAGATTATTTGATCCGGAACCCCGAACCGATATATGATGTGGTGACGCACGAAGTTGGCCATAGTGGCCCCTAGAACCTGCTTGAGAGGGACCGCTTCAGCCCACTTATAAAAGTAATTTGTCACTGCTAGGATGAAGGCATGACCCATGGCAGAAGGAGGGTCGATCGATCCTACAATGTCCATACACCGCTGGGAAAAGGGTCATGATTCCACTGTAGGTGGAGAGACTCTGGGGGCTGATGAATTAGGCTTGAGTGTATTTGGCACACCTGACATCTTTTAGCATAGTTTTGGGCATCAGCCACCATTGAAGGCCAATAATACCTGAGTCTGCATATGCGCTCATAGAGCTTAGGGCCGGATTTATGCAACCTACAGATACCGAAATGCACTTCTTCCGGTACTTTATTTTCTTCTCATGCATTGAAGGGAGTGTCCTTCTTTAGCAGGTGTGAAAAGGGCTTGCATCGTCCCGAGAGGTTCGAGATGTATCTTCAAAAAGTAGGCCAGCTCTTGGAGAGACTAAAGCTCACGCAACGCTGTAGGTGGCGGCATGTCCTTGATAGCCTTGATTTTGATCGACTCAATCTCCAGCCCACGATACCTCACGATGAACCCTAAGAACTTTCCTGAGCGTACACCAAAGGAGCATTTTAAGGGGTTCATCTTGAGTTGGTGATGTTGTAGCCACTCAAATAACTTTTTAAGGTTCTTCATGTGAGCGTCCTTTGTTTCAGACTTCACCACCAAGTCATCCACATAGCATTCGACCTCCTTGTGCATCATGTCCTTGAAGATGATCGTCATGGCTTGCTAGTACGTGGCACCGGCATTCTTTAACTCGAAAGGCATCACAGTGTAGCAAAAGACACCTTTTGGGGTCAAGAATATAGTGGCCTCTTCGTCCTCTGGTGTCATCCTGATCTGATTATAACCTGAATACCCATCCATGAAGGAGAAGATTTGGCAATGAGTCATGGAATCAACAAGCATCTCAGTGAATGGCAGAGGGAAGTCGTCCTTGGGGCAGGCAATGTTTAAGACGTGAAATTCAATATAGACCCCGATTTGGCCATTTTTCTTCTTGACTGGGACAACATTTGCGAGCCATCTTGGGTATTTGATTTCACATATAAATCAAGTTTGCCTGAGCTTGTTCACCTTAGCATCGATCTACATCTCGAGGTCGGGTCTAAACCTTCTTAATTTCTGCTTTATGGGTTTGATGGAAGGGTCAATAACAAGATGATGGACAACGATTTGAGGGTCCAGACCGGGCATCTCATGATAATGCCAGGTGAAGACGTCCTGGTTTGCTCAGAGGAGGGAAATATAACTTTCTTTCTCCTTTGGGGACATTTTTTCTGAGATAAAAGTTGGCCTTAGGTTGGCCTCATCCCCTAAGTTTATCTCTTCAAGCTCATTAGCTGTGGCCTGACCACCTTCTTCCCACTCTTCCGGAGCTTCTTGCAACTGTTCGTCAGGGGATTCAGGATGCTTCTTATCAATCTCGAGTGTAAAGACCCACGATCCTGACATTTCTGCTTCTAGGAGGGCCTCAGTGTGGGAGATGATTATTGGACCATTGTCGGACTAGATAATGAAAGGGTCAACTTCGAACATGGTCGACCCATCGGACCACAGAGGCTGACTTTGAGATTTAGTGCTTGTGGAGTCCATGGCATCCTGACTGGGATCACTCGGTACTTTCCCCGAGCTGGCTGACGCTTCATGAACCAAAATCATGTGGCAGGCCTCCTTGGTACGAGGGCTCAAAGATGGCTCAGTCTTAGCTTGGGCTATCAAGGAGTCAGCTGGGCCAACATCTTTCTTAGGCACTTTTGGTGCGACCTGCTGATGTTGGTGCCTTCGAGCTCTTTATTTAGAGCTTAGAAGTCTAGACATTATCGAGCTGTACCTATGAAAGGGAGGAGAAGAAGAAGAGGTAGAGTTAGAGTGTTCTAGGAAGATTTTTACGTCGTCATCAGAATTGGATGTGTACAGGGGGTATTTTAGATCTCGCCCCATCTCTGACTATTGAGGGATGCTTTTAATGTCATCACCCGTATTGGACGAGTCCCGAGTAGTTGATGACTCAGGGACATCCACCTGATTGAAAGAAGGGATAAGGCGAGTTGTGCCTGGGATGAAGTCCTGTAAAGTCGGCAGTGGAGAAAGGGGCTTGAGGAATTGCTCCTCAACTTATGGCTGAGGGATATGGTTCCTTCGGGGAGTTGACCTAGCCGCTGGTCTCTTTCTGGATCCCTTGGAAGGTGTTTGGTCCATCCTATCTGGCTGATGAGTAGCCCTAGCTTCATGGACTACCTCACGCTTTAGGCACTTGAGCCTACTTCGTCCACAGTAGACTTCCCAAGGCTAAGAGGTCAAGGGCACTGAAGGGTCTAGGGTATGCTCATAGGGGACTTGTAGTGGGATTTCCTCTTGGACGGGAGTGATGGCTTGGAAGCGTTTTGAGAGAACGACGCAAACAATGTGGCCTATCTGTACCTTCTCCGAAACTACAGCTTCGAACTCAGAGCATTGCCTTAGGTCATGGCCCCATACCTAGTGATATGGGCATTAGAGTTTTTATGTACCCTGGGCAAGACGCCTAAGTTGCCTGGTGGGCTTGGGAGTGACAAGACCCTATTGGAGCATCGCCTGGAAGAGGGCCTATAGGGGGTCTAACGCACTTCCCTGGGCTTGTGTTGGGAGGACTTCTTAAACTGGTGGAGCAAGGACTTGAGGGTGTCCTTTTGGATTACAACGAACTTCTTGGTGCTGTTGCATCTGCTTTGCTGAGAGCTTGTGGAATCCAATGCATTTACTTAGGTCATGACCTCGTATCAGATGATACGGACACCAAAGGTTCTCAGTTCCTGGAGGCAAGAACTTGGGTTGCCTTGTCGGCTTCAGCTTGATGAGACCTTCTTTGAGCATTATGGAGAATACTGTACAAGGACGGTAGGTGCCTCATCATCCTCTTGTATTGTTCCTACATGGGAAGCCTTAGTTTCCTCGAATGCTTTCTTTAGCTCTTCGAGTTTTATCTTACCCTTGTTAATAAGGGCTTCGATAATATCTTTGAGCGTATAGCATGCTTGAGTGGGGTGGCCTACTCTTCTGTGATAGGCGCAATATCTCTCATGTGTCTCTTGTCCAACCTGCTCTGGGGATTTTACCTCCGGCAGCTGGATCATGGTTTGCTCTAGTAGTAACCGAAGTAGCGCAAGAACCCACTCCTTCTCGAAGGGGTAGACCTTGTTCTGATGCTGGATCCAGTAGTCCCTTTGATTTATATTTTTAGGGGGTGGGACCTTGTTATAGGACTGTTGTTGCTTTCCTCCAGCCTAAGGTGCTGTCTGTGCCTTGATTGTGACTTCCCCTTTAGAGAGGTCCAAGGTTTGAGGGGGGGCTTTCTTAGTGTCAGTCACGGTGACAGCTGCACAAATCACCCCTTTTTGCTGGTTGCTTTGATTATTGGAGCAAGAATTTCGATTGCCCCGGCTGTTTCCCAAGCTAGAGGGCTGCTAATGAGATCCACCATGGTGCTTGGACAGACCTTATATACAAACCGCTTTAGAGTTGAGCTCGAACATGGAGGTTGGATTAGAAGCCTCAACATGCAGGGTGATCTCGGGCAACATATTTTGTATGCAGGTCTGAACTGTTTCTCTTTCAGTCATAGGAGTGGCATGATAGGTTGCCAACTCTCTCCATCGGGAGATTAACTTATCGACTGGCTCACCAAGCTCTTGAGTCAGAGTGAGGAGCTCGATGGTTTTCACATTTCTCTGCACTTCATAGAAGCACTGGTAAAACAATTGCTCCATTTCTTTCCATGTGTGTACCGAGCTTGGAGGTAGCCTAGCATACCACTTGAAGGCTGGTCCTTTGAGAGTCTCAACAAACTAACGGAGGAGGAATCACCTGTCCGCTATCGTTTCTCAACAAGTCTCTTGGAAGTGAGTGATATATTGATGCGGGGATGTAGTACCATTGAACAGGGGGAGCTGCCCTTTTTCATAGTCTAGGGTACACGACACCTAGTCGATATACGAGGGTTACGACATTTGGTAAAGAAGTGCCCCTTGCATGCCTGGGATCTTATTCTTGAGAATGTGGGTCATCATAGCATCTATATCCGCTTGTGAAACCATGTGGGGAGCAGAGCTGTCTTGGGAGACTGGTGGGAGAGTTTGCCTGGGAACCGTGTACTCTCCAGGTGGGGAGTTGGCCTCATGATGAGAAGAAAGGGGCCTGAAGGCTTCTAAGCGATGCACTGCATCATCACCTCGAACTTGTTCATCCGATCTTCTTGGGCGTCACTCAGCTCGTTGATCACCATGATGCTGAGTGTTTCTTCTAGAGGGTCAGAGCCAGGTGGAGTAGTGGACTACCAGGGTTGGTGAGTTATATGCGGCAAGTCGGTCTGTAGGGGCTCAACACTCCCTGACTGGACTCGAGTCTTGCACGCCGACCCTGTGAGGACCGGTTCTTGACAGTCTTGGGACCGTGATTTCTTGGCAGCTCGGTCTTTTCCTATGATGGTAACCACCAAGCAATATTCTTGTACTTCTTGCTCTGGTTCTGGAATCCGAAGAGGAAAGAAGGGATTGTGAGGTAGGAAGTCATCAAGAGTGGTAACTTCAACTGCCTTAGGGGCCTCTCTAGTCAGAAGTTGCAAGCCTCTCTTCTGCTTGATCTTGAGGCTGCATTAGACTTCACTCTAGAATTGAGCTTGAGATCTGGACTGCCCCGTCTTTCTTGAGCATGTGAGGGCTATGTCCATCAGTTAAAGCAGAGAGTGAGGTCCAAGGATAGAGAGCAATCTGGGCTTCTGCCTTGGACACTGTAGGCTTCTATCTACCATTAGGCCCGTGCCCTGAGTTCCCTTGTAAAGTCCAAGTGCATGACTGACCTAAGGTGGCTGACTCAAGATGGTACTCTTAGGGAAAACCTTTAAGTATCAGGCCTCGAGGTGTGTGCCTGGCAAAGGAAGGGTGATAGAAGAAGGAACTAGCTTGCGACTCTGTCTGAGTCGGGATTGGGGAGGAACCTGTGAAGCTGGTACGTGTGCACCTTTGGAGGCATCCCTCAAGGTGACTTGGGGGTCAACCCGGGCTCGGTCAGTTGGTTCGACCTTTGGAAGCCGAGATCTACTTGCTCGTGTTTATGAGGGACTGGGTAGGTGCTTATCTCTCACAGGGTGAGGCTGTGTGTGCTGAGAGGGAGGACAAAGTGGTCGACCCCCGTGTACTCGAGGTGGCGCGGAACTGGGGCTGCCCTCAGCTGTGGGATGCAGATGCATGGTGCATGCAGGGTTTAGCCTGAGAAGGCCTAGCCTTGGACGTGAGATCAAGGCAACATGAAAGTTGCCTCGAGGTGTGGCTCGAGTGGATGGATCACGAGCCTTTAGATGTGTGCAAGAGGTGGGCCCCAGGATCTCCTCCTCAGTGTGTTGAGCCTCTAGGCATAGAGGTTTGAGGTGGTGAAGGAGTATGGGGGGTGGCCTTGCGATGACCCTCGGAAGCGTTGGCAACCTGCTTGCCTTTAGCGAAAGCGGATAGGGCAGCCTTTCGGCATACCTTAACAATGTGACTGGCAAGGGACTTGTTAATAACAGGGTGCGTGTTGTGGGTGGTAGCAAACATGCTACCAATGCGATGGGCCTTGGTGGAGGGTCCACCAGAACTAGAAATTGGGGAGTTAGGGACCTTCAAGTCCCTTCTGGCACCAATCCAAGAAAGAACCTGGGAGCCGGACTATTAGTTCCGACTCAAGAGTAGTGTAGGTAATGAGGCCTGAGAAACTCACTTCTTTGGGACGGTCACGAGTGTGGGGATGAGAAAATCCCCAACTCGGATGTGCTGGTTGAATAACCCAGATGCCATGGAATGCAGTGCAGAAAATAAAAGGTGATGTCAATCAAGCAAGAGTGAACATACAAAGGGGTAGTAAGTCCCCAGTGGAAGTCACCAAACTGGTCGGATGCCTCGATCTCACTGCCCCAAATCTAGATGATCGGGTGACACGTGTCTCGAGTTCAGAAGACACGGGATCTGAGATCACTTTCTCAGGAACCTTATTCAAAGAACAAGGGCATGTGCCCAACTTGTGAGAGAGGAATTTTATTCGTGACGTGGGGACCAACCCCACCTAGGTTCGTGACTTACTCGAGTTGACTCGTGCGGGCGCCCTCTTAGATCACGACGAAAAGCCCCCAGCTACTTCAGCTGGTTCGGAATCGCTTCTCTTGACCTGCAATCTTCTTATTTTCTACAAAGTACTAACATGGTTAATTTGCAAGACAAGTGCGTCGTGGGACCCAACCTTGTCTTGGGGCGAACATGCACGGATGTGCACATTCATATGATAGAGAAGATGAGAAGTTAGGGTGATGAAGAAGAGGATTTGAATAAGGAGGAGAAAAAACCAGAGGACTTGATAAAGGAACAAGACTAGCATGATAGGTGGACCAGTACAGTGACCAACTCGGAGTGGTAGCAAGATAGGCATGGTAACTCAGACCAACGCGACGACAATACTACTCGAAACCAAGGCCGATATGACCATCCTTATCTGGTGTGGCAACAAGAAGGACATGATACTCTAAACTAGCACGATGACAATACTGCTCGACAGCCAAATCGTTATGACAGTGCTAGATTGAGTCTGTCCTTTTGTCAAGAGAGAATGGAAGAAGAGAAGAGAGAGGAGAGAAGACGCGAGACGTAGGATTAAGAAGGTCTTAGCGGTATTAGGCATCGCTGCCCACAGTCAGGAAGTAGCAGTGTCGTGGCCCTTGGATGGCATTGAACACTATTGCTCGAGGTAGAGGGGGAAGCAGTGAATTGCAGATGGCAATGGCCATCGTCGTCGGTGACATGAGAAGGCAGCAACGACCCTTCACAGGTGGTGATAGGCTGCAATAGGCACAGAGCGCGGAAGAGAGGCCCACGAGCAGCGGTAAGCATCGCTGTCTGCGATAAACGCGAAGCACGATTGAGACCCCCACGGGCGACGATAAGCATCGCTGTTTGCGATAGGCACAGAGCGCTGAAGACATGTCCAAGGATGGCAATAACCATCACTATCTAAACATGCACAGGACCCAGAAGACACGCCTACAGACGGCGGTGAGCAGCCCCATCGGTTACCCGTGAGACGAAAGAAATATAGTTCATGGTCGGCAATACATCGTCGTGCATAACACCAATCCTGGAACCAAAATAGGAGCCCGACCCGCTGCTTGAGTATGGCTCGGCTCACTGTGTGCTCCTTCAGACGGCATCACGCGTAGCAACGACTCACACCATGCATGAACTATGTTGAGGGAAAGAGAAGAATGAAGAGAGAAGGAAAAAAGAGGCTTGCATGGCACTGCCACTGCCGTGCATGGCCCACTGTCATGCATGGCCTCCGAGCTAAACTCAGTGGAGAAGAGGAATACAGATGAAGAAGAAGAAAGAGAAGAAGAGAGAAAAAGAAAATCGAAGAGAGAGAAGAAGGGAAGAGAGAGAAAATACCTTAAAGATAGGAGGGATACCGCTATAAACATTTTCTCTCCTCTCTCTCTCCAAGACGTTCTCAAGAGAACGCAAGAAGAAAACCTTAATTTTTATCGATCAAAAGTTGAATCCTTTTACAACGATTTTCCTCCCCTCTCTCAATGAGAGGTAGCGTCTATTTATAGACTAGGGTTAAAACGTGGGTGGATTACGCAAAACTAATCCTAATTGATGATAATTAAGGCTTATTTGAATTAAAGAAAATACAAAAATAAGGTACAAAATGATAGATTTAACCCTGCCTAACAATTGGGGAAATTCTAAAATAGTCCCTGCTGAGAATTATGGACGTTCTTGATTCTTCTCAGACGATCAATTGACGATCTGACATCCAAATGAACAAAAGATGATTGCCATCTCGCAGGGCTCGATGCTACGATCATTTTGATCATAAATTTAAGCCATGAATCACACTATAAAGGCATGATCATGTAACTTGAAATTTGAATAGATCTTGAAAACTTTTGATTTTCATCTTGATGTTTCTTCGCTGAATTACACTGATCATGTCACCTTGATTGCGTTGAAACAAACGGGACGCGATTTGGTGCCCAAACGAAGAATTGACGACCTTGAACTTTTGCGCAGAATTTAGAATTCTGGCTGCTGGAATCTGCAATGACTTCAACTAAATCTTGTGAGAAATCTGATTGTTCATCACTTGTGGGGTTTGAACTAATGATAGCCACAAACCTTACACACGCTATGCAACTGGTCTTGCGTCGATCGGGTTTGCATGCACTATGATACAGCCGCTCAAGTAAGTGGAGGTCCTGCTGATTTTCTGCAACTTGTGGCTTCAAATCACGAACTTCTCTCTAGCTTTTCTCCTTGCTCCGACATCGTCACAGGACGTGCCGCATATCAAAATGCTCATTTCGACAAGACAAATACGCTCCAACAAGTTTGAGCGCGATCCAATCTCAGACGAGAGAGATATGGTTGTCACAAGTTCACTGTTCGTAACTGTGCTTAATTGAATTTAGTTGCAGGGTGACCACACGGGAATAACGTACAGCTCCTCTTGTTTTAATGCTTTACTCATAACTTCTTTCTAGAGTGTCTATTTAAGCTGAAATTTGACCCTTAAAGGTTTTCAACAGTTTTGGATCCAATGGTGGTGGTTCCACAACCTTTTGATGCTCTGAAAGTAGGGTTCCAACTATAGGGGTCCATTTCAAGGTGCCAGAGGTTGATTTTGTCGAAACTGTTTCTCAGTCTGCACTGCTCTAGATATGCTGGATTATGACGAAATGTGGCAAGAGACTTTCAGGAGTCCTTATGAAGATCTTGACCAATTCTGGGGCGATTCTGAAACTATCGAAATTTTCACAGTTTGTCAAGCTTTATTGACCGGCTTCTCCTTTTATTCCGCATCGGGGACCCATGGTGCTGAAAATGTCTTCAAACAGTGTGCATAAAATTTATTTTAATAATCCAATAAAAAATATGTACTAATTTTCAGCAACAAAGTAAGGAAGAAAGAAAGATGCAAGCCAACTGATTTTCAACAGTTATGTGTCTGTTGTCTCTCTCTAAAAGTACAATAACAATTTTGTCTCTATCAAAAAATATAAAGAGTTTTGACTTTCTAAAATTCCAGCAATAGATCTATCTTTCTTTCAAAAATAAAAGATGAAAGTTCTCTTGATAGTGAGCAAAAGTATGATGTAAAAAACAACAACAAAATTTTGCACTGCTAATTGGATAAATTCTGCACTACTGACGAACTTTTGGTTGCATTCTGCTTTTTACATCTTGCAGTGAGTTTCACAAAAAATCGTGAATTCGTTAGGTTGCGAGATGTAGGTATTTGAAGTTCACTAAAATTTCAGTGAATTTCACTAATAGTCACTGAAATGGAGAGAAAGAGTAAATAATGAAGGCAAGACAAAAATGCGGTTTCAACAACCGAACCCAAAAAATGGGGAAATAGGATTTTTTTTTTATCTTTATTTAGAAATAAGATAATAGAGTTTTGGATTGGTTCAAAGCTTTTCTTTCTCCTTTCAATACTGATGATTTCTTAAAAATGATAAGCAAAGAATATTTGAGAGACAAAATAGGATAAGGAGATAATATCTTAAAAATGGATAAGCAGAGAATATCTTAAAAAAATGGATAAGCAGATAATATCTCGGAGAGCGGAGAATATCTTAAAGAGAGAATAATGTTTCTATGAGAAACGTGTTCACTTATTGGGTTTTAAACAAAAGCTCAACATAAGAAAGGATCATGAAAGAGAAAAGGAGAATGGAGTAAAAAACAAAAATTCAGAGTATTAAATTAAAGGTTCGAAAAAATTTACAAATATACATGAATGATAACGCACAATATAAAAGTTACTGTAAATTAAACTCAGGAAAAATCACATATGAAATACCAATAAAAATGAAAGATAGAACCTGAGACTGTACGTTTTGAGCCCACCATGCTTCCACAATGTAGCTCTGATACTAATGTTGGATTATGAGGGAAGATATGGATCCCTAAATTCTCAGGATTAGGGCAGTGTCATGAGACTGAGGATCACAGAGTGGAGGATTTTTCAGAACAATGAGAACTCAAGCTTCTATGTGTGTGCCTCTCCATGACCATGAAAGGCCTAGTTATAGAGGATGGATGAGGTCGTTCTCCAACATTCGGCTTTCTCCTTAAAACTTTGATAAATGTAGTCCTGTAATTCTAGGATGTGGGTGGTTATTTTCGACTTATTAGATAACGATACTTTCTCTCTCTAAGAATCTTCCCTATTTTAGTGATAAACATGGACTTTAAGATAAGGAGAGAAATATTTGAGAGCCCCATGGCCACCCATACGTGCCAAATAAATCATCATTGACACCATGGCTACCACAGGTGTCACTGTAACTATCCGAGGCAACATCAACATCAACATCAATACCATAGTCATTGTAATCAAGCGAAACATCGTCTTCGACGCTAGGATCATCTAACGGATCATACTAATCGTCAGTACTGTCACCAGAGGGAGGTTCGAAACCAAATTTCTCCAGACGAGACACCAATCGACGTATTTCATTATCTGCCATGAAGTCCTTGCAATTGATGAGATGAAGGTTCTGCAGGGAAAGAACTGTGCAAGAGAAGAGTACTTCCTTTTCTTCCCATATGACAAATTAACAAGCCTCGGCTCCTCTAACCTCTTGAAAGAATCCCCAATTTTAAAAAGAAAATGCAGAAATGAATTACCCAAGTATAGCTTCTCTAGCTCATTCAACTTGCAGAGAACCTCACATATGCCATTGAGTGGTACTCTATCACTTCCTTCGAACGAGTGCTTGAGTTCTCTACACCTACATAAAATGAAATCAAATAACAATGATTAGAGCAAAGTATTAAGTATAGATCCCACAATACAACATAAACATAAACACCACAGAGAGACACAACGAGTTTCAGAAGCGCCACAAAATTAAAGATGCAATGCCACCCATATGAACATACTGGCCATATGAGCCCCCCACCTCTCTCTCTCTCTCTAAAAAGATGCCATGGTAGCCAAAAGAGCTGGTTCTCTCTCTTTAAACCTGAACTAGGTGCCTTTTCACCAACCAAAGGAATAGTAATATAGGTCTCTAAACCTAAATTAGGTGTCTTTTTAACTTCTGAGGTACTTGTACTAAGGTTGTCTCTCTATCTCTAACGAAGGACCATGGCTTTAGCTTTTCCCAATGAAATCCTCTCTCTCTCTCTCTCTCTCTCTCTCTCTCTCTCTCTCTCTCTCTCTCTCTTTTAGGGTGTGGTTTGCTTAAGGTTTAAACCTTAAACAATCCAATTAAAGGGTATCTCTAAATTTTAGTGAAAATTATAGATACCCTCTATTTCAACTTTCTACAAATCTTAATCGCAATATTTTTTGTATTATACCCTAAACCCTAACATTATTTTTCTTTGTATTTATCTCCAACCAAATAGTCAAAGCATTTTGAGACTAAAATGTCCTTTTTTCCTCTCTCTCTATTTTTCTCTTTTTATCTTTTTAGGCATGTGACCCTCTCTTACTTTCTCTCTTTACCTCTCTCCACCCATCCTCTCTTTCTCTCTACCCTCCCTCACTTTCTCTCTCTCTATCTTGCCTCATTCTTTCTTTCTCTACCACTCACATGCCCATAATACCGTCCAACATGTTTTTGTGCCGGACCAAAAACGTTTTTGGGGTCTAGCATCAAAACGTGTCGGACTGCATTAGATTCTAATAACTTTCACATGCCCATTTTACGGTCCGGCACGCTTTGAGCTAGAATGAAATATTATTTGCAGTCCGGCAAGTTTGTGCTGGACCCTAAAAAAAATATCATTTGGACATGTGAGTGGTAAAGAGAGCAAGAATGAGGGAGGGTAGAGAGAGAAAAAGATATATAGAGACTAAAGTAGGGCAAACAGAGAAAGATAGATAGAGAGAAATAGTAAGGGAGGGTAGAGAGATAGAATGAGGGAGGGTAGAGAGAGAAAGAGTGAGGGAGGGTAGAAAGAGAGAAAGATATAGAGGAGAAATGGGTGGAGAGAGAGATAGGAAAGATGAGGGTTTTTTTTTGTAACTAGAGAGAGAAAATTTGAGAGATAGAAATACAAAAAAATATGTTGAAAAGGGGAAGAGAGAGAGAAAAAAGGCATTGTGGTCTCTAAATGCTTTGACTATTTGACTAAAGCTAAATACAAAGAAAAATAGTATTGGGGTTAGGATGTGTAGAAAGTTGAAATTGGGGTTATCCATAATTTTCCCTAAATTTTATCATAAACGTAATTTTGATATAAAATATTCTTATGATGGATTGGGATTCTATTTTCATCTCTAATTATAAAATTAAACTCTAAAAATGGCTCAAATCAAGTAGACCTATGAACACATGAAAATCTTGAAAATGGACGGTCTAGATAATGTCTCGCACAAGATACGCTATTTTGCGGACTCGAAATATTTTTTTCTTTTCGTATTTATACATTTTGATGTCAAGATGATCAATTAGAGGGTTTTCCAACATCCAAATAACCTTTTATAATAGATTTTTTAGGTGCATCTTTAATTATACATTTTAAGACTGCAACTTTATATGAACTTTTTCCTCGAAGAAATATGTTAGTAAAAAGAAAAAAAATTGCGTAGGATAAAGGTTTATATACTTCCCCCAATCTGCATCTCTCTCTCTCTCTCTCTCTCTCTCTCTCTCTCTCTCTCTCTCTCTCTCTCTCTCTCTTTCCCCTCACACAAATTCCCTCCCTCTCAAGATAAACCAGAAAACCACTCTCTCCTTTCGTCACTTGAAAACCTCTCTCTTGCTTTCTCTCTCCTTCCCCTCCCTAACACAAATTCTCTCTCCACATAGATCAAAAAATGGCTTCCTATCTCTCTTTCTTTCCCCTGTCTCTCACCAAAACTCTCTCTTTCTCCCTTAGAAAAGAACGAAAAAAATAAGAATTCACAAAACACTCTTTCTATCTCATGGCTCATGGACATTGCCAAAAAAAAATACTTCAAATAATGGATATAAGCTAGATTTGAAATTTGAATGCAACAAATAAAGAATAACACAAAATTTCATAGAATCAAGTGAAGAAATTTGATAATGTCCAATAAATCTATCAAAGAAGAACGAATTACATCTTGTTGAATGTTAATAGTCAATTCATGGAAAATCAACTAATCTCTTCCCCTTCTTTACAAATCAAAGCCCCTAAGCTCTCATCTATACTCTTGGCCACAAGGTCCTTTGCTACCCTAGATGAAGCAAGGCTCGAACCGGTCCCCATGGTCTCTCTAACCAGCGTCCTTGTATCTTGACTCTAGACAGTTTGGGTTTGGGTCGAGGTCAGAGATTGCTTCAACTGGATAGGAGGCATGGTGCTCTATAGCTCGTGTGCTTCTTCTTTGACAAACCCTAGGCTACGAGAGTCTAGACTTTGAAGAAGCACAAAGGAAGCCCTACGGATGCTAGCGTTCATGATAATTCTAGAAACTTGACCTTAGAGTCCCCTTCTCTTTATAAGAAATCTCTTTTACCTTGTTTCTCTCTCAATTGAAAAAGAAAAGAGAAGGCTGCAAAGAAAAAATGATTAGGTTGCCGGGGAAGAAAGAGAGGGTGTTGGCTGAATGTGGCCATTAAAAGCCTTATGAGTGCTTCTAAAATGAAATAATATAATGGAACATTAATTCAGTGGGAGTGTGGTCCCTCGTGGACCATACTAAGAAAACGATGTTTGCTAATACCAGACTATGCTTGACAGTCTATGCCAGTAGGTTGGGAAAGATACATGTTACCTAGGCATAGAGTATAAACTGATAAGGGTTCTAATGGGTCATCCCTTGATGAGGTTGGAGTATGCTCGAATGAGTGAGCTGAGGTACTGTGTGACCCTTGTGTGTAATGGTGGCCTTCAAAGATAGGGGTCAAAGCCACATCCATGTACCATCACACGATATGCTTATTGATTGACAGTTTCAGGAACACAAGCTACCTTTCAGGGTGAAGCGTATGAATGTACGAGAGATATCCCTATGCGCTCGCCATAGGAGCTGTGGTCGCATCATGTCTAAGTGACCTTGGCCAGTCTCTAGAGGAGAACCTAAAATTCACAGATTGGGATTGTGACCCCTTAGCTCATTAGCCAAACTTTGGTGACCCACTAATGAGCCCCTGCATGGACTGTAGGTCATGGGAAACACTGGGTCTGTTTGATAAAGCAAGTGTGATTCATAGTCTGCAGTTGAAGGTGGAGTGCCCCAATGTTTAATTCTGTATCCAAAATCTCTACACATTATATTTCTATCTCTCTCTTAAGAAAAGTTTTTCTCTCTCATGAAGGCTCAAAAGGGGGCACATCTCACTCTCTCATCTTTGAGATATCTCCCTCTCACACATTGTGAAATAACCTAAGTGTTTAGGCTATGGAGTTCTTCTCTCTCTCATCTCTCAACTATGAATTTATGGCTAATGATTTTAGGTTGTAGAAAAAAGATAATTCATCTCTCTCAAATTAGGTTGCTAAGAGAATTTACCTAGAGTTTGAGTTTGTGATCAAAGGGGTTCATGTTCTATTGGTGTTGATTGGCCTAAATCTTCTTTCTCGATTGAGATTATAAGTTGATCTTGATCCCACTCTATCGGATGGTGGTGGCTTAGTGTGGGGTGTAATAAGCCTAATTGAATTAATCTTCGGCACTTTTTTTTTGTTTCTTATCATATTTAATTATATTATCTTTATATTCTCAAGCATAAGAATTGTGGATATTTTTTTTGTTTGAAGTAAATTAGTTTAATGGCATCAAGGTTTTTTAAGATCTTGGATTTGTTAGTTTTATTTTCTTTGAAGCAAGAATTATTGTAATAAGTCTACTTGTAAGTGATCATTGCCAAAAAAAAGAAAAGGGCTGAAAAGAAGAGAAAAAAAAAAATTCCCCGGCAAGATTGTATTAGTCTTTCTTTCTTTAGTATTAGAACTATTGATACTTGATGTCATTAGTTGTCTCTCTTTGTTGAGTCTAAATCAAGCTTGGAAATGAGATATAAGAAAGCTAATGACTTTTATTGTCAAGTAATACACTCTGATTAAATAATTAATGGCATATTCAAACACCAAAAAGACATTATGCATAATAGGTATTCTAGGCTATTTTGGATCAGTGATATGAAGAAGATAATGATATATTTTTCTATTCCATATCTCAGTGTTGTAATTGATATTAGGATCTACCTACAAAATTTCAATGCGAGATCCTAAGGAAATTGAGAGTTATGGAATCATCAATGAAGAGTGTCCGTTCTGACCCTGCAAAATCTAAGAAACTATCCATTGAGTTCCACGATTTTTCTCAACGACCATATTATTTGTTTTCTTGCAAAAATTTTACTGTGACTTATAAAATTGAGTCTAATTTCAAGCAAAAAATGTTTCATCAAGAAATTCCTTGTGGTTTTAAAGATATGATCAATTTATTGAAGGGTGTGCAAGTATTATTTTCTGCAACGAAAATTATTTCCTTGACGTGGAAGTCATGGTTTTATTTCTATTATTAACATAATGTTTTATGGCTCAAAATAAGTTTTCAGACTTTCATTCTGAGTCTATGTTCTAATAAAATTTATTTGAGAGAGAAATATCTTCAAGAAGAGAGAAATAAAAATTTTGGATTGAAGAGAGATCATCTTGAATTTTTTGTAATTTGATATGTTCTTCATTGAGACATGAATAACTATGTTTATCAAGCATATTTAACATAGTGATATGAGGCTTGTGGAAACATATGTGTTACTATTATGTGTCTACTTTCAAACAAAATTGGTTTGAAAGGAAAAATCCATGAGGGTATAGATAAAAGATAATTTTACTAGATAGTGTTTATCTTGGAATTCTGCAGTACAATTTATTTTGTGACGTGAATATCACTTGTTTATTTCTCTAAATAAAAGTATTATTTTGATTCACACCACGATTTTATGATTTGGTTTTTAGTCTAGTTTTCAACACAAAATATTTTTGGAAGAAATTCTTTGAGGATTGAGATAAACAAATTTTTTATTGTGAGGTGCTCAACCTTATTTTCTGCTGAGAAAATTGCATTGTGTCGTAAATGTCACTAAAACAAAGACTCACTAAATGATGTGATTTAGGGATGCAATTGAGTATTATTTTATATTTTTGAGTCTATTTCAATATTCAAAAGGATTTGTCATATTTTTATTAAGGGATGCTCAAGTTCTATTCTGCAGTAAATTAAAAGATGTGGCATGTTAAGACACATCTTTGGATTTCTCATAATGAAGACCTTTTTAGGTCTCATTTAAAAAATTTTATAGTATGCTATAGGTATGATTTATTATAATAAAACTTCAGATAGAGATAACACAGAGTTGGTAAGATATGACTCTATATGAAAAGTTTTCGATCTGAGAATAGCAGAATGAAAAAGAAACACAATACTTATAAAAGCATATTGGTTTCTTCAAAATGAAGGGATATATAGAGAGACTTGGTGATACCATAGAAACACTTAAGATCAGTGGAAAAATCGAAATTGTGATATTTGAAATGATGGGACGAAGAAGACTATTTCTTCACGGTGTGAAACAGGGAGAATCCAAGTGTCAAAAAGATGGACATTTCATGACATTTGAAATCAATGACCAATATATTTCTTCATCAGTTGCGTTCTCTTCCAAGATCACAAAAGCATGTCGAACAAGTAAAAGTAATGAATCAAGAACGCTCAGGTACCACACTATATGATTTTGAGGTATAAAATATATCCTACATTATATGATAAGGTCATATAAGGAAAGAGGATTCAATAACTTTTTATTTTATGTTTAATATGCTTTGGTTATATTTTGGCTAATTGTTTTATGAATATGTATGGAGTTTATAAAGATTAAGTGATGGGTGTTAACAAATTTGAAAGAGCCAATTTTTTAATACCATGCGTTTTAGTGCCTCATTGTGCTAGAGTATGAACTACTTAAGGTAATAATACACATGGGGATGTGATTTGATCTAGGGCTTTGAGCCCTACGGATGAAACACGAGAAATGAGTGTGGTTCATTTAAATATGTAAGCACAAAGATAGTGTTCTGATGGAACTTGGTCTTAGTGACCATCCTCCCAATAATGTCTATAATATTTCGTGTTGCATGTGATGATGATCTCTTGATAAAATCTCCATATTTGCTAAAAAGAAAATAATTTGTCAAGGCTTTAATAGACATTCTTTAGTCATGCTTTAGTTTGGATAAAATTATAAGATGGTATTTATGATTTGTTTTTGTGGCCATGAACTTGACTTGGTAAGAAATTAAAAGTGAATGAAGTAAAATGATTTATGAAGGCTAAGCATGTATTTTAAAATTAAAATTGGATGATTTGAGAAAAACCTAAGTCTATGAATATGGTTTTGAGAAAACAACATAGTCTTGCAAGGTCTACTAAGTCTTTATGAAAATCATTTTAAACTGTTATACTACTATATAACTATTGCTTAGGAATGCATATATATATATATATATATACCAAGTCAATATTTTTTTTATTAAAAAGAAAAACACTGTGTCTTGAAGGTATTTAAAAAAAGTGTGAGAAAAACTATCATGCCCTATTTTCTAATACCCATATACCTTGACCCATGTTTATTTAAAATCCTTGATTATCATACTAGGTTTCCTTGACACATGTTGTGTTGATTAAATAACTTGGTTTGTATGAATTTACTACTAAGATGACTAGTGTGGTTGAACCTTTGTGGTTCACGAAGGTTTTGCATATTGTGAAACCAACAAGTATTGAATTACTTATTCCATAAGAATGTATATGTTGTATGTGTAATAATTGAGTGGGAGCTGCTACAGTCCCATATTTTTTTAGCTGCTTGGATATTCAGATATACAAGTGCAAGCTATCTCACGGATCCTGATGATGCAAAGTCTAAATCTGGATATGTATTCATACTTAGAGGGAGTACAGTTTCATGAAAATCAAAAAAACAAGATGTGGTGGAATTGTCCACCGTGGAGGCAGAGTACGTGGCGTACTGTTTGGTCGCCAAAAATGCCATATGGATTAATAAATTTTTTAATCACCTTAACTTTCACCCCGTGCGTTGTGAGGTAGTAAGGATTTTCTGGGACAACATCATGGCGATATGCGTATCAAAAGAGCCACGATTTCGTAAGAACTCCAAGCATATTAAACTACGTTTCTATCACCTAAAGAATGAGATGTGTGGCACTGGTCGCATGACTATAAAGAGGAGCAGCTTATTTGAAGAACTCCTTTGAGCCAATGAATATATGACCCCATGCGATGAGGGTACGTGATGGTTTTCTACGACAATAGGTTCATGATTCGTGATGCAATATGAAAGATGGGTTACAACTATTTTTAAGATGAGATCTAAGCAACAAAGAAAAAAAGGCGTTGTCTCTTTAATCCATTTGTGAAAGGATTGAGTTACTGTATTCAGAGAGAATAAGTGAAAAATGCATGAGAGAGAGATTGTAATTGGGAGAGAGAGATGGGGATGGGAGAAAGTGAGGAAGAGATAATGTAAGGCCTTCAAAGGCAAAATAGGAGATGTTAGGTGAATGTGGCCATTAAAGGCTATGAATGCTTGTAAAATGAAATGATATAATGGAACATGAACTCAATGGGAATGTGGTCCCTCGTAGACAATATTAAGAAAACGATGTTTGCTGATACCATACTGTGATTGATGGTCTAGGCCAGTTGGTTGGAAAAAACCCATGTTACCTGAGCATAGAATATAAACCGATAAGAGCTCTAATGGGTCATCCCTTGATGAGGTCGGAGTATACCCAGATGAGTGAGCTGAGAGACCGTGTAGCCCTTGTGTGTGATGGTAGCCTTCAGAGACGGGGGCCAAAACTTCATCTATGTACCATCACATAGCATGCATATTGATAGACTGTTTCAGGAACGCAAGCCACCTTTCAAGGTGAAGAGTATACATGTGCAAGAGATACCCCTATGTGCTTTAGGAGCTATGGTTCTATCATGTCTAGGTGACCTTGGCTCGTTTCTAGGGTAGAACCTGAAATCCACAATTTGGAATAGTGACCCCTTGGCTCATCTGCTAGACCTTAGTGACTTATTAATGAGCCCTTGCATGGACTATGAGTCATGAGAAACACTAGATCGGTTTTATAAAGCAAGTGTGGTTCGTAGTTCACAGTTAAAGGTGGAGTGCCCAATATTTGATTGATTTAATTCCTAGACCATATGGACCATTTTCCTATCTAATAAATTTAATTATATTTGTTTCATGATTTATATGATTTTAGAATTATTATTTGAATTTTTCTAGATATCTGAAGATTTTATTTGTCAAAGTTGGATTTATAAAATCAAAGATATTGATTTGAATATTCAAATAAATTCTAAAATTATTTTATTGAGTTTTAAAAATATTTAAAATTACATGGGGGGCCATTGTGCACATGGGCCTATCATGGCCTAGATGGTGGGGCCCATGAGATCCTCTCATGGGTGGCACGCCCCACCTATTTAGAAGATTTTTATTTGTGTGATAAGTGATTTTGCCTTGTAGGCCAAGTTGCTATATGTTTTGGAAAGTTATTGGCTTGAGGAAGCTTTAAATGAATTTTTTAAAAGCATGAGAAGGCTTATGCATTATTTTGACATTCTCAATATTATATTTGAAATTATTTTAGTTAATTTCTATTGATGAGAAAATGGTTTAGGAAATGGGAATAAAGGTTTTAACACCTTCCATAATGTTGATAGCTCATATATGGCATGGATTGCTCAAATCTCTCACACCACAAGTCACCCAAGATCAATGGTTCATATTCAATCTCACAAGTAGAGGCAAGCCAACGAAAACCATAAGAAACCCTAATCTTGTTCAAGCCTATAAAAAAATGATTGTCTCTATCCAAAATATCTACACCTTATCGTTCTATCTCTCTCTTAAGAAAATTTTTCTCTCTCATGAAAGCTCAAAAGGGGGAACGTCCCACTCTCTCATCTTTGAGATCTCTCTCTCTTCCACATTGTGAAAGAACCTAGGGGTTTAGGCTATGGAGTTCTTCTCTCTCTCATCTCTCAACTATGGATTTATGCTAAGGGTTTTAGGTTGTAGCAAAAAGAGAATCCATCTCTTTAAAACTAAGTTGCTAAGGAAATTTACTTAGAGTTTGAGTTTGTGATCAAAAGGGTTCATGTTTCAATGGTGTGATTTGGCCTAAAATTACTTTTTTGGTTGAGATTGAAGGTTGATCACTGATCTCGCGCCATCGGATGGTAGTGACTTGGTGTGAGGTGTAATAAGCCCTGTTGAGGTAATCTCCAATATTTTCCATTTTGTTTCTTCTCATATTTAATTATATTGTCTTTATATTCCCAAGCATAAGAACTGTAGATTTTTTTTTTTTGTTTAAAGAAAATTAGTTTAATGGCATCAAGGTTTTTTAAAATCTTGGATTTGTTAGTTTCATTTTCTTTGAAGTAAGAATTATTATAATAAGACCACTTGTAAGTGAGCTTTGCCAAAAGAAAAGAAAAAGAAAAAGAAAGTAAAGGGGTGAAAAGAAGAAAATAAAAAACTATATTCCGCGGCAAGATCGCATTAGTCTTTCTTTTAGAGGGCATGGAAGATTTAAGAGAGAAAATGGAAAAGATAAGGTTAGGGACTTGCAGACTTTTGTGAGGGAGAGAGAGTATTCAACAAGAGAGAGTATTTAGTAAATATAAAATCCTACGCACTAATAAATCAATTTAGAGATGGATGGACACGAAAAGAAAATGGATTTCAAGTTTTGGAAATAGTGAATCTTGTAATACATTTTTTTCCTGGTCAATTTTCAAGTTTTCATGAATTTGTTTGATCTAGACTATTTTTTAATCTTTATATTTTATAATTAAAGATGAAATTATATTTCAAGGCAATTACAAAAATTTTCTTTATTAAAACCATATTTCTCTACACTATTTGAAGGTGGGCTCTAATTTGATTGTTTAGAGCCTCGGCTCTATGAAAACCGCACCCAAATAAAAAAGGGATTTTTTGTTGGACATAATGATATCCAAAATCACCCACATAAGGAAATCTCATATAATAAGGTATTGAAATTGATATTAGTAAGTTTCCTAAAGGAAATGGAAATCCAAAATGATTAGGACATTTGGATATATCTCTTGGTTTTTTAAATTTATGTAACATCTATAAGAAATTTCATATTTAGTGTGGATTCCTAACCTTATATGTATATATATATATATATATATAGATAGATATGTAGGATGAAAAAAGAAAAAATATATGTGCCCTATTTGGGTCTACATATGAGAAAAGTAGCTTCATCTCGAGAGAGAGGTAGGGGCTTCCCTTGTATGAGAGGTAAGTCCCCCCTCCCCTTAGAGAGAAGAGAGATTCATATAGATAGTCACATAGCGATGGTACCTCCTATAGATTATCCTATATATTAAAAGGCTGGTTTCTAGTAGAGAAGCAGTTCCCATGGAGATTTTGGGTAACTTCCCTTTTTAGTTAGAGAAAATCTTGATTGCTCTCAAGGTTCTCTTCCTAAACAGTGATCTAGTTTTGGAATAGAGATGAGAGATTGGCAGTGGTGCTGGTCGAGAGAGCATGTCTAGAGGGGTTTGCTCAACTGTGTTTTGTCGAGGGTTATAGAGGGAACTCTATATCCCAAAATCTATGATATAACTTTTCTTAGTATAGTGGATTTCAGTTTGCCATGCCCGTGGATGCAATCACATCTAAAACGAACTATATAAATTGAGGTATTCTTTTTTTAGTTATTTCTTTCCTATTTTATTTTTCTTGTTTGTTGTCGATTTTACTTTTCTCATACTTTATTTGCCAAAAATAACCTATTGGGTTTAGACTTCCACAGACAAAAGTTTTGAGAGAGAAGAGATGGGGAACCGGGTTCATCGGTTCCCCTTGATATGTGTGCGCATTCTGCATATGGACGGCGTGGATCTCGGAGCCAACACCTCTATAGGTATGGGCTCTTCTGCATGAAAGACTTTTCCTTGACCTAATAGTACTTTTTTTTTAAACCACGCCCAAATAAAAAAGTTAATTTTCTTGACCAAAATACACCCTTATTTTTCTTATTCAAAACATGATGCCCAAAAAATGTGCCAGACCGGCACAAGTTTAATATAGAGCAAGTCCAATGATACCAGACTTACAAAAGTTGAATATAGAGCCGGTCTAGTAGAACAAATGTGCTAGACTAGCTTTGTGCAAGTTGTGTGGCTATAACACATTTCGGAACGGATTAGCTTTGAGAGAGAAAGTGGGAAACATGGCCAAGAAGATGTTGTAAGAAAAAAGATGCTGTAAGAAAGCGTTTGTAAGAAAATCAACTTTTGTACTTTGGAAAGCGGTTGTAAGAAAACCAACTTTTGTACTTTGGAAAGCGGTTGTAAGAAAATCGTATTGGGTTATTAGTATGTTAGCATAACTTTTGAGGGAAGTGGGGGGCACGTGCATAGAAAGTACAAATTGGGACGGTATCTATAGACAAATGGTCTGGGTCATTTTGGGGTAAGGTCGAAAATTTTGAATTTCTTATTCTTATTTTTTGAACTTTCTATATAACACAAAACCATTGTTTGAGTGGTTTGTGAAAGTTAGACTAGTGCGTTACACAAAGCACAAAAAATAGTAACTATTTAAAATTCCATTTTTCCAACTACCTATATTACAAAAAGAAATATAAGTATATGTGACGTTCTAAATATCAACTTCTGAAAATCCAACTTTCAAAAAGTTATTGTGGGTCACTACGTAAATTTCCCTAAGAATCACTAGATGATTTTCTTTTAGAAAAAAAAGAATAATTGTATTCTTTAGCATTGAGATCTAACTATAAAAAAATTGGGTGGTCTTTATTCAATCTTGGGATGTTACTTTCTCAAGATTTGAATTTACTTTTTTGAGATTGGTATATAGGTTAAGGAGGTTACATCTCAAAAACTTGAAGTCCTATAGATACTCATAGAATTCTCCCACGAGCGCAAAAGAAGATGACCCAACTTTTATTTTATTAAGGATTGTATACTATACTACCATTTACTTTTAATATAAAAAAGTCGCAATCACTTCTAACCATCGGATGTGGAATTCGATGGCCTGGGGTGTGTCACAATGCTAAAAAGTTTTCTTTTGGACTTTGAGTTTACTCAATAACAGATCATTAAACACTCGATTTTACATCTAACAACCATAGATGGTTGTGACCTCCTAATATAAAAAATAAACAGTCTTATTGTATACTTTCCCCTTTTTGATTAGAACACTTTAACAAGCATTTTGTTTCTTTCTTCTGCCTCACACCATTCTGTGTACAGAAATAAACAGTTTTATTGTATACCCAAATTTATGGAATCGACTATAAAAAGACTGTTGTACCAGTTGCCCAGATGAATCTGTCCGTGTTCTTTTTTCTATCGCAACTAATTGTGGGTAGTCTCTGCATCAAATGGATATTAAAAATGCCTTCTTACATGGTGACTTTGAAGAAAAAGTCTATATGAGTCTTCCTCTAGGTCATTCCAAAGAAAAGAAAAAAAGTCTTGTATGTTCTAGTTTCGTATCTAAAAAGAGTATAGCAGTTAGGATCTATGTGTTGGCCCAGTTGAATTTGATTCTTTGCTGGTTATGTGGGTATGTAGCTCGTATTTGGGTGGGTCGCTTTAGAAATAATATAGAAGGTATAGTCCATGAGTGGGTTCATTTGATTCATCTCTTTATTAGTGATTCTGTTGTTTTTTTTTGCTTCAATAAGTTTTTTTATTTATTTTTCTTTTTTTCCCCTTATGCTGGTTATTTGCGCAGGTAGCTCTAAAAATAATGTGGGAGTTACAATCCATGAGTTAGCTCGTTTGATTCATATTTTTATAATTTTTTTTTTTGTCTAATATGTTTGCTTGAAATGAAGATGACTGTAGCTAAAATGAGGATGTTGAGATGGATGAGTAACAAGACCAAGAAGGTAAAAATTTGGAATGAACAAATTCTAGAAAATTTAGGGGTAACTCTAATAGGCATTAAAATGAGGGAAAGTAGACTTAAATTGTCTAGTCATGTGCAGCATCGACCTAGTCCACACCAGTTGGGAGGGATGATTTGGTTCAAGTGGAAGGATTTAAAAAGGTAAGGGGAAGCCCTAAATGACCTAGATGAAAGTACTGAGAAAAGATACGATGACTTATTAAAAAAAAAAGTAACTACAAATGTTGAAACATCCAGAAAAATGATTTGGTATTATCATTTCATACGATCCATATTTTAGACCATATTACCTTGTTTAAGTTTTTTATATTCCCATTGTACCACTGGTTTGAAAATTGAATTATGGAGCCATCCAAAACGCAAAAAACTGGATGTATTTGAGCAGTTCCATAGTCTAACTTTTGAATTATATAAGGGTATTTTGTGGAAGTAAAAGATGAACAAAATAAACATGTGGGATTTATGCAAATTTTGAGAAACTTAAATGGAAGATTTTAAATACTGTTAAGAAGGGCGATAATTTTGAAGGTTTTACAATTGATGGTGTTGAAAGTACAATCTACTCTTTTCAAAATTAATTAAAATTGATTATACAGCCTAGTTCAATTTCATGATTAAGTTGTTTAGCCTGCCAGAAATGTGGTTAGAATGATTTTTTGGTCTTAATTTGACTCGCCTTGCAAATACACAATAAAAATAATGCTTTTGAGATTTTGAAAGTCTAGATATATTTGATCGGGCCAAGATATACCTTGGTCAGGCTCCCTTGGGGACCCGGGTTTGATTGATCCCCTTTTGAACAATTGCCTGACCTCACGAGAGCGTGTGCGACACATGTGCCATGTGCAGATAGGTATGTCCAACTATGAGAGGATTTTAAAGCGATGAAGCGATCGATTTGAGCACCTACCTCACCGTGGTTTTAATTCATGGGATAAACCCGAGCTATAGCCCTCTTAGATTAATGAACGAAAGCCCTCCTGCTGTTCAGCAGCATGGTTTGAATTTGGCCCCCCCTCTAAACTCAACACCTCACCTTAATTCTCACTTAAAAAAAAAACAAGCCGCTAATGGAATCCACTAAATGTCAACTCCTTTCTGGTGTGCTATATGGGTTAATGGTTCTAGTTTAAGGGGTAGAGTGGTAAGAGAAATAAGAAAGAAAGAGAAGAAAGAAGAAAATGAGAGTTAGTTGATGAGAATTTAGTTTAGAAGTGAGAAGAAATGGAAGATAAAGTAAAAGAAGTGAAGGGATGACTCAAAGAAATTTAGGCAACCTCTCGGCATAATCTCTCCTAAGAAGTATTATTGGAGACATGGAAAAACATCAAGCTTGAAACCTTGGTACCCAGAGGATTTAGAAAGTGGAATTACAGGACTGAGCCTATAACTATGTCACTAAACCAAAGATCGTCCTGAAAGTGATCAGGAGGGGGGAGAAAGTGAGAGTGAGAGAGAGAGAAAAAGAAAGAGAGAGAGATGAAAGCATCTTACAACTCGAGCATTGTGTGACTCGGTGGTTAAAGTAGTGAAAGGGTTTGAGCTCTAAAGAAAGCTGACTCAAGATGACCCCAACCTAAGTGACCGAGTGTAAAAACATCAGTGTCTCTTATACCTCGACTACATTGTACAACCTGATGGTTAGAGTATAAATCCAAGAGTTAGAACCCTAAGGAACTATTTCAGGAGGACCCCAAACCAAGTGCTTAAGAAGCAGTGAGTAAGAGAGAGAATGAAGAAACAATAAAATAAAATGAATATATGAGTTAGAGAGAGATAGGGATATTTAGAGTAAAAAAGAAGAGAGTTAAGATGGATGAAAGAAGATGGATTTGCCTATGGTGCGGGTCCGAGTGTCTAAAGGGGTAGGCTAGGGTGAAAGAGGTTAAGAGTAGTGGGTAGAGGGGATGGACCCACCTTAGGTGCGGGTCAAGGATTTGATAAGGGGGGAAGGTTGTGAAAAGACAAGAGAATAAAGAGAAAGAGTCAGACCCGCCTAGGGTGTGAGTTCGGGCATCTAGGAGTAAGAGACAGGGTAAGAAGGAATGACAGAATAGAGAGAGGGAACCGGACCCGCATAGGGTGCGGGTCTAAGCGTTTAGGCGAAGGTGAGAGAGAACGAGAGAGAAATGGAGAGATGGAGTGAAGCCGGGTCCACCTAGGGTGCGGGTTCGAGTTCTTAAGAAAGGATGAGAAAGAATGAGAGAGAAATAGAGAGATGGAGTGAAGTCGGGCCATGCCTATGGTGCGAGTCCAAGCTCTTAAGCGAGGATGAGAGAGAACGATAGAGAAATAAAGAGAGGGACTGAAGCTGGGCCCGTCCTAAGTGTGAGTTCAGACTAGGATGTGAGAGATAGAGAGAGAATGAGAGGGGAAAGGAGAGAGAAAGGAAGAGGGCTCGGACCTACCTTAGGTTCCAGCAAAGAGAGAGAGAAATGAAGTGAGAGAAAGGAAAGAAAGAGAAAGAGAGAGATAAGAGAGAGAAAGGGAGGAAGAAGAGAGAGAAAGAGAGAAAGAAGAGAGATCAGAGACAAGAAAGAGAAAAGAGAAAATTAGAGAGAGAAAAAAGAGAGAGAAACCTTGGTCCTTGTGGGTCTAGGCTAAGGTTTAAAGTCTAGGTGTATGACTTATATGAGTTGGGTTGAAGTATGGTGTATAAGAACTAGTGTGCATAGTATAGGGTAAGTAAGTAAAATGTATAGAATTCTATGGTGTATGGAGTAGGGTAGGGTAGGGTCTATGGATTAGGATTGAGAGCTAGGGGTTCTACATTATATGGAAGCTAGAAGTTCTAGGGTGTATGGGATTGGAAGTTGGGAATCCTAGGGTAGTTGGAATTTTGAAGTTTTAGGGAATGAAAGGTTCCTAAGGGTATTTTTCTCTCTCTAAGAAACTCTCTCGCATAGATTGAAATTACTATAATTCATTAAAATGTATGGTATGTGAGAGGAGGGGGTTATTTCTCTTCTTATTTACGTAGGTTTAACATGTGGTCTGTGGTGTAGGGATCTTTATGAAACCTACATCTTGCAAAGCTTAAGACGTTAATGGACACTACAATTGGATATCTATCGATTATCAAAAGATAATATATAATAATTCATATTCTTTACTTCATGAAATCTCTTTTGACTGTATATTCGTTTGATGTGCCAATGGTGGAATAAATCCATTCAGCTATTGTTTTTTTCGTTTTTTATTTATTTCAAATTTGTCTCTTGATCTTTGCTCTACAATACATCTGTGGCATTGTATTTCTTATTTGGTTAAATTCTTGGACCTTTATCCTTAGAAGAGGTTCAGATTTTGTATTTGCTTTGTCATGTACAAGTCTTTTTGGCTTATCAGTTCAGTACTTCAAACCAAATTGTTGTGGCAAATATATATGGCAATTTAACAACTATTATTGCTGGGACTTGGGCTACATATACATTCTGATGATTGTAAATGCTTTTTTCACAATAGTGATTGAGATTACATTCTTGGCTTTCTATTTGTTGGAAATAGGAAACATAATTAGGATTCATCGAATGTTTCTTTTATTTCTTTCTCTTTTATGCATAAGTATCCATCCTATTGTCTCGTCATACGGATGACAATGGGCTGAGTGGCCTGGCTGGGTTCAGTCCTAAAAAATTAGGGCTTGGGGCACATAATGTGGTTGTCAGTCAGGCTAGGGACAAGTAACTATGGCCCGAGGGTAAGGCTAGTCCAGGTCTAGGACAAGGCTGGCTTGGTTTAGCTCCCCCCGTCCTCTTATTCCTTGTTGTATTGTTTTTTTCTTTCTTTTTTTTATCTTTAAATTTTATTTGGCATAGCCTAGCTTAACCTGACCTTGATAGAGGGCGAGGGGCCGGGCCTCGTCCAGGGCCTCTTTAGCTCGGTCAGGGCTTGAGCAGACCCTATAGGGACATAGGTTGAGCTAGGACCAAGGCTGGCCGGGCTTAGGTTGGTCGTTGCTAGCCCTATCTCTTCATCGCCTTCATACCTATAAACAAGGCCTGATGAGCCATGAACATGTGACCACATGATTTATATGGTCACATGATGACATAATAGCTTCCCTAGCAACTGTAGAGCAAGCTAGTCGAAATGCCCTTTGGGTAGGTGTTTTCCTACACACCAAAGGGAGATAAAAAGATAGGCTAAAAAGGGTATTAAAACACGGATCAGCTGCTTGGTTCGGCCCTCGTACTTATCTTGGCCCTCCTCTGTACTAATCCAAAATGGCCGAATTGTACGATCCAGATTGGCCAAAGGCATTCTATGTGAAAGTACAACTAAAATTGATGAAATAGGGAGAGAAAAATTGCATAAATTATTCCATACTATAAAATTTTTGTTTGACAATATAGATCAACAAAAAAGCATATTATAGAAGGGGAATAATGGGTTTAGGAAAGAGTATTATTGATTCTCAATTCGGCCCAAAGAGGTACAGAAAATACAACCAAATTGATTGTTCCCAATGAGTGCCGACTATCTTTAAAAGGGGTGTGGCTTGTGTAAGGTTGAACAATCCAATTAAGGCGCACCTCCAAAATTTTTCATAATATGTAAATTTGGTATAAGAAATTCATAAGATTATCAAAAAATTTATTTTTATTTCAAATTATAAAATTTTAAAGTAAAAAAATGGTTACAATTAAGTATATATATATATATATATATATATATATATATATATATATATATATATATATATATATAGGTGTGGTTTCTATAAGGTTGCAACCTTAAACAATCCAACTAAGGTGCAACTTCAAATTTTATCATAATATGTAATTTTGATGTAAAATGTTATTAAGATTATCTCAAAATCTACTTTTATATCTAATTATAAAATTTTTAATTTAAAAAATGGTTAAAATCAAGTAGATCTATGAACATATGAAAATCTTGAAATGGACGATGTAGAAAATATATTGTAAGATGCACTGTTTCTGAGACTCAAAATCTCTCTATTTTTCATAGTCATGCATCTTGAGGTCGAGAAGATCAATCACAGGGTTCTTCAACATTAAAAAAACCTTTTTCAATGGATTTTTGTGGTGCATCCATAGTTCTACATTTTAAGGTTATAACCTTATATAAACTTTTTCATATATATATATATATATATACACATATATTCCATATAGAAAAATTTTCCTCGACACCTATAGTGAAAATAAACAGTGATTTCGCCTGTGCTTATCACCGTCCAAAGTTCATCACACGGTCACGATTGTCTGATAGTGTATAATTTTTCATTTGTCTTCTATAAGTCAGAATGATTTGAAGCTTGAAAATTATATAATCTTAGTAAAGCACACCTAATAAAAATATGAAAAAAATATTTCGTAAAATATAAATTGATCAAAATACCCCCATAAATGTTTTGAGGTATTTTGGTAATTTTATATTCACGAATTATTTTTTTTATATTTTTATTAGGTTCTTCTATTTTTGATGAACATACACTCCAAATTTCAGATTATTTCAATTTGTAAAAAACAAATGAAAATTGAAACACTATCAGACAATTGTGACCGTGCGATGAAGTTTGGATGGTGATGAGGATAGACAAAATCACTGTTCATTTTCGCCTATACAATGGTACTTTGGAAAATTTATATTTTGCAAAATATTTCTTTTTTTCATATTTTTATTAGGTGCGCCTCACTAAGAATGAATACACGTTCCAAATTTCATATCATTCCGATTTGTAGAAACAAATGAAAAATGAAACACTACTGGACAATCGTGACCGTGCGATGAACTATAGACGGTGATGAGGGTAGACGAAATCACTGTTCATTTTTACCTATAGGCGTCTTGTAGGAAGATACCACAAAATGCCTATAAGCGAAAATGAACAGTGATTTCGCCTACCTCATCACAGTCGAAAGTTCATCGCACGGTCATGATTGTCTGGTATTCTTTTATTTTTAATTGTTTTTCTACAAATTAGAATGATCTGAAATTTGGAATGTGTGTTCATCAGAAATAGAAAATCTACCTAAAATATCATAAAAATATTTTACATGAAAAAATTGATAAAAATACCTCTGAAACCTTTCAAGGGTATTTTGATCAATTTGGTTTTTACAATTTTTTGTTATATATTTTTATGAAGTGTGCATCACTAAGATGTACATACACGCCAAATTTCAGATCATTCCGATGTATAGAAATAAAACATGAAAATTAAAACACTACCAGACAATCGTGACGGTGCGATGAACTTTGGATGGTGATAAGCATAACAAAATCACTGTTCATTTTCGCCTATAGACATTGCGTAGTGTTTTTCTATATATATATATATATATATAGTGGGAAGGCATAGAGGATATACGAAATTTATCTAAGGCTGTAATATATACCAACTGTATATTTGTAATTTGGATATAGTGAATTGCCAAGTTGTAATTTGGATATAGTGAATATACCATTATCTAAGGCTGTAATATATATATTACAAATATGCGTATATCCACCTAAAGTTTAAATGGTATAAAGTCAACTTTACAACTTGGTATATCACAACTTTATATTTGTAATTTGGTATATTACAAATATATACCAACTTTACAAATGTACCAACTTTATATACAAATGTACCAAATTTGGTATATCCAGCAAAATTTGGATATAGTGAAATTTATATTTTGTACAATTTGTGTATCCACCAGCCTTAGGGAGTTGGTAATACCATGAATCCTACCATTACTAACTGTGGATTTCCAGTTAGTAAAGGATTTTTTTATAACTGTGGATTTACCAACTTCATGGTAGTATACGGACTTACTTTGTGGATTTTGACTACCTGCAAAAGTAGCGGCACAAAAATCCAGTTATAGCAAATCTATAACAGCCTCAGAGAGTTGGATTTACCAGTCTCAATATATATATATATACTAAATGATCAATTAGAGGGTTTTTCAACTTTAAAACATCATTTTCTGATGGATTTCTGAGATGCATCTCTAATTTTACATTTTAAGATTGCAACCTTATAAAAACCTTTTTCTTTTTAAATATCAATAATTTTTCAATCCCTTGGCGAACTCATATCCAATCGTAAACTCTTTCAAGATATAGGGCTCCCTTCAACATGAATGTTGCATGCGTTTACCTTAAATTATTGCTACATGCAAATTGAAAATCGTAAGATAGTATGAGTAGTAGTCCTCTCTATCTCTAACAGACCATTTCTTGTGTTTCCATACAGCTGTTACGACAATAGCCTCTTCGTCACATTATCTAAACCGCAAGTTTTCTATATTTTCAAGTGTTTATATATTTAATAGAAAATGTTTCTATACTTTCCCTACAACATAGAAAATCTATATTTCCCATATCATCCAGTCGTCCAATTTTGATCAAGAGAGCCACTTACCGTTTCATCTTAGATCCGACGTCTCAAAGTATTTTATTTTTATTTTTTTTATACAAATAGTATGAATATGAAATTTTACATGTGCCATCTTTTCATTTGGGCACACCTATAAAAAAATATTAAAAATAAATTTTTGATAAAATATAATGACCAAAATACCCCTTACAATTTTCAGGGGTATTTTGGTTATTTTATTATATTACAAATATATTTTTCATAGTTTTCGCTAGTGCTAGTTTAATAGAGGATTGGACGTACAAAATTTGGTGTCAAAATAGTTTATAGAGAAAAATAAAAAATAAAATAGTGTAGAGACTTGACATTGTGATTGGGGCAATCTTAGCTCTCCATTCAGAATGGACGGTTGGATAATGGGAAGTATATAAATTTTATGTTGTAGGGGAAGCATAGAAATCTTGTCCATATCTAATAGACCTGCATTATTTTAAGGATGTGGTTTGTATAGAGCTTAGACTCTAAACCATAAAATTAGAGTCTACCTTCAAATAGTGTCGAGAAATGTGGTTTCAATACTGAAAATCTTTGTGAGAGCCTTAAAATATATTTTCATTTTTATTTATAAAGTTTAAAGCTTTGAAAATAGTGTAGATTGATAGATCCATGAAAACTTGAAAAATCTTGAAAATTGACTGTCCAAAAATTCATTACAAAATACCTATTTCCAAAACTTGAAATCTATTTTTTATTTTCATGTCTATGCAGTTTGATGTCGAGATGATCAATGTGAGGATATTTGGGCTCGAAAACAACCTCTTCTAGGGAAATTTTTGAGGTAGGCTCAAATTTGATTGTTTAGAGCCTCGACTCTATATAAACTTTCCCCTTATTTTAAAAGGTTTAAATATAGTGGCGAAATCAATTTTTTAGGCCACCACAAACGTTTCTAGCACTGAAACTACATCTTTTAATATAATTTAAAGACACACCTTACTTAGATTGTTTAAGGTTGATACCTTATAAAAATAACACCATAACAAGAAGGGTGCAGCTGGCATACGGATGCTTCCGTAGCTGTAGAGGTAAGGTCCACCTTCAAATTTTATCATGGTATATAATTTTGATATAAAATGTTCTTAAGCTTATCTCAAAATCTATTTTTATATCTAATTATAAAATTTTAAATTTCAAAATTGATTAAAATCAAGTAGATCTATAAACATATGAAAACCTTGAAAATGAATGGTATAGATATATGTTGTAAAATGCACTATTTCTGAGACTTGAAATCTTTTTATTTTTCATGGTTATACATTTCGATGTCGAGATGATCAATCAAAGGGTTTTTCAACATTAAAACTACCTTTTCCGATGGATTTTTGAGGTGCATCCATAGCTCTACATTATAATCTATGCCTATTCTTGCTAGGATTTGGAAGTGGCCTCTTCCGTTGAAGGTTCAAGGATTTTTATGGTTGGCAGCCCAAGATCGAGTGCTCACTATTGATAATCTCATTAAGCGTAGAAAGATTTTACCAAATATTTGCCTCTTGTGTAAGGCGGATGGGGAGTCAGGTAAACCATCTATTCCTATATTGTACTTTTACTAGCCATATTTGGAGATGGTTTTTTGTGAAGTTAGGAGTTGCATTGGTAATGCCTCTCTCAGTAGTGGGGATAATAGAGGGCCTCTTGGTTCCACTTCCGAAGCTAGGGGCTATTACTTGGCAAATTGTTAGAGGAGCTATTCTTTGGGAAATTTGGAAAGAGAGGAATAGGAGAGTCTTCGAAGGGGTGACTTTATCTTGTGAAAAGATCGTTGATAGAATTCTCCATTGTATTTGGTCTTTTTTTTCGATTACTCCGAGGGGGTAGGATATCACTGAATTAGATGTTAGAAGAAATTTAGGTGATATCTTCCACTTGAGTTTCACCAAATGTAGGCCTAAAGGGAGATGGTTGCCACCGCCATTGGGGGTATATAAATTAAATTTCGATGGCAGTTTGATAGGCAACCCGGGTGTATCTGGCTTTGGAGGAGTGATTCGAGATTAGGATGGAAACGTGGTTCTTTCTAATGCAGGTCCTCTTGGTGTTCGGACTGCTAACTTCGTTGAACTGTCTGCCCTTCTTTTTGGTATGCGTACTATTGTGAATAGGAAATTGAGGCATGAGTGCATTCTAGAGGGGGATTCTCTTAATGTGATATTGTGGTGCAAGAAGGAACAACTGCTCCTGTGGGAACTGAAACCGTTGTTGTTGCAAATATTAGATTTATCCGCTTCCCTCTCTGTTTCCTTTGTTCACGTTTATAGGGAGGCGAATGCCTTGGCAATTTCCTTGCCAAAGGTGGTACTACTCTTTCTGATGTATCCATTTCGGAATCTATAATTTCATTCTAGAGCAATAAAATTTAGTGAACTTTCTATCAAAAAAAAAAAAAAAAAAGGTTGCAATGTTATATAAACTTTTTCATAAAAAGAAATATAAAGTTCAAACCAATTTTAATTAGACCACAATTGTACCGTATGGCATAGCATCAAAAGTTACACTGAAAACTCACAAACATTAATGCAAATAATTTTGGGAATATTTATTTTATTACTAAAATTTGAAAATTTGAAAATTTTAATGGAAATAAATTAGTGAAAGTTTATTTTATTATTACTTTTGACATACAAATAAGGAATTCATAAATGTGTAGCGTTTTAGGTGCTTCCAGGCCTGCCACGATTAGAATGAGTCGCCCTTCCAAAATTCATTATTTTGGAGATGGATTTTAAATTTATAAAAGTTTACTACGATCATGTACCCAAAATGAAAATTGGTTTTGAGAATTAAAAATGGTGTGTTTTTTATATATTCTTTAATCAACAATAGCGATCACCTAATTTGAGCCCCTATTGATTGGCTTGAAGAGGAAATGAATTTCCGCAAATATGGGATGTGTTTTGGGTCTTAAACCTTCAATATAAAACATGGATCATCTAATTTGCATTATTTTAGAGCTCCTGAACCTCTTCAAAATTAGGCAGCTACCTTACCTAAAAACAAAAACACGCGCACACAATTCAACATGATTTTACAATTTTGTTTTAACTTTTTAGAATAACCCAATATTTCATTGTGCATAAATAGTTCATCATATTTGGAAATTTCAGATTCTCAATTTTCCTCAAAAGAAGAACAAAAAACTTAAATAGTTCATATAAAAAGAGAAACATGACAGAACCACAATTTGCAGTAACCACAAGGAGTAGTCCCATAACACAAACCCCCGAAGAATAAATACTTTATACCTCAAAAAAAGCAAAAAGGGAAAATAACAAGAAACTTCATGGCGTGGACCAAGAACTCGGACTCGGTGACCCGATGCAGATATAGAACAAATCATCGTCAGAGCTACGATCGCTGTCCGACTCGACACCGTTAACCCGGTGGGTCTCTAGTGGTCTTAGCGCCGTTAGATTCATCACCTCCGACGTCGCTAGTTCTGGCTTACTCCCAAAATGATCAGCGATACCTTGGACCTCCGTTTGGACACAAGGAACGTGATTAGGTGATGAAGCCCACTGACCATTCGAACCTGTTGACCCGCCGGAATCTTTTTCGAAATCCTCATCGGAAAAGTTCCTATGGCTGAAAAAATCGTCGAAGAAGTAGTTCTTGCCTGAACGATGCATGGGAAAGAAGCAGGGGTGGTTCTTGCCTGAACCACGGGTGGGATGGGGCTTCCACACGAAACGATCAGCAATTCTTTGAACTTTTCTCTTGACAGAAGGAACACCATTAGGCGATGAAGCCCACTTGTATTGGGTCCAGTCAACTCGCCGGAATCGTAGCCTGAATCCTCGATAAAGAAGTGGGTTTCATAGGAAATGTTGCCAGAGTAGTTGTTGACTGAACTTTCAGAGGGCTGACCAGAAAAGAACCGTTGGGTGTTCTTGCCTGAACCATGGTTGCCGTGGGGTTTCCTCTGGTAAGGATCAGCGATTCATTGAAGCCATTCCTTGACACAAAGAGCGCCACAAGGCGATGGAGCCCACCCATAGTCAGAGATCGTCAACTGGTCGGAATCATGGCCGGAGTTCTTCCTGATTGAAGCATGGGTTCGGTGGTCGGCTATGATGCGTTTCCGGGGAGCCACGCAGCCTTGACAGAGGAGTTTCCTGAAAATGGAGACAAACAAAGATTTAGAATTCTTTGATTTTCCTTCTTTGACAGGAGAGAAAGAAGATAGTTGTTTTTGGTATTTCTGTTGAGTGATCATGGTGCTCTCTCTCTCTTTCTCTGTGAGAAAGATTCTAGTGATAGTAGACTCTAGGCTCTTCCTTCTTTTCTCTCTGCAATATATGCCAAAGATAGTAGATTGTCTCTCTCTCTCTCTCTCTCAATTCTAAGCACTCTCTCCCTTCTGCAACAGATGCCCAAGAGAATGCGTTTATGATTTTCTATCTTCATGGCGTATAGATATATAGAGAATAAGTTTAGGGTTTTCTATCTTCAAGTATAAACATGTATCTTCATGGGGCACTCTAATTGCTCTCTCCAGTGACTAAATAATGAGAGTTCACAAAATCGAATCCGAATGGTTAACCGGACATGGGCCAAAAAGCAATTTAACCGGCCTAATCGATAAACTGGCCGATTTAACCATTCTAACCGGACATGGGGCCAAAAGCAGTTTAACTGGCCTAATCGGTAAACTGGCCGATTTAACCTTTCTAACGGGGCAAGTCCTGGGTGGCCGAAAAATTGTTGAAAAAATAAAAAATATGCACAAAAAATATCTACTAAAATATGAAAAACATATAAAGAATGATTAAAACAAAACACATTAAAATGAAGTTGAAAGTTAATGAAAAAATAGTTTTTAAAAAAGAGTATTAATGACCAAAACAATTTTTAATATTTACCATAATGTAAAAAATATTAAAAAAAATATTATAAATCAAATTCCTTATTTTTGGGATTTTATAGATATTTTTTTGAATTTGTATTTTTAAAATACCAGAGGATCACTCAAACCGTCTGAAACTGGTACTGACAAAAGGAAGGTTCTGATCTAACTGAGTGGTTACCGGTTAGATCAGGTGGTGTTTCAAACAATGTAAATAATAGACAGGAAAAATGTCAATTAAGGGAAAACTGTATTTCATAACATACAGTTCGCTGGTTAGATGGATAGACAAATAAAGTGTCTTGGAAAGAGGCCTGTTTTATCGGTTTTTTATTCAATCGATTGGATAACATGGTCTTTTCATAATCGATGGAAAATTGCTTTTGAGACTTTATTTCACTATAATTTGAATGATGGTTTTGCTTATTTATGTGAATTAATTGGCCATGTATGCTTTACTTTGAGATTTATTATGTAATTCTGATAATCAATTTGAGGTATGGATTTTTACTGTGTGATTCAGTGTTCCAATTTGATGGGTATGTTCCATGGTTTTCTTCTGATTGATAGCATCATTTTGTTGGGCATGGTGGTTATTGTGTATTTTCCTCTGTCAGTCAGTGCTCTAATTTGTTGGATATGATGTATTGCATTTTTTCTTTTCGAGCTCACTATGTTTGCTTGGGTGGGTGAAGCTCACTATGTTAACAATCAAAAAATAAAAAGGCACACTTTGTGACTGAAATGAAGGCATTATGTCAATTATTTTTCTAATTTGGGGTTGGTGTTTTGTTTAAAGGTGCAGTTTGTATAGAGCCTAGGCTCTAAACAATCAAATTAGAGCCTACCTCTAAAAAGCATCAAGAAATGTTGTTTACTTTAAAATATATTTTCATACCTACTTATAAAGTTCAAAGCTTCAAAAATAGTGTAGATCGACATATCTATGATATCTTGAAAATCTTCAAAATTGACGGTAAAAAAATGCGTTACAAAATACACTATTTTCAAAACTTGCAATCTATTTTTTTCTCATGTCCATACACCTTGAAGTCGAGATGATGATTTTGAAGATATTTGGCCATCAAAACTTATATACAAATGGAGATTCCAATCAAAACTTATATACTAGTAATCCAGATTGATTAGTCTCAAAGAGAAAAAATTGAACACTTGGAATCACATCAGTTAAGGATTGGCCCGATAATATACAACTTGTTTCTTTTATATATTATTTTTATTATAATTTGTTTTATCATATGATTAGCAGTCCATTGATTAGTCTAGGCGTCACACCCAGTCATATAATCTGTAGGATTTATTTGTTTAGAACATAGTTATCGGAAACGGGAGCAGGAACGGATTTGGTTTCGGGAGCAGGAGCGGGAGCATCGGATCGAGGGTTGCCTAAAGCTCCGGAGCTTGGGCAGCGAGTTCTGGTGAGGGTAAAAGTTGCGGATCGAGATCCTGTATAAACAGGGAGCGGGTTCCCGATACATTGGGATTGAGGTCTTATTTAATGGGAACATGTTCCATGTAAAATGGGATCGTGTTCCCATGTTCATTAGGAAAGTACTCCTATAGACAACAGGAGCGGGATCCCATTCAAAATTGAGTTGTGCCCTGTGTTGGATCGAGCTCCATTCAAAGTTGGATCGCGCTTTGCTTAACTTAGAGCCAATCTCCACCTGTCCTCTGTCTCTCTATCTCTCTCTTGACCAGACATTCACCACATCTTCACATTCACCACCTCTTCAACCTTCGCACCCCTAATCCAATGGACCCATCTACGAAGACGCGCCCCTCTCTCTCTCTCTCTCTAACTTCATGAGCACTTTCTTCTAACTTCACAGTGAGTGGACTCTTTCTCTCTCCTCAGAAAGCACAACAACAATAATAATAATCCACATACCCATCTCTACCTCGCTTGCTAGCAGTTGGGGATCTCCATGGCGATCTTCAAAAGGCCAAACAAGACGCTAGGTGTATCCTTGACAGAAGAGGAGAAGAGTTCAAGCTTCTTTATTGTTTAGAAAAACTCAAGCAAGATGCAGAGAAATCAAATGGGAAGTTGTTAATTTTACAGGGAAACCATGAAAGCTTGAATATACAAAGAGATTTTCAGGTATGTTATAAAAGAAAACAAGAATTTGGGTGACTGGTTTTTTATAGGAATTCAAAATAAAAACCTTTTTAAAGGACTGGAAAAGCAAATTAACATTTTTAAGGGAGTATCCAAAAATTACCCATTTGAAATTAGGGCTAAAATTGCTACTTTGAGTCCTAGAGGCCCAATTTCTACACGTTTTTTCGTTGATAACCCTATTGTTCCAATTTCTACACGTTTTTTAGCTAATAACCCTATTGTTTTAATGGTGGGTGGCTCTATTTTTATTCATGGTGGGATCCGCCTTAAGGATGGAGTTCTGGAAATGTAGGGATCGCGATCCTAAAATTCTTAGAGCGAGGATCTAATTTTTCGGGAACGCGTTCCGTGGAACAATGGTAGCGAGATCTGTACAGCAGGGATTTCCCGTTTGAAGGCTTCAATTTTATCAAAAAATGAGTTAGATCCAAAATACTAAAAGCCAAGCTACAAAAACAAAGGGGGAACATAAGGCAGTTAAAGGATTTGAACCTCTCAACTGTTTCTCCCTCACAAGAACGAACCTCACCCAAAACAATAGTAATAAACTGATGTTATGAAATATCAAGAAGAGTAAGAATCGAGAAATCGTTAGGATAGCAGTCTGTCCCCTAAATCAACAGGTTTGAATACAAAATTCACTAACTACATGCATCATGTAGTGGTAAATAGGACGTGCAATTCCACTCTTAGTCGATTCAAACACCTGGGACGCTTTCCTTTCAAACACATTTCCTGTGAGGTCATTACTTCTCAGCGGGTCCAACAACAATTCTTCTTCTGTTTTTTGTTTTTCTTTTGTATTCAATTCCTTGGTTGTACTTCAACATGCCCGTTTGTTAGTAGAACTCGAACGCTTCTGTTTTCACTTTGAATTCTCAATGGCCATGCATAACATTGAGATCTCCATGATTAGCAGGCCAATCACAATTTTGTGGACTCTCGGGCGTGCGGCCAATTCCCTAGCCGATGCCCTTGCTAGGAAGGTGCATCGAGTCCTAATGTTGGTGGCCCCACCTGAGTTAGGGTCTCACTCGATTTCCACCTTGATTGTTTTGGTAGCCATGGATGTATAATTTTGTGTACCCCTCACTCTACGGTTGAATTGTGTATATTGCTCCACTATACGGAAGAAAATTTTTGTACTTGTACATTTTCCTTTTGTTAAAGTTAACCTTCTCTCAAAAAAAACACTAAGATCTCCATCTAAAGTCCTTTGATTGGAGACTCTGTATATACCTTACTGGTAATATACAAACAGTCTCTAGTTTCCTTTCATGTGCTAGTAGGATGATCATCTTAATTTTCCCTTCACAATTAAGTTAAAAATAATAGGATCTTCATCTTAATTTTCCCTTCACAACTAAGTAACAAACCTTGACAATTGTGATTACTGGCCCCCTTTTCATGCGTAGGCCAAGCAGAGTCGTATTAGTTTCACATGCCAATCCCTGAGATTGCACCCTTAACATGTGTTGCCAAAATGTGTTCCATTAGCTTCACATGCCAATTCCTGCAATCGCACCCTTGACATGATCTTGATCAATGCAGTTTGTGTCCTTGCCATCTCCTTGAGGATAAAACCACACTGGAAAATGATAAGATAGAGTTTCCTTGCACAACATAGATGATTTCCACCTTAAGAAATTCAAATATATGAAAATATGTACCCCAGTACTCCATATTAGCCAATGATGTTTACTATGAATGCTACTGAATGATGTTGCCTCGCACCATTGAACTAAGTACCTTGTGAATATGAGCATGATATAGCAGTCCTTTTGATTTGTGTGTGATGTGTTGCATATCAAATCAAGTGCCCCCATCAAAAGGTGCACAATAACAATCTCTTGCATAACTCCAATGTATAGCCCTCCATGGTCTTTGCTTTAGACTTGGGAGTGCCATCAAATGAAAAATTCAGAGTCCATCAATCCAAGCCTTGGAATGACCTCACTATGAACACCCAAATAACATGGAGATCACAAGCAATGACTTCAATTGTGAAGTTTAACAGGAAACCAATGTCACAATAGTGGCAAACGCTTATTATACGGGAACTCTTGCACCTGCTAAGGCTAATCTGTTGCTGCACATGAGAACATAGATATGTGTGTGTGTGCGCGCGCAACATAGATCATAAGCATCACATGATCATACCATATTACAGAACCATGATCATCGTGAAAAACTAATTGTCTGTAAATCAAGATCGAGAGTACTACTAAAATATGCCCAAACAAGACCAAGACCTTTAGTATCCACCAAAAAAACCATAGGAGCAGAAGAGCAACCATTTCCTTTTGGAATACCACCTGACATTCCCTTCTGCAATCATAAATTATGTTTACTATATTAAATAAGTCCTGTATAATAAAACAACCATTTACTTCTGCAAAAAAATGCACAAGAGCAACCATGTCATTGGAGCCACTAGTTATCAATAGAAGAATGCTAGCAACCTCTAAACTTGCAATGAAAAGAATATAAAAGACAAATTGCAATACCTAATCGTTGGTGTAGTCACACCTCATTTGGAAGGCTTTTTGATATCTGAGGTCCCAAAATCTGATCTGAAATGCAAAATCAATTTCAAAATCCAACTTTTTATGATGCATAATGAATTACAGGTGTTTTTAGATTGTTTCCGGTCCACAATCCATGGAAAAAATAGGCTTAAATCTAGCAAAATTAGGGCTAGAAAGAATGATCATTGACTCGGACAATATGAGAGCAAAGTTAATTTGGGTAAATTGAGTGTGTCGTTTTACAAGTTTCACATACATTGTTCTACAGTCTAGATTCTAAACAAATAAATCCTACTGATTATATGACTGAATATGACGCCTAGACTAACCAATGGACCATTAATCACATGATAAAACAAATTATACAAAAAATAATATATAAAAGAAACAATTATATTATTGGGCCAATCCTTAACTGATGTGATTCTAAGTATTCAATTTTCTCTTTGAGACTAATCAATCTGGATTACTAGTATATAAGTTTGATTGGACTCTCCATTTTGAATCAAGCTCTTTAAACAAAACACTAACCCCAAATTACAATAATAATTGACATAATGCCTTCACTTCATTAACAAAGTGTGCCTTTTTAGTTTTTGATTGTTAACAGAGTGAGCTTCACCCACCCAAGAAAACATAGTGAGCTTCAAAAGAAAAAATATAATACATCAAATCCATCAAATTTGAACACTGAATGACAAAGAAAAATACACAATAACCACCATGCCCAACAAAAAGATACTATCAATCAGAAGAAAACCATGGAACATACCCAGCAAGTTGGAACACTGAATCACATAGTAAAACCCATACATCAAATTGATTATCTGAATTATATAATAAATCTCAAAGTAAAGCATACACGTGGTCGGGGCCTGATTTTTTCCTCACGCAGATGGCCGGAGAAAATCCTCTCTCAAACAACCGTGGAGGGTTCGCGCACACTGCACGTCAGTGAGTGTGCGCACGCCTGCTCTCCTAAGTGCGAATAGGAACCATCAAAGAGAGAGTTTTTACGGCGCGGGTACATTTAGGCACTTACCTCGTTGTTTGGGGTTCGGGGATACACCCAGGCTGTTTTCGCCCTCTTAAAATAGCTATGAAGCCCTCCGGTTGTCAGCCAGTGCGGTTTGAACACGAATTCTCCTCAGGATTTTGACATGTCACTTCGCTTTCTCATTTTGGAAACTGCAATGTGGATTCGATTATGCTCCTCTACAATGACTCACTCGAACGAGGGCTGGCTGATGAAAGGAAAGGATAAGGGAAAGAGGGTGGCAAGAATTTCCCAATCCATGCAGACACTGTGGCTCAGGCAATCGAAAGGGTTAGAACCCTCTTGACTATCGGCTCAGGATGACTCCTCCCAAGTGGTTGAGGGAGAGAGCGTAGGCATCTCTCATGACTTATCTCGACTGTACGAAGAGGAAGTTAGAGTGATGCTCCGAGGGTTGGAACTCTTAGGCTAACCCTGAAAGGTATTGAGTTCGAGTGTATGTCGGATAGCAGGATGCTATGTGGAACTGTAGGTCTATTGTGTTTATGCTTGAGACACAAGGGGAAAAGAGATGTGACTGTGCACTGACCGAGGGCACCAGTCTCTGCACGGTGCAAGCAAGAGTGAAGAGAGAGAAGAAGAACAGAAGAGAGAGAGAATGGGCTCGCTTTATTAGGATGAGCTAGGGGTAGTTTCTCTCTCTAAAATTTTTTCTCTCTCCTCGGTATGGGATCTTGGGCTAGAAGCAAAAGACAAGTGAAAACAAGCTTAATGCCTCTATTTCATTGATGAATGATCCAACCCTTTTACAATTGACCTAGGCATGTATTTATAGAGGATCCACAAAACATGGGTGTATGCTCAAAACTAAGCCTAATTACAATTAAAAGATATTATAATAAAAATCCCGAATTAAAAAATAATGACCAAAATACCCCTTAAACCATTTGTGCTAATGATAAGACCATCCCTCTTTGAGTGGCCTCTGGCTATTGCCAGATCTCGAAATCTTTTTCTGGTTATGGCGGTGATTCAGACAATCCATCATTGTAGTCTTGATGCTTGCTTGATTCAGAAAGTTTGATGTCTTTTGATCGTCTTAAGGTGGTCCTTTCCCCGAGAGGTAGAAATCCAACTAGATTATGAACTTTGACCGTCGGTGTAGTGCGATCTGTGGTGTTTTAAGTCTTTATTTTGATTGCAAATTAAAGAGAAGATTTCTGCAGTTGTTTTGTACTAATTTTTTTCGGTTTTGGTCCTTGCTTGAAGTACTTTCCAATTTCCAGAGATCACCAATAAAAGGGATTTCGGTGATCGGGGGGTCCCACTTTCTTTAACCAAAGGAATCTATGTTTTATCCGACCTTAGATTGAGTGTAAAAGTTTTATCAGCATGTAACCCTTCGTGATACGATCTCATCGAACCTGTCTTTGTAATGATTTGATGTACAGATCTCGAGTTAAGCTTCACGAAGTCCGAGATGTATTTTCATAAAAGACTTTGATTTCCATGGTTTCGATCCCATCTTCTTTGTAGAAAAACTTTGGCTCTAGGTCACATCACGACACGTGCTATATGTCAAAATGACCAGGTCGTCGAGACCTAGCTTGTGTTAGCATTTGAGCTTGTTCTGATTTCAATCAAGCAATCTGTGGGTGTTTTTTCAAAATGATCTCTAGATATGGAGAACAACCTCCATGAACGAGGATTGGTTCGGTGAGGCCACACCGCAATAGTGTATGACCTACCCGTTTGAGATAATTTGGGCCTAAAATGTTCCTAGTAAGTCCGATTGAGCCCAAATTTGGTCCCTAGGGGTTTTTCGGCATTGCAAATTCAATAGAGGTGGTCTGGTATTGTTTTAAAACCCCTAGAATCAGGCTATAGTTGTAACGTCTTCTTTTGGCATGAGAGTAATTTTCCCACGGTTGCCTAGTGTTAGGTTTATTGTTCAGTGTTCCCTTGGTCTGGTAGTGTCTTGGTTACCAGCAAGACTAGGTTGTCACTGGATCTCTCCTTATTTGCTCTAGGGATGTAAGTATGTCGAAAATGAAATACAACAACTTGTCTCAATGGATGTTGCACTTCGTGAGAAGCGAAAAGTGCAAGCATTCAGAATGAGATTTTGTTGTTGAAGTTCATCTATTTTGAATCCTCACTAAGATGCGTTTTTATTGCATATCAACAAATATATTTTTTTCTTCTCGATCACCAGCATCAGTGCGATCCTTAAGGGGGAGATCATGCTAAGCTTCCTTTTGAAGAGGGGCGACCGATGTGGACTCTAACAATTAGGGGCCTTGTTTAAGGGCTTCCTTCCCAATGCTATTGGAATCTCTTTTTTTTTTGCGCGCTCTAATAGGCTGCCTTGTGAAGGGCTTACCATTCCATGTTAATGACGCCTCCTTATTGAACTAGCTAGTGGGTTCCCTTGGTGGGTTTTGTCCCAATCTAGCTGGTGGGGGATTTTTGGCTCTAGGGCTGGAATTTTGATTTTTTTGGCTTTGGGGCTGAGGATTTTGATTTTTAGCCTTAGGGCCGGGGATTTTGATTTTTTTCTCAAAGGCTGGAGATTTTGTTTCTTGGCTCTAGGGCCGGGGAATTTTTGTTTTTTTTTTTGGAGTTGGGACTTAAATTTTTTTGATTGGTGCTGGGGGCTGGAATTATTTTGATTGGCGCTGGGCCCGAAATTTTTTATTGGTGCTGGGGATGAATTTTTTAGTGGCTTTAGGGCTAGGATTGTTGGTTTTGCCAATGGGGCCGAAATTTTTGAGTGGCATTGGGTGTCAGCCTAGGCGTTTGTCATAGTGACACCCGTCCATGTGGTCAAACGAAGCGCTGCTCGGGAAGTGGAGTACTTTTATGACGGGCTTGCAATTCTATAAAAAGGCTAGGCCGAGAGAGTAGGAAAGAAACTCCTTCTCTTCGAGAAGCTTCCCTATTCTGTTTTTCTTTGAAAAAAGGGGGAGAGGAGATCTCTCTTTCCTGAAGCATTCGTTTGGGAGGCCATGTCTCTTGATGAGGTCGGCAATTGGGCCATTGGTCTTGGAGTGCGTCCGAATGTTGACCTCCTTGGTGAAGATGTTCGACCCTACGAAAGTGTTGATGGACTTGCGCTGGATGGCGGGCTTGTGCCTTCAAATTCCTATTGTTTGCTTGAGATTCCAAGAGCAAGGTCAGAGGCTATGCATAAGATCCTCAGGGTCCTTTGGCGTGAACCCAATCTCGTCCATCTAAACATGATGATAGATTGTGATGGTCTTCACATGCCCATCATCTTCTTCATGATGGTTGACCAGATGAATGGTCTGGTCAGCTTGGATGTTCAACACTTGAGTGAGTTGTCAATATGTCGAGCAAGAGATTTACGGCTAGGATTTTCGCTTGTTCCTACTTTTGTAACTACCTCCTAGTTCTTTGCCTTCACTTGTGGGTGAAAAGGAGCATGTGGTTATTTTCATTCTTTTAGTACTCCTTCTTTTTTAGAAAAAAATGATCCTTTGTCTTGGAAGACACTACCGCTTTAGAAGGCGGCGGTAGATTTTGTATCTCTAGATGGGAGACTCATTTCAAAATGGATCTATCTCTTCTTTTTTTTTTTTCTTGTGGGTAGCTACACAATATAGTAACCACAACTTTTGTAATCCTTTTTGTTCATGAAATAAAATATCTCTTTAGCTTGAATCTTCCTTCCCTATGGCTTGTGTCTCGTCTCTTACTTTTCATAGTTTTCTCTCATTTCTTTTTTTTTTTTCTTCGCTCAGTTCTTATCCCTCATTGATGGTGGGGATAAGGAATGGGTTGGGAGACCTGTTTTGCCCTGGAGGGCTGCCATCTGCCAGGTTTGGATGCCTTCTCGAGTTTTAATCCAGGGTGTGCACCATTTCTGGTTTTCGCAAGAACCCTGATTGATGATGATTTTTTATAAAAAAAAACCACATGACCGCTAAGGGCCTTGTCTGTGCGAATTGCGCAAGGAATGTAGTTTGCTTGTCTATTTGGCATAGTAGTGCATGAGCGTGTTCTGAGCCCTTAGATAGGCCAGAGGTTTGTGTGAGCCTTTGTGTAGGGGCATACTTGAGATAAGCGATCTTTTGTTGAAGGCGTGCGTATTGTTTGGAAGACAGGGTTGTGTGCACCTGCTGGGAGGACCGTGTGGTTTTGTGCTAAAGAATGGGTCCACGCAGTGTTTGCATTTTTCCTACGTCAGGTCCGTTTCACTTTTCGTGTCGCTTGTGCTTTCACATGGTGAAGTGGTACGACGTTTTTCTCTCATGATGTTTGCGCCTCCGTGGGACAGAAAAATGTGCGACGCTTCGTTTGCATGCTTTTATTTCTCCCTCGGGACTGAGCCACATGTCCTTTCATTGACTTGCACGATACGCTATCCCTTTTTAGCTATATATAAAAAAAGGCGTGCAGGGGTAGTTTTCCTTTTCACCAGAGATTTTTATCTGAAGTAAAAAAACCCTAATATTTTCTCCCTGCACTTTTTCCTCCATCATTCTCAAGTAGGATCTCTCACCCTCAAGTGTTATTTGACAGCAATGGTGAACAACAGTTCGGCCCCTACTCAAGTTAAGATCCTCGACTTGGTCTTCTTTTCTTCCTTCCGTCTCGCTTTTTCCCCTATTAAGTCTTGGATGTTTGGTCAACCATGACATTGCTTCTTGTGGAGCAATTCTTGCTGTCTGTTGAGCACTGCCGGCAGGGATCTGTTTTTATTCAACAAATCCTCTTCATTTCCTTTTGCCTATATCTTGCTTAGTTTGTGTTTAGTTAAGACTCAGATGTGTTTTATGCATTTACTCTTTGTGTTGTGGTCTTTCCAGCAAAGCTGTGGCTTGGTTTGGTGAGATTAGCCATGACCAAGCCTCGTTTTTGGCTAGGAAGGCTTACACAAAGCATCTCGTGTGTTGTTGAGTCTTAGCAAGGCTTGGTGTGTGTGCTCCGCTTGTGCATGTACATTTTCGTCAAGCGCTTGTTTTTCAACGTGTTCCAGTTTGTATGTGTACGTTATGTTGCATGATTGTTTTTTCATGCGTTTGATTCTGCATGTGCTTGTCTTTTGTTCGTACACAAGTTTATTCTTGTGCATGCTTCTATGAAGCACTACTTTGGACTTGTGTTTTAGGGCCATGCGCGTGCACACGACGGATGCAATAGTTGCATGTGCTTGCATTCTGAGCACTGCTCGAGCTCCTGTGTCTGCATGCCTCGGTTGAGGTATAAGTTGTGAACCCATATGTGGCTTACTCTTTCTTTGGTTTTTTGTAACAAACATTCTTGACATAAACCAGCTGCCCCGTGAAGGGGAATTGGGAACTGATACTTATATCGGTGCCTCTCTTTTTAGTGGAAATTCACTTGGGGCCCATGAGCTTACTCGAGTGATAAGATGGCCTTCGAGTATGACGTTCGTTGGGGAAGATGCTCAGCTCTGTATGTACACGGATGCTGACGGGGAGCCTCTTATTCAAAGGGACGGCGTGCCCCTTTACCATGCTCTCCACCGAGACTTTACCTTCAGTGAGGATTTGCCTACGCTGGGGAAGAGGTGGCCAAACCAGGCCTTCACTGAGCTGCTGGTGCTCTTTGTTTTGACGGAGAAGACCAATATATGCCAGGGTACAACACTTGGACGCTTGATGCCCTCAGTTCTCATGCTGGCACTCTATAAGACTGTGGGCTAGTCGCGGCCTGCCAGTGCTCGACAAGCTATTACGACTGCTGCTCTAACACCATCAAATCTCTATTGGAGACATGGTGTTGTAAGACCAAACACTGGCATTTGGTCGGAGGTGAGGTAGGAATCACTCTCCTAGATTTGTATTTTGTGGGCGGCTTACCAATGTTGGGGAAGATGTATGAAGAGTTTATTCCTAACAACAAGGCTACTTTTGGGACCCAGCCCATTAATGGCAAGCTAGCCCCTCCTGGTCTTTGGGAGTTGTTTGAGATCTACCAACTCCTACTCTTGGAGACAAGCTTAAGTTTGGAGGGGTGCTTTTTGAGACATGGAGAGACTATTTCCATGGCGACTGCCAAGATGGAAAAGATGCCAGTTCGAGTGCTTTATGAGGGGATGAAGCACTGAGAGTGGAGGCCATCAAGGCCTCAAAGAAGCCAGCTACTCCTCCCAGAAGAGGCGAGAAGGACCGTGTACACTTGGCCGCCTACTTGGTCCTTTTCTCTTGTAAATTTGCCTCGCCGGGGGCAAGAGGCTACATCATTTGGCCAGGCTGCTTCTATGTATCTTGCATAATGGCCCAAGGAGGATTTTGCTTTGGCACAATCCTTTTTGTGCAACATCTAACATGGGCTGGGGTCCATTGTGCACGGCAAGGCTCCCTCGAAGGAGAACAAGAGCGAGATTCTGACGGACGAAGGTTCCCCGGGTGCTCTATGATTAGCTTCCCGGTCCACTATATCTTTGGGTGCCTCTCAACATATTTCCCTGGGACATATGAGATAAGCAAGGGTCTTATGGATACCGCCTGTCCTTACATGCTTAAAATTGCCGAGATAAAGACTATTTTTAGGGAGCCAGAAGAGGCTCGAAAACTTCTGCTTGACACCTCTTTCTTTACCCATGTGAACCCTTTTCCAGTGGGTGGCTCCGCTGATAATGTATGCCTAGATGCCTTTGGGGAAGTCTTCAGTGGGGTGACCATGAATACAAAAGAAGTCATGTATCTCGTGAGTGTGAGGGTTGCATCCTCCCATACAGAGGTGTGGGGGATAAATCACTGGAGGGTTGTTTCCCCCATTGCTTCAGGTGTCAGCATGGCCTAGACGAGGGATGTTGTTTCACTATAGTTTTTTAGAAGAAGTGTGGGAAGAAAGGGACGCTGCATGACCACGAGGCTCCTGGGATGATTCGCGAGGTTTGGACTGAGCTCGACATGAGAATGGTGTGGGAAACTTTCCTTCTTCTTATGAAGCTGAGCCGATTTGTGGTCCCTCATTATGGTCGGGTTGGTCACTCGATAGAGGGTTATCGGCGATGGTTGGATGCTGCCAACCATGTGTATTGGGGCTCTGACCATCCATGGTAGACTGTTAACAGTGCCAAGTGTGACGACAGGGCTGGGAATTGCTTCACTCCCCCTTCGCCTAGATTTTTTATCTGAGCCAATATCCTACAAACTTGAGAAAGCTTACCCAACTTTGTTTTTTGAGCCAGGATGATGCTGGTCTGGAGTATTTATCTCTGGAGGGCGAGACAAAATCCTTTTTTGAGGACCTCAGTTCCATCTTTAGATTAACTAAAGGAGATGCGGTCTAGGGCCGCGAAGGAAGATTGATCCAGGGCTTGGGTGGCCCGTCAGAAGGTGGGCCAGACTCTGGCCTAGACATGGCTACAGAACTCCTACTGGTTCAAGGCTGAGGAGTGTTCTCTTGCAAGTGGGCGAAACGATGCAAGAGGGGGAAAAGATAAAAGGGTCAAAGGATCCCCACTTGGCCCTCGTGATTTTGAAGAAAATCACCCACTCAAATAAGCAGTGTTCATCCACTGTGGGTGCATCACAGCTAGCTCCTCCTGTTAAGCATGCAAAATGGAGGTTTATACAGTCATGACTCCACATCCCACGATGTCGCCATCGGTTAATGTCGAGATTACGGATGAGGTTTCGAGTGCTAGAGCAGCAACTTCAGCGGCACATACGCTAGCTGTTTTAGAAGTGGAGTTGAGAGTAGATGCTGGCTTAGAAGTTCCTTCTTCGGAGCCGACGACACCATGGGCACCGAAGGTGCCTGCATCAGGGACACAGGCTGCGGAGCCTTCATCTGAGCCTCACACCATCCTCCATGATCCTTTGGCTCTCATGGTCAGAGATTCCGATCTTGATGTTCATTTAAATTGCTTCAATCAGCTCTTCAACCCAGCCTCCGTCAGCATCGAGTTTTAAGGCACTTGCTATGAGTGCATGATCCGATCAGGTCTCCAAAGGATTAGGGAGTGTGCTCTTTCTGACTTCCAAGGAGAGATGGAGGCTGTTGAGGCTTGTGCGGCTAGCTTAAAGGCCGTACATTATGATGAGGGATCCTTCAACCAGCTGAAGAGGCTGCTACGAAGTCTTGCGGACTGGGGAGCTGAGGCTCTTCTATGTGAGACTGAGGTGCAAGTGCCTCATGACACATGCCTAGGTTCTTTAAAAGAGAGCTTGACTAAGTAGTAGGCTCTCATGGAGGGCCCTGAGAAGAAGGACCTGCTCATTTCTTGCCAAGATCGCCTCATGGAGGAGGAGGTGGGTTTCTTTAACCAGATTCTAGCCATAGAGGTTGAGATTGCAGCATTGCAAGTCCGTGCGGCCGATTTGAAGACCCGTTGGAGTCTGCACCAGGAGGTGATACTCCAGAGGTCTTGAAGACTGGATCAGCTAAGTTTCGAAGCGACAACGATTTTTGATTTAGCCAAGGAAGTAACCAAGATCATTTCGCACCTTGAGGAGAAAAGGCAGGTTGTGCGGGGCGAGCGCAGGAGCTGAAGGTGAATATGTGTGATGCTCTTTACCATTTTTAGTGGCTTTCTAAGCTCTGTGACAGGTTTTTTCTTTTTCATTCCTTCGGAGGCCCGTCCAAGTTTTTTTGTAATATGTATGGAATGATTCTTTTATTCTTTCCTTAATTCCCATGTTTCCTCAATTAATGGCTTATTTTTTCCTCCATTCATGCTTTTATGCGTATCTTTTTATCTCCTCAGAGGGGAGATAAGGGATGAGCCTAGAGGCCTGCTAGGAGTGTATCTGAATCCTTCCATGCTTGTCTTGAACGCCCGATGAGCTTTTCTTCCAATTTCTTCTTCTTTTTTGGAGGCAATTTTTAAGGTCATACCGTCGTGACCATGGTAAGGCATTTTTAAAGTCTTGCCTTCAAGATCGCTAGATTGGTATGCTTTAAAAGTCTCTCACCAATGTTGGGTGCATCCTGGACGGTTTTCACATTCACATACTGACCACCTTGACCAAAAAGAACTTGCCTTGGGATAAAGTCTTAAAGAGTAAGAAGAGAGGGAAGGAATGCTGCTTTGATTAGTCATAGAGGGATTTTAACCTCGCAATATTGTGCTCATGAGACCTTTTTATTTTCTTTTCTTTTTTCAAGCAGTTTGGGCCCTTGAGCATGGGGTGCGGGCATCACGTTTGCTTGGCGAATGGCCTCCCACCTGAGGCTTTTCATTTTACCTCGACCATGATATACTTCCCATGGTCTGAATGCTTCTACAGGGTCACGAAGAGTAGGTGCTTCCGAGGCACTAGCGATTGGGTTTTGAACCTGCTCAGATTTTTCCTATTGCGGGGCTTTGACTTTGTGAGTTTCCTATAAGGGCGGAGGTGATGCATTGCACATCTCACCATTTCGTATATCCCTCTCTAAGATAGATCGGAATCCGAAACATTGATAGAAGTCATGTCCTTTCAGTTGATGGTATCAACACCATGGGTTTTAAACTTTTTCTGCAACCCTCTTCAGTTTCTTGGGTGTACAATGCACGATAATTTGTGCTGCAACATTACGTCAAAGAGGGCGGGGGACATGTGAGGAGACAGCTCAGTCGTAAGAGCACTACTGGTTGACTCTTCTTAAATTGTGACCATATGTGATGCTTTTGGTGTTTCGAAAGCCTCTTTGAGACTTTTCAAGTTGATTTGACCCTTTTGAATTAATACTTCGATATGCTCCTTGAGCTGAACGCACTCCTGCACTGGGTGGCCCAACATTTAGTGATAGGCACAGTAGTTGGCTTGGTTGACGAGTCCTTCCTGATCTGGCCATTTAATGGAGGGAAGGACCACTATGTCTTGCTCAATCAGCATTTTCAAGAGAGTTGGTGCCCATACTTTGTTGAAGCTGTATGGCTGGTTCAACCTCTGCATGAACTGTTTGCTTTGATAATAGCTCTGCGGCGAGGGTACCCTATTGTACTTTTGTGGTTGAGATGGCTGCTACTGAGACTCCCCTTAGTTCTTAAGTGGTAACCTTCGAGAGGTGTCTAATGTTTGGAGAGAAGCAGCATTAGCTGGGGTTTTAAGATGTTGGAGCGTGGCAGTGACTGATACGCTGACCGGGTTCTTTTGCCGGTTAACTCGAGGTTAGCTCTTTTATTAATAGAATTACGACCTGGACTTCCCCCTAAGGTCTGAGCTTGGTTTCCTCCATGATGTTTTAGCAAGCTTTCAATTTTGGCTGCCTTTGTGATCATGTTAGAGAAAGTGTTAGTGTTAGACGCTTCGACGTGTAAGGAAATCTCTTTCTTCATATTCCTTATGCACGTTTGTACAACATCAATCTTAGACATAGGATTTCTCTGGCACATGGCGAGGTCCCTCCATCTCTGGATGAACTCTCCCATCTCTTGAACATCCAGTTCTGCTTCGTAAAAGCACTTGTAGAGCAATTGCTCCATATCTGCCCAGGAATGAATTGCGTTTGAGGGCAAGTGTGAGTACCACTTAAAGGCCGGTCTGATCAAAGTTTCCACAAACTACTGAGCAAGCAGCTGGGAGTTTGAAGCCGATTATTGGCATGTTGACATGAAATGACCCACATGCGGCTGAGGTGAGCTCGTGCCATCGAAGATTGGTAACCTTCCTTTCTGATATCCGATGGGAAAGGGGATGTGATCAATAAAAGGCGGGTATGGCTTCTTATAATGAACACTTTCTTGTGTCTTTGACGTTTGTCAGTCTTAAATGCTTTTATTGATCATCCTCTGAACGTCCTCTTGAGTGAACATCAATGGCATAGCGTAAGAAGAAACATTGGGTTGGTCATCGAAGGAGACAGGAGGGCCTAAGGCCTTGGGATTTGGGCCACAAGAGGTGGTTGAATTCTCTCTTCCTCTTCGTGTTGAGGTTTGAGAGGGGAGTTTAGTTCTTGATGAGAAGACATCGTGGGTAGAGTGTTGTCGAGTCCTTTGAGCCTATTCAAGATGTTATTTAACACGTTCTCGAAATAGGCCATCGGATTTTCAGACTCATCTCCTTCATGACTTACTACCATTACCTCGACTCGTTCGCCTTGGTGGGGTAATTTGGTAGCAGGGGTGATTCTGGTCCTTTTCACACCTCAATATGGCAATTCGAGCAATAGGGGCCGAGTTTGCCCAAATTGAGCATGAGATTGCCTTCCAATGCGAGTGAGCACTGGCTCTGGGCGGCCTTGGGGACGGATTATTGCCGAGTCAGGAGCTTGATGGCCTTGGGGCCATCATTTAACCTGAATGGGATCAAGACAGCCTTGGGGCCATCATTTAACCTGAATGGGATCAAGACGGCCTTGGGGCCATATATCCTTTATTTGCTCATGACGGTCTTGGGGCTGTGGGTTGGATGATGCAGATTCATCTTCTTGTATTTCGACAACATGGCAATGAACATTATCGCTGTTGACAAGTTCTTCCGTGCTTTGCAGTGAGTAGAGCAGCTTTGCTTTAGTAAGTCTTCTGAGATTGAAGACTCTCCTTTTCTTTTTTGGAGTGGCTCCCTCATCTCTGTCATTTATTTAATTCACATGCTCCTATAGATCTTTTCCCAGAATCAAAACAGACCTTGAATTCCTTTCCAACTGGTTCACCTTAGGGAGATGAGGGCAAAATTGATCTAGTCTTGTAATGTATGACATCCAAGGAGAAGGGAGCTCATGGTTGACTTGGGAGGAATAGGCTTGTTTGGATGACAGGGATGTTGACTGGTCGACTTTGAGAGGGTCTTGCCCCGAAGCCTCCGCCCCACGGTCTAGCTTGTGCATATAGAGAAGGAGAAGTAGACAGGATGGTGCTCAAAGGGAATTTCTTCGAGTACCATGTGCCAAATGGCTTCGGAGTTGTGAGGAGTGTGTTTGATGACACTTTCCCTTTTCCACTCGTAGAGTAATTTGACCTGCAAGTGTGTGCATGGCCCACAGAAGATTTCGAGGTGGTTTACAATCCCTAGTGAAGTGAAAGGCTGAGTATTTAAAGTACTCACCTATTTGGTTAGAGAGGACTTTGGGCCTTCCGCATGTATGTGCATTTCTCTGGAATACTTTTGATTACTTTGAAAGTCAGGTGCTTGCTTGGTTCCAGCCTTTGGGCTGCCTCAAGCTGCTAGATTATCATGCGATGCATTAGTGGCCTTAAGACCACTTGTGGTGGATCCGGAGAGACCTGAAGTAGTTAAGGAGACCACGGTAAGGTGTTGTCTTTCCCGTCTCGTTACGGTAATGGTGTTGTACAAAATTTTTGATGCACTTCCATAAGCCCATGCGAATAAGGAGAGAGCCCACGATAGTCTGGTCACACAGGTTCACGAAACACCTGCAGACCAAGATTGTGCTGAAAATAAAGCCTTCAGCCTAGTGACTTGGGTGTAGTGCCCTCGCACTAAGAAAGGAATCTTCATTGTAGCCCCATGTTAACGGCTGCAACAGGGCACCAGACCACCGCCATTGTGCTCGAAACGTCAAAAAACCCCCGAGGACCAAATTTGGGCTCAATTGGACCTCCCTAAAGGGGTCTATGCTCATGCAGCCTCACAACTCATGGGTTTTACCATAGCGCAATGCGGCTCCACCAAACCAGCCCCGAAAATGGGGACTGCAACAATGTTTTCTGGCAATAACTTTGCCAACCAATGGTGCCTTCCTCTGAAGTCATAATGGAGCTCAAACGTTGACATGTTCTAGATCATGCTAGCCCCATCATTTTGACCTATGGCTCACACTGTGGCGTGATTGAGAAGCCCATTCCTCTGAAGAGGAAAGTGACTGGAGAAATCGAGGAAGAAACAGGGCTCAGCAAGCTTCGAATTCGGTGAAACATAGCTCAATGTCCAAGTTTTGAATCAACGTGGGGAGGAGTTCAATAGAATCACCTCGCAAAGAGAGACATTCTGGTATAACTCTTGCATTCAATTCGTGAATCAATGAATGCAAGTCCCCAGGTCACCAAATAAGTAAATCCTGCTAGTTGATAGAATCCCTTTCTCCGGCAACCTTCTTAATTAAGCAAATGCGCAAATTGACACCAAATCAGCCCAAACTTGGTGCAAAACAACAGGAACAGCGTCCTCTCTGACTTGCAAGCAGAGTCAGGAGCTAAAACAACGCGGCTCGAAGATGCATTGGCAATCAAGTTCACAAAACTGAAAAGGCCACCACAACACGATTAAGGGGCATCAAAATGCTCACAATCGAGACAAAAACAAGGATATATTACCGAAATAGCTGAACAATTGCTGCAAGTTACAGGACCAGCTTCCAAGGACTTCCCATGGTGGAGCAACCTGCATGCAAGGACGGTCTCATCATTCGGGCAAACGATCACAGGGACATTTTGGTCATTTGTGCTTAATTTTTGGATTTGTTTTGAATTACTTTAATTGTAATTAAGCTTGACTTTTGAGCATTCACCCTTGTTTGGTGAATCCTCTATATAAGCAAGCTTAACTCACTTGTAAAAAAGAGAACGCCCTTTTTTTCAAGCTCCAATACCCCTAAAGGTTGAGAAGAAGCAAGGCTAGATTTCACCTGTTAGCTTGTCTTTCTTTGTGAGCCTCTAGTCTCTACAGGTGAGGAGAGAAGGAGAGAGAGAGAGAAAAAACTTTGAGAGAGAGAGGATACCCATGAGTGTGTGGTCCCACGGGCACCCCGATCGCACGGGTCACCCCCCACCTCTTCTATGCTGAGTCGTTTTTCCTCTCTCTCTCTCTCTCTCTCTCTCTCTCTCTCTCACCTCCGTGCATGCGACCCCACTCATGCGGCAATCCGCGTCCACCCCCTAGCTGACGAATGTGAGCAATACAGGCCTCGACCCTCGGGTTTACCCACGTCCCCTTTAGCGGCCAGTAAATCCCTCCGAGAGGCCGACTAAAGAGGAGGGACATTCAGATCCCATCCCAATAGCATAGAGAGATTGAGAGGAGAAAGGTTGCGAGCTTGTACAGGGCTCCCATCCAAACTACGCTGACAAGCAGTCGGAGGGCTTTGTAATTGCTCTAAGAGGGCCATCCGCCTGGGCATGTCCCTGAACCCCCAAAGCGGTGTAAGAGCGTTCGCACTCCAGTCGTAAAAATATCTCTCACTGTCGGCCTCCTATCCGCCAGCAAGAGGGCCCGCGCTGCACCACGCACCAGACCTTCACGGTTGTTCAAGAGAGGGTTTCCACTTCCCCACCTAGAGGGAAACCAAGACCCCACGGACATCAACTGGCAACTCCACTGGGGACTCGTCACCCTATCGTTGGTCGTCTCTAGGTACCAACCTCTTTTTCTCCTCTCTTCATTTTTTTCTATGGGATCCGTCTATCCCTCCTTCCTCTGGGTCAGGGAGTTCTACATCCCCATACCTGTGGCTACTCGTGGGGGGCTTGACCATTCGGTCCTCCTTCCCTGTTGTGACCTCTATGTGGCCATGATGGCCCAACCATCCCGGCCTCGACTGGGAAAGTTCGGGGCACACACCCTTAGGCCCTTACAATGCCTCTTACGGCGTTGGGGAGAGACCCCTTAATGCCCACTGCACAAGCGATAACTAAAACACCCTGTTGCTGGTGAGCACCCCCCCAGCCATAGATCTCAAAGCGACCCTTATGCCGCCACTCCCCCTCACTCGGTCGGTCCTAACAGGACTGCCGTGGCCACAGATAGCCAAAAGGTGACCCCACTTGCATCACATGGGAGTGTGACCAACACTGGCACCCTCGTGCACATACCACCGCTGGAAATTTCCATGCCAGCTCACGCGGTTACTCCACCGCTCATTCTTATGTCTATAGACTTCCTGGAGGCTCGACTGCCATAATAATTAATCGGGGCAGGTGACCGGTCTCTCAAACTGTTTCGAGTCACTCTCGACTTGGGCATAGTGCTGGTGGCTCTGACGCCACCCTCACTTTAACTCCATTGCTTGGGGAAAGACTCGACCCCTGACTAACACATGGTTTCCTAAACAATAGGAAGTCCCCCAAACAAACACACATGCATCTGGGTGGCCTCGCGGCCTCATCGGATGAACGGGCAGATATCACCTTGTCACCGCCTCAACTCTACCACTCTGAAGTGAGGGACAAGCCAACCTCCTCCGACTTTTCTTGTGGAAGGACCCTCGAGGGAGCACAATCCTCTATAAGAAGATCTAATGCTCTTGATCAAGCTGCAAAATCCGAGCCTATCCAGCCAGCAAAGACACAGGGAGAAAGTGAAATGAAGGAGCATACTCCCTCGAAATCCAAATCCACTCAATTACCAGGGTTCACTCCCGAGGTCCGAGCGCAGCATGACCAAACAGGCCTCAGGGGCGACCCCTTGTTGGAGGCTGCAGGGCGCTGAGATGGGACCTATATAGTCCCAAAGCCCTTCGTATTATGAAAAGGATGGATTACAAGTCGACTAGAAACCAAGGCCTAAATAATGACAAAGGAATGTTTGCTCTGTTTGCTTTAATCGAGGCCATGTCGTCTTGGTACCACAAGAAAGAAGGCCTTGGTTATCCAGGGCACTTGAGGCCCCCATTACTGTTGTCCCCTTTTGTGGAAGTATTGCATGTAATGGAGTCCTAAGAACCTGACCCGTCCCCTCAACACCTTTTCCCTGATGCTGGAATAGGGGAGGAGACCCAGAGGGAACCCCCGGCAGAGTTGGCAACCGAGGCCTCGGAGCTGCACTCCTTAACAGAGGACGTGTCACTAATAGATGACGAAGAAATAGAGGAAGCTCCAGAGATCCTAGAAGACGGCGAACAGGCCACGGTGGACGATTTGGAGGAAATAAATCTAGGTATTGAAACCGACCCGAGACCCACTTCATCTCTACTGTTATGTCGCCTCAGGAAAAATAGGAATATGTTGAATTCTTCAAAGACAATGGGGATGTGTTTTCCTGGCATTATGAGGAAATGCCTGGTCTTGACCCGCGCATAGCGGTCCATAGGTTGGGAATCAACCCATTATGCAAGCCCATAAAAAAAAAGCCAAGGAGATTTAGGGCCGATCTTGAAATCCAAATCGAGGCAAAGGTGGACAATCTTAGGGTAGCACGCTTCATTCGGGAGGTAAAATACTTGAAATGGCTAGCTAATATAGTCCCTGTCAAAAAGAAAAATGGGCAAATTAGGGTCGGCATTGACTTCCGAGATTTGAATGCGGCCTGATTTAAAGATGATTTTCCCCTCCCCTTTACGGAGTTACTAATTGATTGGACCACCATCTGCCTGGCCTTCTCTTTTATGGATGGCTACACCGGCTATAAGCAGGTGCGGATGGCCTAGGAGGATGAGGAATCCACAACTTTCCTAACACCAAAGGGTGTCTTCTGCTACACGGTGATGCCCTTCGGCCTAAAAAATGTAAGGGCCACTTATCAGAGGGCCATGACTACTATCCTCGAGGACATGTTACACGAGGAAGTCGAATGCTATGTAAACGATCTTGTAGTCAAATCGAACAGCAGAGGAAGCCACATAGCAAGCCTCAGAAGAGTCTTCACGAGGCTTTGTATCCACAAGCTCAAAATGAACCCCTTGAAATGCGCCTTCAGTTTGCGGTCATGGAGGTTCCTCAGGTTCATTGTCCGATACAGAGGTCTGGAGATTGAGCCCATCAAGATCAAAGTCATCCAGGAGATGTCGCAGCCTAGAAATCTGTGAGAACTCAGGTTTCTCCAAGGCTAGTTGGCCTACATAAGGAGATTCATCTCTAACCTGTCGGGGAGGTGCCAACCTTCTCCCATCTCTTGAAGGAGGATGTCCCCTTTGAATGGGGTTAAGAGCAATGCCAAAGGGATGATTGGCTTATATATGGGAATGAATGGAACACATCAACAATTGTTTATGACGTATGAAGGGAAAGCCTCAAACCTTATTTCGATGATGCTAAGTCGCTAATAGACAAACTCAACGAGGTGACTCTAGAGCACGTGCCCCAAAGGCTCAACGCTTAGGCAGACGCGCTGGCCAAGTTAGGGGCAACGATTCAAATGCCGTTGAAGAACCCCATGCCAATATGGGTTGTGGAATGGAGGTGTGCCGAATTCATAGAAGGAACCCAAGAGCAATGTCAGACAGGAGAATTACCAGGACGACGCCGCCCCACTTCGAACATAGCAGATGATGGCAGCATGCAGAGCTCGCCGACCTCCCCAACCTCTTGCACAACCACAAAGGAGGCAGGCAGGCGCAAAGAATGCCCAGTTGTAGACCACGTGTCCGTGAAAATAGAATGAGCAACCGACTGGCGCGACCACATAAAGGTGTACCTACTGCACAATCGGCTGCCCAACAAGCCCGTTGTGCGGAACATGATCCGAAGGTCAGCCACACGATTCATGTGCCGAGATGATACTCTGTTCTGAATCTCCTATAGCGACATGCTGCTCAGATGTATTGGGCATGAGGAGGTAAAGCGTGTCTTCACAGAAGTCCACTATGGGGTGTGCAGAATGCACCAATCGGGCCCCAAGCTCTACCATAGGGTCATGTGGATAGGCTATTATTGGCCCACCATGAGTGAAAATTCAATAGCATTCACAAAACGTTGCCTAGTTTGCCAGATCCATGCGAGCTTCATTCACCAGCCACCTGAGCCTCTCCACCCGATGGTAGTATCCTAGCCCTTCGCTCACTGGGGCATGGACATCGTAAGCCATATCGGTCCGCCCTCCTCTTCAGGGCATATGTTCATACTCACCGCAACAAATTATTTTTCTAAGTGGGCCAAAGCAATCCCTTTCAAGAAGGTCCCTGGAACCTTGGTGGCCAACTTCATCTGCCACCATATCATATATCAATTCGATGTTCTAGACCAAATCACTTCCGATAATGGCCCCCAATTCCGCAGCAGCCAGATTAACAAGTTAATTGAGAAATTCAGGTTCACATGGAAGTACTCAACCATGTATCACGAGGGCTAACGGCCTTGCTGAAGCATTCAACAAAACGTTATGCGACGCCCTAAGGAAGTTTGTCTCTGCCACAAAGAGAAACTGGCACAAGAAGCTCCCCAAAATTCTTTGGGTCTACTGCATCATAGCCTAAGGACCAACACAACCCATCCCCTACTCACTAGTGTACAGAGGCGAGTTTGTTGCCCCATTGAAAATCCAATTGCCATCCTTAAGAGTGGCCCTCCACTACAGAATGATGAGTGAAGAGCGAGCCGCTCTTCACTGCCAAGAGCTGGACGAGCTTGACTAAGGGAGGCGTCGAGCACAGCAGAGGCTCGAGGCTCACAAAAATCATATGCAAAGGGCAATTGATCGATCCACCAGGATAAGAGCCTTCTTGAAGGGCGAACTCATGAGCCGAAGTGGGAATGCCCATTCGTCGTAAGGAACAATTTCCCTAACGGTGCATACTTGTTGGTTAATGCCGAAGGGGAGGAGGCCATGCCTCCAATCAATGGCAGATATTTAAGAAAGTATTATCCATGAGCAAAGGTCCAAATCAAGCGTCCTAGGGTAATGGCGCACATCACCGCCGGCTCGGAGTGCCTGGGGCATGCCCCTACACCACTCTCCTTCGCGGGCAAGGGAACCTCGTTCCTTGTCTCGCCCACATACATGACCCCCTGTGGTCCCCCAAAACAAAAAAAACAATGATGATATAGGGACTTGTGAAAATCAGCAATGACGCATTCCCCAAGGGTTGTGATGAAAACCCGCAAGGGCATCCCAACCATTACAAAGCAAACAGCAATCGCCCCATGGGAACAACGGGCATTCCATAGACCATTCCTTATTCCCATCATCAATAGGGATAAGGACTGCACCAGCCCACCAAAAATAAAGAGGAGTAGAGAATTCAATGCACAAAAAAGGGTTATATGTTTGTTGTTACAATACAATTTGCAACACAAAAAACAGTGTACATTTGTTCTGAAATGGATCCCTTTCCTTCAAGAGTCCCACTGCCTTCTTACGGTGCTAGTTCCTTCAAAGAGGTTGCATCCATCTCTTCAAGTAAGTCTTGAAGAGGACAGAGAGTGCCTCCTCCTTCAATGTGCCCTCCGACAAAGGCGCCGGGCCAGACAAGCTCGCGGGCCAGCCGCCCCCCTCATGCAATTTACCATCACACCTAAAAACGTATGTTGGGATTCAGGGTGGCTGGCCCTTAGCGCCTTCTACATGGCCATGAGCCTCACGTCATGGGTCCCACAGAAACAAAGGAGCTCCGGAGCAACAAGCTCGCCCTCTGTCACAGGTGTATCGTCTCTTCTGCATGGGCGAATGCCTCACAAGGATGCCCAACGCCCGCTCACACCGTAAAGGCTAATGTCAAGCAGTCCGCCCCCACAGTGAGCATCGCTCACCGGCCAAGTTCTTCAAAGAAAACGAAGTCTCCTCGCTGCCTCCACATGAAGGACCATCAAGAAAAGGAACTTCATCACAAAGGGGAGAAGCTGCCCTCACACTCTTTTGCCTAGCCCCTTTTTAAGTGACTTAGGCTCATCAAGGCTTCCTGCATCCCGACTGCCATGCCACCCAGATGCTCAACCACATGTCACCACAATGACTCCTAGTTGACCGCGACATTTAAACCTTCTCATGCCTCATCTGCTAGACGTTACTCAAGAAGCATCACGGTCAAACCTCACGTCGGCATACTACCAGCCTGGTGTCACCAGCAGATCACGCAAAAGGATCTCACACAAGGCACTGCCATCCATGTGGCACTCTCTATCTGACCTCGCCCCAGCATGCAGGTTCCTCGGTACTCGAGTGCTACCTCTCTAAGAATGCTTTCTTAGGGGCAACCTCTTCATTCCACCTCCCATGGGTGCCATCTTCACTCCACCTCCCGCGGGTGCCAACTTCATTCCACCCCCCATGGGTGTCATCGCCATTCCACCCCCCGTTGGTACCACTTCACTCCATCCCCTGTGGGTGTCATCTTCATTCCATTCCCCACGAGTACAACTTTTCATTCCAACCCTCGTGGGTACCATCTTCACTCAAACCCCCATGGGTACCACTTCACTCCACCCCCCACGAGTATCATCTTCACCCCACCCCCCGCGGGTGACACTTCATTTCACTCCTGCGGGTACCATCTGCATTCCACGTCCGAGCCTTTAGCATTCCACCACCGCGGGTGCCATCTAACACCTCCCGCGGAAACCACCATCATTGAACCCGTGCAAACACAAACCGCCTAGGTCACAATAAAGCTACTCTTCGGGGCAACACCCCGGGAGGCAAAAAGGCACCCTTCCTCGGCCAGAAGCTACTACAATCAACCCGAGGCAGGGCCACACCCTCAAGACTCTCAGGACTACTCCGTCAAGGCTCACTACATTAGTGACCTCTTTCCCCCTCAAAAAAAAAAAAAAAAGAGAAGTTGGGAGTGATGGCAACCATATCGAGTAAACGTAAAAGAGCTTTAGGCGGACATCGAGAAAAAAAAAAAACAAGCTATGGGTAAAATTACCCAACAAAAAGAAACAGGGGCATGGTGAAAACCCACAAGGGCGCCTTGAGTAAATATGATAGGCAAGCATGGCCACAAAGCCATGAGTAAAAGGTCCTAAGAAAAAAATCCGAGCATGGTAAAAACCCGCAAAGGGAATCATGAGTAAAAGCGAAAACCAACGGGTGGACGTGACCTCGAAGTCATGGGTTAAAGTGCTCTAATAAACGATATGGTGACAACCACTCTGTTGGCACCATATCTACTCGGTTTAGGTGAAAGCCCGCAAAGGGCACCTGAATCGAGTCTCCTTCTTCCGACCTTCGAGCCAAACCTTCTCACCTTCGGCCCCAGTGTCCTCCAAACATTCAGGTCCCTTTCGAAAAAATCCGGGCTCCAGTGCCTTCCAAAACAGTTGGTGCCCCAATGCCTTCCAAAAACGCCTCTCAAAGAAATTTTCGACCCCAGTGCCTCCTTTTTTTAATGCCGGGCCTTAGTGCCGCCACATAAAAAAAAACAAACTCTCTCCTCCTCTTCTTTTCCATCAAACTCCAGCATCCAGGGTGAAGTCCCCAAAAATGGGATCGCCTCAGAGGCCATCCTCCTATCAAGTCTGGGTAATTCGGGCGATCCCCAATTGGACCTATAGGACGTAAGCTGAAGAGGTACCTTGCCTGCCTTTTCTTCCTCCATCAAGTTTCAAGCATCCAGGGTGAAGTCCCCTAAAATGGGACCACCTCGAAAGCCATCCTCCTTTCAAGTCTGGCTAATTCGAGAGACCCCCAACTGGACCTGTGGGACGTAAGCAAAGAGATACCTTGTTTTCTCTTAGCGCTTCTGTTTGGATAGGGATAAAGCTCACAAGAAGGACCCTCGCCAATTGGAACGCCAAGATCTCCCTAGCCGGATTGGGATAAAGCTCACAAGAAGGCCCCCCACTGGCTAGAACATCTAGAGTTCACGTTGAGAAAAAAGTTATAAGCCCACCAAAGAAATCCCCTCAACAAGGCACCGGACCACTGGAAACCACTTTGGTCACCCCCGGGTCAAGGGAAAAGCTCAACAAGGTCTACCTCTCGAGGATTGTGTTGTGCCAGTGATCAAGAAAAATAAATATTGATCAAGAGGCAATAAACACATCTGGGCATGGATTCGTCATAAGAGCTACAACGTTAAGTTTTTTCGAATGTTGCACTTCTCGCTTCTCTCAAAGCGCAACATCCATTAGGGTAAGTTGTTGTTGTACGTCATTTTTTACACACTTCCATAAGCCCATGCGAGTAAGGACAGAGCCGGTGATAGTCTATGTCACGCCCCCAGCCCCTAACCCCTACCGTACTTGCCAGAGGGCAACAGAGTGCGAGACCGTGACCAGAGGTAGCGAATGCCGCTTAATGCATTTGAAAAGAAGGAAATCAGAGCATACCACAAAAGAAAGTAGAAACTCCCACTAGAACCATAACAAAAACTGTATAAATTAAAACCAAACTTAATATATGAAAATATTACAAATTGTCCAAGGCATCAAAGGCCCAACAATAAATACATAGCTATACAAACAACAATTATACGACCAATGGCCATCTAACACCTACAATCTAAAGGGAGTTATCTCACCAAGCTCGGGTCTTCAACAGCTAGTAATGAATACCGCCCGTATGTCCTCGACCTGCGGCTATTAATCTACAAGGATAGAAGCAAACAGAATGAGCAATAAAGCCCAGTAAGTAGATCAAACATCATGCTTCCCAGCCTATGAATATCATTCTACAACAATGTACAAGGTTCTATACTGTTCCTATACAACATGAGTGATGCACCATAATCATATTCATCAATGTGCCGTGCATGGTTCACAGTGAAGCGATAACAAATTAGATCAACCATATATAATATGCTGCGGGGGTCAATCAAATCATACAACTAAACAAATCTTGGCAATTAACATATTAAGGTGAATAATAACCATTACTACTAACTCACTCTCTAATTTGCCTACTCCCAAAGTAGAAACCCTATTCATCAAGCCAAGCCAATCCCATTGTTTAGGACTTCTATCATCACTCAAGAGGAAAAACAATGACAAGTGGGTGACGCCCTCCATAATGATTTCACACGCGTACACACAGTCCCCACCGTGCTTTGGGGTTTTTGATAGGCGATAGCCTTGCAAGACATTACTCCCTATGCTACCTTGGCTAGGAGCGTTACACCGTCAGGGTGCCAATCACTATGAACGAGGGAGAGACCACCCAAACATCATCTATCCCGACTCCCGTCCTACCATTGGGTGAGCTGGAAAGGTCACAAGTAGGCAATGCAATACACTCAAAGCATGCCAATAAATCTCATATCATCTCATGGTCATGCAATACGCTCAAAGCATGCCAAGAGATCTCAAAGTTGGCCCATGCACTACGCTCAAAGCAGGCCAATCATTCACATTCACAATATGGTCATGCAATATGCTCAAAGCATGTCAATCAATCACATTCACAGTATGGTCATGCAATATGCTCAAAGCATGCCAATCAATTACATTCACAGTATGGTCATGCAATACGCTCAAAGCATGTCAATCAATCACATTCACAGTATGGTCATGCAATACGCTCAAAGCATGTCAATCAATCACATTCCACACATTACATAGCTGACCACACAGGTATTATCACATAACACTTGTCACAATCATATCACATCACACTACCAATGGATGACCCATTGCATAGTGCTTCATATCATATTAGTTATTATATCAAATCGCATCACACTATCAATAGATGGCCCATTGCATAATGCTTCATACATTATTTATCATATCAAATCACATCACACTATCAATGGATGCCCCATTGCATAGTGCTTCACACTATACTTATCATATCACATGTTCATCATATCATAGTGGGCTTTCATTTCAGGGCAAAGCACATATTCATTTCATGACAGAACCAGTATTCCTTTTATAAAAGCGCAGGTGCTCATTTCATAACAGAGCAACACAGCATATTTCAATATTATGTGCTCTTATTAGAGCACAATACGACCATGCAACACGCACAAAGCATGCCGATGAATCACATATCACTTAGCTCTTATCACATGGAACTTATCACAAGCTTGCTCATTCAACCTTATATAAGTATTCATCATTTCATAAGCATTCACTAATTCATAAGCATTCGTCATTTCATAAACAATGGCCTGTCTAATTACAACCATGCACACTTAATGTCACATAAGCATTCATCATCTCATAAGCATTTACTAGTTCATAAGCATTCATTATCTCATAAGCATTCACTAGTTCATAAGCATGTATTATTATAAGCATGTTCATTCATATATCATAGGCATGTCTTATTACAATCGTGCATATTCAATAATTCGTAACCATTCACTATATCATAAGCATGTCTCATTGCAACCATGCATATTTCATAATTCTTAACAAAACAGAATTTCTAATATGATAGCCTCTTATAAATATTTGCCTAACTTCCAATCCTTAAGGAATTTAGTCATGGTCCCAAAACCAATTTGAAAATAGACTTACCCATTCTTCATTTAAAAGTGGTGTTGCCTCAATCAGAGATATATTGTTTAGTGAACAACTTTTCATAACACATATGACAGTTCTGGAAACCTTACTGCAACCACAACAGAGACATCTTTATACAAAATGGGGTGTAACTCCCAAATCATAGAGAATTTCAAAATGGTTCCAACACCAAATTTGAAGTAAACATATACATATTTCATTTAAAGTTATTTTGAGATCATTTGGATACCATTTGGTCAGTAAAAATTTTAACACAAAATAAGTAGCAGTTTTAGAAATTCACTGTAACTTATAACAGTGACATATGTAAGCAAACAAGGGTATAATTCTCAAACCATAAGGAATTTCAACATGATTCCAGAACCAAATATGAAATAGACACACCATATTTTATTTACAACTGGTTTGAGTTAATTTTGATACCGTTTGGTCAGTAAACAGTTTAGTATAATACATGCAAAGTTCTAGAAATTCACTGCATCTCGTAATAGTGACATAGTCATGAAAACAACATCATAATTCTCAACCATCAAGAATTTCAACATGATTTCAAAATTAAATTTGAATTATACGCACCCATATTTCATCTAAAACTGGTTTGAGCTCATTTGTACACTGCTTGGAAAGTGAACAATTTAGTACAATATGAGAAACGGTTATGGAAATAACTGCAATTGATAACAGTGACATGTCTATACACAGAGTCATAATTCTAATCCATAACGAATTTAAGCATAGTTTCAAAACTAATTTTGAAGTAGACACTTCCATATTTCAAATAAAAGTAGTTTTAAGTCATTTGGACGCTATTTGGTCAGTCTAACGTTCAGTACAAAAACATGCATGGTCCATGGAAATTCACAGCAAAGTTTTGACACACCTTATAGAATAATCATTAACTTCCAAACTAAGATGGATATCCATACAAAACCTTTTTCAACTTAAATTAGCCATATAGGGGTACTCTTCCTCATATTTTTATGACCAACATAATTATTTGCAGTACTAAATTCATCAAGCCAATGAGGACCACAATTCTGGAAAAACCGTGTACAAACAACACAATTTCACTAGCATGCATGCAGCCACATCCTCATTAAAAAATCATGCTTATAACCATGCTAATATTTCGTGAAAAACAATCAAGCAAGCTAATAGAAAGTTGAATGCTAGGTCTACTTACCTTGTACCCAAAAGACTCCAAGTTCCCCACCAAGCTACCCTCAAGGGCCAAGCTCCCCAAGCTTGAGGTTCTAAGCGTTGGAAAAAGGAAAAACGTGAGAGAGAGAGAGAATAAAATCTTGAGAGGGGTGGGGTGGGGATACTTATAAGCAAAAGGGGAGGTAACACACAAGTGACAATTGTCATTCATGCAAACGTTTAGTGGCATGAGAGTGCCATGTGGTGTTCATGCAAGTATCATGTGAATGCCATGTAAGTGTCATGTGGAAGTCATCACACATGGCGGTTAGAAGTCGTACACGGCTGAAACAATCATGACAGCATCTCTATATGCATGGCGATTGACATGAACGACGACTGACACGCACGGCAGTTGATCCCTCTCCAGTTGCGCACGACGGCCTCACTCTCTCACTGTTACGCAAGGCGGCCTCACTCTCTCACTGCCGTGCACGGCAGCCTCACTCTCTCACTACTGCGTACGGCTGCTTTCTCTCTCACTATCACACACAGTGGCCTCACTCTCTCACTATCGTGCATGGTCTTTTCTTATTGCCAACCAAGCCATCAAGGCCAAAAAATCTGGGTCGTTACAATCTGGTCTCGCTGATTCAAGAAACACCCACAAACCAAGATTTTGCCGAAAATAAAGCCTTCAACTTAGTGACCTTGGTATAGTGCCCTAGCACCAAGAAATGACTCTTCACTGTAGCCCTATACTAATGGCTGTAGCAGGGCACCAGACCACCGCCATTGTGCTCAGAACGTCGAAAAACCCTCGAGGAAAAAATTTGAGCTCAATCAGACCTCCCTAAAGGGGTCTATGCTCATGCAGCTCTGCAACTCATAGGTTTTACCATAGCACGGTGTGGCTTCACCAAACCAGTCCCGGAAATGGGGACTGTGACAATGTTTTCCAGCAGTAACTTCACCAACCCACGACGCCTTCCTCTGAAGCCAGATGGAGCTCAAACATTGACATGTTCTAGATCACACCAGCCTCGTCCTTTTGACCTATAGCACACCCTATGGCGTGACTGATAACCCCCATTGCTCTAAAGAGGAAAGTGACCGAAGAAACTGAGGAAGAAACAGGGTTCAACAAGCTTCGGATTCGGTAAAAGCATAGCTCAATGTCCAAGTTTCGGATCAACGCGGAGAGGAGTTCAGTAGAATCACCTCACGTAGAGCTACATTCTGGTACAACTCTTGCATTCAATCCGTGGTTTGATGAATGCATGTCCTCCGGTCGCCAAAGAAGCAAATCCAGCCATTTGCCGGTATCCCTTTCTCCGACAACCTTCCAAATTAGAAAAATACAAAAATCGACACCAAATCAGCTCATACTTGGTGCAAAACAACTATAACAACCTCCTCTCTGAATTGCACGCAGAGCTAAGAGCTAAAATAATGTAGCTCAAAGATGCATTGGCAAACAAAGTTCACGAAACTGGCTGGACTTTCACCCTGGGGTAGAAGGCCACCACAACATGATTAAAAGGCATCGAAATGCTCACATTTGAGGGAAAAATGAGGATATATTGCTGAAATAGCTGAACAATTGCCGCAAGTTGCAGGACCAGCTTCCAAGGTGTTCCCATGGCGAAGCAACCTGGATGTAGGGATGGTCTCGTCATTTGGACAAAAGATCATATGGAGATTTTGGTCATTTGTGCCTAACTTTTGGATTTTTTTGAATTTCTTTAATTATAATGAAGCTTGAATTTGAGCATTCAACTTTGATTGGTGAATCGTCTATATAAGCTAGCTTAACTCACTTGTGAAAGAGAGAACCCCCTTTTTTTTCAAGCTCCAATATCCATAAAGGCTGGGAAGAATCAAGGCTAGATTTCACCTGTTAGCTTGTCTTTCTTTGTGCGCCCCTAGTCTTTGTGGGAGAGGACAGAGAAAGAGAGAAAAATACTTTGAGAGAGAGTGAGGATACCCCTTAGTGTACGGTCCCGCGGGTACCCCGATCGTGCGGGTCACCCCGTATCTCTCCTAAGCTGAGTCATTATTCCTCTCTCTCTCACTCTCACCTCCACGCATGCAACCCCTCCCGCATCCACCCACAAGCCTACGAACGTGAGCAAACCTGCGAGCCTCGACCCTCAGGTTTCCCCACGCCCCCCTTAGCATCTAGCAAATCCCTCCGAGAGGGCGACCAAGGAGGAGGGACATTTGGATCCCATCCCAATAACATAGAGAGAGTGAGAAGAGAAAGGTTGTGAGCTTGTAGAGGGCTCTCATCCAAACCGCGCTAAGAAGCAACCGTAGGGCTTTGTAATTGCTTTAAGAGGGCCATCCACCTAGGCGTATCCCCGAATCACCAAAGCAACGTAAGAGCGTTCTCGCTCCAATCGCAAAAATCTCTCTCACCATTGGCCTCCTATCCACAAGAAGGAGGGCCCGCACGTGCACCACACGTCGGACTTCCACGGTTGTTCGAGAGAGGGTTTTCGCCTCCCCACTAGGAGGGAAACTAGGACTCCACTGACATCAGATGGTTAAACCATCAGCCGTGATGTGTGTGAATGTGCGCATGGCAGCTTTGAGACCAAGTGGACAGGCGTAGGAGCCGACATAGTGGGGTGTGTGTGGCGATGCGGTGGTGTGTGCGGCGATGCGCTAGTGTTAGCGATGCCTTTGTGATGCGTGGGTGGGGTTACACTTATGTTACCCTTTGAGACAGTGGTCTTTTTAAGACTCACCAAGCAAAGAAGAGAAGTGGTTTGAGGATTGCTTGGACCATGGCTATGCAGTTTAAAGTTCTGCAGCTAGGACTATGCAGTTTAAGGTCGTTCAACTAGACCTCCGCTACAGTTTAAGGTCATATAGTTTGGACCATGGTGCTAAGCCTTTTACATCATGTGGCCAGGACGTGCACTATAGTTTAAGGTCATACAGCTGGACCACGGTTATGCAGTTTAGAGTTATGCAATGAGGACTGTGCAGTTTAACGTCGTGCAAATAGACCTCCTCTACAGTTTAAGGTCATATAGTTTTGACCATGGTGTTAAGCCTTTTAATGCCATCCGATCGTGTACTATAGTTTAAGGTCAGCTAGACCATGGTTATGCAGTTTACACTCATGCAATGAAGACTGTGTAGTTTAAGGTCGTATAGTTTGGACCATACAGTTTAGGGTCATGCACCTAGACCATTTAGATGGGTAGGGAATGTGACTCTATGAGGAACAAAACCATAATTGGAGACTTGACACCCTGGGGATGCAAAGTGGTGGCCTTCTTGTGGGGATGACACGTCACAATCTGAGGAAAGTGGGAAAATCTACAGTCTACAGCGCTTTAGCATGAGCACAGTGCTAGCATAGGAAATGTGAATGGTGGGGCGCATGGTGTTTAAGCCTTTGGCGAGGTGCACGATGATAACGCTTTGTGAAGCGCACAGTGATAACTCTTTGTGAAGAGCGTAGTGGTAGCCTCTAGTGAAGCGCTCAGCAATAGCCTCCAGTGAAGCATGTGGCGATAGCCTCTGGTGAAGCGCGCAAAGATAGCCTGTGGTGAAGCACCCGGTGATAGCCTCTGGTGAAGCGCACGACAATAACCTCTGTTGAAGCGCACAATGATAGCCTCTAGTGAAGCGTGAAGTGATAGCCCTTTGTGAAGCACGCGACGATAGCGTCTGGTGAAGCGGGCGACGATAGCCCTTTGTGACGCACGATGATAGCGTCTGGTGAAGCTCATGGCGATAGTCCTATAGTGAAGCACGCAGCAATAGGTCTTTGTGAAGCGCACAGTGATAGCCTTTGGTGACGTGTGTGGCGATAGCATCCGAAGGATACACGACGATAAGGCATAGCGATGGCAGCAGGTTCATGAGGCACATGCGGTAGTGTTCACCATGAAAAATCATAGAGATCTTGAAATGAAGGTCTCTCAAATCTTACACCTTAAAATGATGAAAATGAAATAGTAGAGAAGGTGGGACAAATCGAATTCAGATCTGAGGCCAGATCTGCCTAGAAACGAGCATATCTTCTCTTAGATCTGTGGCAAAGCCAGCAAGATCCAAGATATAAAAATACGATTTTTAGAGCGAATTAATACAACACAAATCAAAATAAAATAAATCAATAAAAAATGAAGAAATAGAGAGGGTTGAGAATGACACCAAATCGGGTCGGATGGCCCGGGACTCCCAAGCCTTTTAGGGCTCAACCGTATCAAAACCGATCATGTTTTGTCTCTCTAGCCCAGATATCGATAAGCAAATCTTGATTGAGTAGGGTGGTTGTGCCCAGGAAAATGGTGTAGAGCTAGGGTTCTCAGGCTTAGGATAGATAAGGTTTTCTCTCTGATTTTTTCTCTCAGATCTCTATCTCCTGCAGCACTCTAGGGTTTTTAATCTCTATCTCAGGTTTTTTTTCTTTCCTCTATCTCTGAAGTCCCTCTTGTTTCTCTTTCCACCCCCCTTTAAATAGTCTCGAAAGATGCTAAAAAGGGGGCAAAAATTGTTGGGAAGGATATCCTCCCGCAACAAACAAATCCCCGCAGTCAAAGATACCATTTGGGGAGGTGTATTTGGGCGGAACGGGGCATGTGGCTCAGGCGGCATGGGTCGTATCGCCTGGGCTGCACGTCCAGTGCCACACAAACAAAAAATGCTCCAAATTGAAATTTTTCTTTCAGGTGTGTCCCTCAACCTCTTTTGAGGCTACCAGCAAATACTTGGGTGAAAACGGACTTCTTTTTTGCTATTTTTAGTGATTGCTTTGGTAAAATAGGGTGTTTACAGAAATCTGGTCAAAACATGGTTTCTTCAGAGTTCTAGGCAGGCAAACTGGTTCCGAGTCACAAGATAGGTTTGTGAACTATGGATTTGAGTTTACTAGGTTAAGTGTGATCCTAAAGGTTCAATAAACCATATAATTTTCCATATTTAAAATGGGGTGTCTACAGTTGTCCCTCTTTGGTACTCCCTGTCCTTCGGGGGACAGGTGAGTGGCACAAAAGTAGACATTCTGGCGTTCCCTGTCCTTTGGGGGGCAGGTGAACGTCAAAGATAAAGCAGACATTTTAAATTTTGTCCTGAAGTCACGTGGTCAGGGAGCACACCAACTACTCCTCCAAGTCATTGCGCTCACCGAACTCACCCACCGAGGGCATTTTTCCTCCTAGGGTGTTTGGCGTGAGATGTCGGTGAGTTACACGAGCTTGAAACTCGAGTTGGATTTTCTGGCCATGTCACTTAACTTCAGGTGGTTTTGCAGTTTGAAATTTTTATCCCTAGCATTTTCTTTGATCTCCTTAGGGTTTCCTAAGGCTATTTATAGGAAAAGGCCTTTTAAAGGAAGAGAATTGTCTGGTTGAATCCGAAGAGAGAGACGAGGCAGCAATGCGGTAAATGAGGCAAATGCGGTATTCATCATATACGGGTGTCCAAGCTCCTTCGTTTTATAAATTTTTTAGAGATTTTGAAAGTAAGGGGTAGATTTGAAATAGAACCCGGAGCAAGGATAGGCTACGATTTTAATAAATAAATTAAAGTGTTTTTAAAACACAAGATATATAGTGAAAATTTTGAAATGTTGAAGATATTTCGAAAACAAGGTCGGTTAGCAGTTTTAACTCTTGCAACCATAGAGCCTTCTAAGCAGTTTAGCATCATGCAGCGGTGGACCACACACCCGACCCTTTTACGTCATACGGGGATAGACGTTTGAACAAGGTGGTTGTGCCTTGAACACATTGAACATGGTGGTTGTGCCCTAAACAACAATGAACAGGGTGGTTGTGCCCTGAACACATCTGCCATTTTACGTCATACAGGGCTAGAGGTTACCTGTCCAGGCTCTTTTACGTCTCACAAGTTTGATGTTGAATTGGATATAGCCAACCTTTAGCGTCGTACAGAGCTAGATGTTTGAACAGGGTGGTTCTGCCCTAAACACATTGAATAGGGTGGTTGTGCCATGAACACATCCGATATTTACATCATATGGGGCTAGACATTACCTATCTTGGATCTTTTATGTCGCACGAGTTCGACATTTTTCATGTTTTGGCTCTTTAATGTCGTACGAGTTTGATGTTTTTCCCATCTCGGCTCTTTAACGTCGCACGCGTTTGATGTCTTTCCTGTCTCGGTTCTTTAACGTTGCACGAGTTTGATGTTTTTCCTGTCTCGGCTCTTTAACGTCTCACGAGTTTGACGTTTTTTCTATCTCGGCTCTTTAACATCGCACGAGTTTGACGTTTTTCCATTGAAACAGGGTGGTTGCGCCCTCAATCGGACTTTGGTTGACAGTTTAAGCTTATGCCACCGAGTAGTGTTTTTATTTTTTGAGATTTTTGTTTTTTTGAAATTTTCTGAAAAATTGGTTGGCAGTTTAGGTTCATGCCACTGAGGAGCATGTCCTTTTTTATTTTTTATTTTATTTTTTAAATTAGTTGTCAGTTTAGGCTCGTTCCACCAAGGAGCGTCTGATAGGATATCCGAAACCAATGTGCTTCAAATCATATGAAAACAGTTTAGTTCAAAAATTCATTTTATATAAAAAAAAAACATGATCTTCTATTATTAAAATATCCTAGGATTAGACAAGGGGCGTGTCGCCTAGAGCTAGGCGACATAAGGCATGTTGTCAGGGCTGCATGGGGTGTGTCGCCAACCCAATTTTTTTTTAATGGGGTGAGCGGCACGGGGTGTGCCGCCAACCAAATTTTTTCTTTTTTTTTTGGTATCAGCTTAGGGGACATGGACCATGTTGCCTGGGAGGCATGAGGCGTGCTGCCAAGCAAAACCAAAATTTTTTATTTTTTATTTTATTTTATTTTATAAGGTTGGGCGGCATGGACCGTGTCGCCCGGACAACACGAGATGTGTCACCTGGGTGACACGAGGAGTGCCGCCGAGAAAAAAGTTTTTTTTTTTATTTTAGCAATTAGGTTGGGTGGCACGAGGCTTGTCGCCAAGCAAAAAAAAAACAAAGAAATTATTATAATTATTATTATTATTATAATTATAAATATTATTATTATTATTATTTTTATTATTATAAATATTATATTATATTATTATTATTATTATTATTATTATTATTATTATTATTATTATTATTATTGTCCCTGTTGGGGGTCTTTTAACTTATATGTGTGCAGTTGACTCGTTAAAGTAGAGTAGAACACTTTCTTTGCACACACTTTCCAAACTGGGTTGTTACAAACTTAGCCCCCCTAGTTGTAGGGTCTTTGTTTCGAATTTCCAGCGATTGGGACATTGTACGCACACACGGGGATGAGCTTGACTCATTTTTCCTCAGGGGATCCAGTCGAGAGAAAAACACTCACAGACTCGCCAATATCATCATCGACAAGATTCACCCATCTCCGATATGTGGTAGTTGGTAGTTATACTCATACAATCATGGAGTGCCTGACTAGTTTCAAGCCTTCATAACAGGCATAGGAAGTTAGCTTCGAGAGCGAGGCCAGCGTGACTAACAGTTTAGCCTCTTGTAGTGATTGAGGAAGTCCCTTATAGAAGCAGAAATCTTTTGAAAATGGATGATTTTATTAATCAAATTAAAATAACATTTTCAAAAGGGATGAGCTTTGCAGTTTTGCCAACTGTGGCCCCTTTGGTGGTCATTTTCTTTATTATATTCTACCCAAAGATGATGAAAGGATTCCCTTGCGGGATCATGAGAACTCAGAAATCATGAAGTTGTCTTTATCTTTGGAGCTTTCATCTTTGGAGCTTTCATCCTCTGCTTCGTGGATCCATGACTAGTCCTCTGAATTCTTGCCAGGCTTCCACCTTGGAGGGTCGCGACGTTTTTCAGGGTTCATTGAAATTACTTCGATTTTCCATTCATGTCACCCTCCTACATCTTTCTAAGTTGGTTATGTTGGAAACCTGTAGGGTTTAGGAGGAGTCTTCATCCTCAAGGTCTGCTTGTGCAGTATTATTAAAACTTGCAAGTACTTGTTTGTACTTGAGTGTTTTGCATCGAAAGCTCCTTCTTGGAGATTTTATTCTTTCTTTTACTCGTGATGCCTTTTCAGGTTTTTACTACGTCCTTTTTTTTTTGTTATATATATATATATATATATATATATATATATATATATATATATATATATATATATATATATATATATATATATATATTACTTTGTGATGCCTTTTTAGATTTTCACCACGTTTTTTAGCCTGTTATAATAGTATTTTATAAGATACATTGCATTAATGGGGTCATTGAGTTCGTTCCCTTCCTGATTTTTTATCTTATAAGAATTGCCGGTATGCAGTCGGGTAACCACGAATGGCCCCTCCCAATTAGGTTTGAACTTGCCTAACAGATGCGGATTTGCAGGAGTGTGGAAGATTTTCTTGAGTACCATGTCTCCTTCTTTGAATTGTCAAGGAACAACTTTTCTTTGGTATGCCCTTTCGGTTCTACTTTGGTAAGCAATGATATTTTGTGTTGCTCGTAGTCTTTTTTCATCCAAATTAATGAGGACAGCGATTCGTGCTTCGACCTTTTGTTCCTTATCTGAATTTTTATGAATAAGGATTCAAAGAGATGGTATCTCAACTTGGATGGGTAGCACTGCTTCAATACCATACACCAATGAGTATGGGTTCATGCCAGTAGGAGTCTTTTTAGTTGTCCAGTAGGCCCATAGGGTAGCTTTTCATGCCAATCTTCGCCACCTTCTATTATTCTGTCTATTATTCTTAATAGTCCTTTGTTTGTGGCCTCTGCTTGTCCGTTTCCTTGAGGGTAGTAAGGTGTGGAGAATTTTTGCGTTATCCCGAAATTTTTACTCACCTTAGTGGCCTTTTATTTTTGAAATTGGATCCATTGTCAGTAATGATTGACTCAGGAACACCAAATCTGAATACAATGTTGTTCTTAATGAAACAGGCAACATGTTGTCCTTCTATTTTGACAAACGATGCAGCCTCTACCCATTTTGTGAAGTACTCTGTAGCCATTATTATAAAACGGTGGCCGTTTGAGGCTTTTTGTGTTATCATTTCGAGGATATCAAGACCCACAAGGAAAATGGCCATACGGGATGTGTTGAATTGAGTGGTACGGACGGTGCATGGATGAGATCTCCATAAAGTTGACATTTGGGACACCTCTTAACGCACTTCCAACAATCTTCAGCCATGGTGATTTAGTAATAGCCTTGGCGCCTGATTTTCTGAGCTAAGGCGGCTGCCTCAGAATGACCTACTTCATTGTGCAACTTTGTTAGTACTTGGTCAATTTGTGGCTGATCGATGCACCATAGAATGATGCCATCAAAGGATTTTGTGAATAAGAGGTCACCTCTTACTAAGAATCCCATAGAAAATATTCGAAGAGCTTCTTTATCCTTTTTGGTGGCTCCTTCGAGGTAAATCTTTCAGCAGGGATAGAATATCATGGAACAATAGTTTTTCCTTAACTAGCGCATCTGAAGCTACGAGGGACACTTCCCCATCGTTCTCATTTTCTTGCTCTATTTCTTCTTCAATCCTTAGTGGGGAAGGTTCATGTTTGTTCCTGATGTAGAACGATAATGTGGTGATTTCTGAAGGAATTTCAACCATCGAAGCAAGGGTCACAAGGGTGTCAGCCAACCAATTGTTTTTCCTAGTTACGTGCTAAAAGGTGATTTTCTTAAAGTATAGAATCATCTTTTCCAGCTTTTCTTGATACAGTTTGAGCTTTTCTTCTTTCACCCTCCGAATCCCTTGAACTTGGTTTATGATGAGTAAAGAGCCAACAATTACTTGTATTTGCTGGATTTTCTTTCCCATGGCATTCTCAAGCCCGACATTCTGCAACGTTATTGGTACATCGAAAATTCAATCTGATGGTTGTTGGCATTAAAATCTTCTCGGGTGAGCATAGTATGACTCATATACCTGACCCGTATTCGTTCTTTGCACCGTTGAAGTATAGCTTCCAAATCGAGTCCTCAATTGTGGAGAGGTTCTCATCAGGGAGATCTGTGTTGACAGGAATGTTATGTGTTCAGCCAAATGGTTAGCAATGGCTTGTCCTTTGATCGATTTTTTAGTAACGTATTCGATCTCAAACTCACTCAGCAACATTCTCCATTTTGCCAAACGTCCATTAAGGACCAAACGTCCATTAAGGACTGGTCATTCCAATAGATAATTGAGTGGGTCAATTTTTGATATGAGTTTGACTGAATGAGACAAGACATAATGCCTTAACTTCTACGTAGCCCACACAAGTGTCAAGCAGTGCTTCTCCACATCTGTGTATCTTGTATCATAGTCAACCATGGTTTTGCTGATGTAGTAAATCGTTCGTTCTTTTCCAAGGTCGTTGTATTGTCCTAACATTGCCCCCATGGTCTTATCTTTCACATATATGTATAGGAATAGGGGATTATCTGGACTAGGAGGGTGAAGGATGGGAGGTTTGGTGAGGTACTCCTAGATTTGATCGAACGCTTCCTGGCATTCATTGTCCCATATGAATGGGGTGTCCTTGTTAAGGACTCTATTGAATGGTGTGCACTTATCCACCAGTAGTGAAATGAAATGCCTTATAGCTTGTATGCGACCTTGAAGCCCACGGATTTCTCAGATGTTTCAGGGAGGAGGCATTTTAGTGATGGTTTGTATTTTGGACGGGTCCACCTCAATGCCTCTTTGGATTACTTTAAAGCCTAGTAATTTGTCGAATTCAACTCCAAAGGCACATTTATGTGGATTGAGTTTGAGTTGATGTTTTCGGAGTCTTTTGAAAATGATCCTCAAGTTGGTGAGATGATGACATGGCCTTTGACTTGACCAGAATGTCTTCGACATAGTCTTCCATAATGGTATGCATTAGATCATGGAAGATGCTAGTCATTGCCCGTTGATAAGTTGCTCTTGTGTTTTTTAGACCGAAGGGCATGACTTTGTAACAGTAGGTTCCCCACTACATTATGAATGACATCTTGGTTTGATTTTCTTCTGCCATGAGGATTTGGTTGTAACCCGAGAAGCCATCCATGAATGACAGCACCTCGTGTCCCGCAGTGCTGTTGACAAGGCATCTATGTTTGGTAGTGGGAAATTATCCTTTGGGCATGCCTTGTTAAGGTCTCAGTAGTCGATACACACTTGGACCCTCCCGTCTTTTTTGGGTACGACCACTATGTTGGCCAACCATTCTGAGTAATCGACAAGGGTAATGAACTTTGTCTTGAGCAGTTTGTCGATTTCTTCTTTGAGTTTGAGCTCGAGGTGGGTCTGTTGACATCGGAGTTTCTGCCTTACAGGCTTCGCCCCTTCGTTAAATATTAGGTGATGTTGCACCAATGTGGGATCTAGCCCTAGCATATCATCGTATGACCAGGTGAAGACATTGCGGTATTTCTTAAGAAAGGAAATCACATTTTCTCGCTCCTCAGAAGATAAGGAGGTTCCAATCTTGGTTAACCTTGGGTCCTTCTCAGTTCCTAGGTTTCCGTCAATCATCTCTTCGATGATAGCCGTTGGGTCACCATCGAACGTTTTCTTGAATTGCTCAACATGGGAAGTAAGTTCCTCAGGTTGAGAGATTTCTTCAAACTCTTGACTCTCTTGATCTTCATCTTGGTCGTCCAATTAATCGTCTCGGGTATTATGCACCGTTATTGGGCTATCTTGAGTGAGCACCATTTTTGAAAATTATTTTTCATTATTATGAGCTTTATCATGTTTTGAATTTTCCATGGTTTCTGAAATGTCACTAGAGGTGTCTTTTATGGGATTCGCAAGAGAAATGTTAGCGATCGAATGCACAGGGCAGTTAGATGGCCACCCTACGCCTATCCATTTTTTGGCATCGGGACTTGGAGGTGTTACTGGCATGCTTCTAGCAATTCTCAAGATAGAGGAGTGATCGACCAATTATGTTCTTGATTTTTAGTAGGCGGATGAGCACGCTTGGCTGTGTTAGTGCCGATTGTGCATATCATCAAATCCAGGCTAGTGAAAAGGTCTTTAATTCCCAGTTCTTGTGTGTGCTGAGATGTGGAAGAAGAATTATTCCTTGTTGGGGAATCAAGGATCACTTTCGGCCATTTTGGACGATGGGCATCGAGAGGATTGAGGCATTGAATGCCCCCTGATATGAAGCACGGAGGGCTAGAAGGCTTTATCCGGCTTTGAAATAGGGTGAGAGTACACCCGAGGCCTCTTTGATCCCCTTTTCCAATTTTGGCTTTAAGTGATGAAAAAATTGTTTCCTTTATGCCTTGCTCTAGACTTCTCAAACCATAACCAAGTTGGAAGCCTTGGGAGAAGAGTATGTGTCAGGCTTCGAGGGACCCGAAGCTATATCGATGTTGACATTGGATAATCTCCTCCATCAATGCGGAAGTTTGCAAAATTTGAGGAACGGGGCCGCCGACCTCTAGGCGTAAAGTGGCACAATCAGCTTGCTCGAAGGAAGCGAGCAGGATTTCCTCGAGCTCAACCCCTAAGGCTAACTTTCTGCTATGCGTGCTAGGATTAAAAAAGATATGGGGAGTCGGCACAAACCTTTGCAACGCCATTTTTGGTTGGAAATTTTAGGCATTGATAAAGCATGGAGGCGACCACAAGGTTTTCGTGGAGCTAGGGTCTTTCTAACAACATGTTGAAAGAAGGTTTTATGTCCAAGATAAAAAAATTTACCGGTTGAATGGTGGGGCCAATCTTGAGTGTGAGAGGCAATATTCACTCAGCCTACCTCTTGGTCCTATCCTATGCAGTGATGATTAACTGACACGGTTCGAAGTCATTTGAGCTTTTGCCTATCTGCTTCACCATTTTCATATGGCATATATTCAGGGATGCCCCATTATCAACCAGCACTCTCCTTATCTCATATCCTTTCATGAAAATAGTGATATGAAGAGGCTGGACATGAAAGAGATTGACATTAGCTGGGATGACATCATCTGTGAATATTATTGGCATTGGTGCTATTAGTTGGTTGATCATCCCTCACAACTCGTCTGGTTGCTGGTTGCGTGTTGCTCGGGATGTGGGTCTTAGCAAGAACTTTTTCAATTTTAGCTTTATATGCCAATGAATTCGCAAGCAACTCCAAGATGGAGATTTGAGCTTGGATCTTCCCGAGATCAGTCGGTAGATCATAGGTGATTGCAGACCCTTGAGTTCTTTTATTAGGTTCATGATCTGCAACCCCTGCTTGTGGTTTGGCTGTTGAAGTGGCTCCCAGACTTTCATCAAGAGTGTCCACCATCAATTGGATGGGTTTGAACACTCAACCTCTTCTGGTTAAGGTTTCAACTTTGCCAGTCTTGAGCTCAATAGGGTCAGGCCTAGCGAGAATAATGGGAGACCTCGGGGTGTTGACCCCTTGTTTGGAAGATGATCCCTTTTCATCTGCTTTGACCATGTCAATCTCGAGGGCATCATCTTCGTCATATTGGTCCCACTTAGGAGGACCATCAGAGTTTGAGGACGAAGAGTTTCCTCTAAGAAGACTCAAAAGAGTTTCTTCAAGAGTAACTCCAACACTTTTTATAACGGGTCTTTGAGAGGAGTAAAGTTGTCCTCTCACCTTCGATTGTTATTTTGAGTGTTAGCTCTAGGCAGAGCCCCTCTATTATTGTGGTGGGTGGCTGAACTCTGAGCCGGTCCGTTAACGATAATTTCATTAACCTGACTGGAAGCTTTCCCCTTGCTGTTGCTCTTATTTTTATTTTGCGGAGTCGTGATGGGTTTGTTATCGAGCCTAGTACTGAGGAGTGTCCCTCTTGCCCTTTCATGTTGCGCCACCTGCTCGATCATGGAGTTGCAAGAGTGGGGGATAAGTCCCTGGCTAAAGAAGGTCTCGTATTCAGGAGCTGCATTTTCTAAGGCCATGGAGATTTTAGTTGGTTCCATAAGTGGACATTCGATGACCTGCATCGCTGCCTTGTGGAATCGACTAATAAAATCCTTGAAGGATTCTCCTAGGTTTTGTTTGGTTGCACTGAGCTCGCCCAAGGAAAGAGATCTTGGTTTCGACCCACGGTAATGAGAGATGGACTGGTTGAACATTTCATCTAGAGTTATGTGTGGTTGAGCGGTCATTATTCTCCGATATCAGTAGTCAAAGTTTGTGAAAACAGGGCCTTCAACTGGTTAGGACGGTCTCGCAAGGCTCGGACGGAGAGGAGGTACACGTTGACGTGAATATCTGGGTCACTCTTCCCATTGAATTTGTTTTTAAACTCTGGGATGACAAACCCAGGGGGAAGGTCTTTCATGCCTCCAAGGTTCTCATGAACATAAGCCTTTGGGGGTAGGATTTCATGCATACCCATCCTTACAAGCATATCTTATATCTCTTTTAAGAAGCCTTCTTGTTGGGTATTCGGCAAGAGAGTAGGCCCACCGGTTGATGGGTTCCCAAGCATAAACTGATGAGTCGAGACTTGGGGTAGAGGTTGGCCTGCTTGGGCCTGTGATCGCTGAGCTGCGGTTACTGGGGCGGTTTGACACATTTGTCCTTAAGGGGTGTACTAACCCACAGGCATCACCACCGGTTGCAGAAACTGCACGGTGGGTTGGACCGGATATGCGGGAGGGACCGATTGAAGAATCGGCTGACTCGGCTGTGCTATGGGTTAACCTATGCTATTAGGCTGGTTTTGGACTGACCCATGAACTGGGGAATGAACTGTGTAACCTAAGTCAACTAGACTTTTGAGGGCAGCCTGGATGCCTATCTCGCCTAAGGGTTGGTCTAGATTGACGCCTCAGCTGCGTACAGTGTTCAAGACATTGTGGGTTGTACTACGGTGGCTCGAGGTTGGGTTAGATCCCCTAGACCTAGATAGTTCTTGATTTGGAGACCGCCAATCCCCATTGTTATCTTAGTGTGACTTCTGGGCATCATTAGATACAACGTGAATGTCTTCCCTCGCACGGCTCCGGCTTTGTTTGCCTAAGGTCATACGGCTCCTACTGTGGCTACATAAGGTTCCCTGTAGGACAATGCCTGGCCGGACCCCTTGGCTATTCAATGTTTTACGGGTGGAGCCAACTTTTCGAACCATACAGAGCTCAGGGTTAGGAGTAGATCCCTGGGACTCAGCTTCTAATTGAAGAATTGGACGATGGATAATGGATTGGCTCGAGTTCTGGCCGTAATCCCAAGGGATTGCGGCATACTGGTCCCTAAGTTTGGGAAGGTTCGGTTTAGAGTCAGCCGTGGAGCGGTCATCGTGATTGACATGGTGATTGCCCTTTGCAGGATTCTAGAATCAAACTTGGGTAAGATCTAGACTCGACGGCCAAGGGTAGACGTAACTTGACTCTAAGGGCCAACCTTGAGTGACAACTAGGCTAAAATTAGCTTGGAATCGAAACTCAACGGGTTTTTGTTTAGACTCTGAACTAGGGTAAGCCTAATTCAACCCTAGAGGTAACTCTAATCTTAGACCTATACTAGAATCTAGACAAAGATCTGGACACGGTAAGTCCGAGTCTCGGCTTAGGTCAAGAGTGGGTCTAAGTTTGGACCTGGATGCAAACCTGGTCCGGACTTGGACTGAGCTGGGTGCAAACCTAGGCTTGGACCTAGAGGTTTATGATAATCAGACCGACTGTGGACCCAGACTGGATCAAAGTTGGTTTAGGCACGAGCCCTTGGCTCGGACCAAAAGGGGCCTAGGTTCGAACCTGGGTGTGAACCTGGATCGGATCTAGGCTAGGCTGGGTATAAGCTTGAACATGGACCCATAGAGTTTTAATGATCAGGCCAGGTATGGACCTGGACTGGATCAAAGATGAACTAGGAACGAGCCTTCGGCTCGGACCAAGAGGGGCCTAAGTTCGGACCAAGGAGAAACCTAGATAGGACCTGGGCTAGGATGGGTACAAGTCTGAACCTGGACTCAGAGGGTTCATCTTGGACCGAAAGCAGATTCAAGCTGAGACCCAAGATCAATAAGCAAGCAAACACACGAAACTTTTTGACATAGTACAGTATTATATTTAAGCTTAGCTTGAGAGTGGGTTCCTAACTACTGAAATGCGGCTAGGCTGATATAGGTCCCCACATAGGTCATGGCCTCTTGTTATAGGATTTTGTCAGGTCCTATTACACTCGGAGTTTCTTTGAGGCAAAGGATTATGGTGGGGCACTCACAGTTAAAGTTACGTGAATCCCAACCGCCTCGACTGTCAAAGCTGGATTCCCCTCACGTCGTTAATGTGAAATTTGGGGGTTCTCAAAAAATTTGTTTTCTGGTTTTATGGGATTCCCGATCAGTGTGTGTTAGAGTGTGTAAAGCAGCACGCAAAGGAAAAATAATGTCAAGCACACAAACGCACAATGCAAAGAAAGAAAATAAGTGGGCGCTCGGCATTGATCGTGCTTAACAATGTGCGCTTCGAGGCAAAACTCGCTCGAAGCAGAGTACAGCTAGAGAGGTAAGCAACCCCTAAAAAGGTAAAGTCATAATAATGAGACCAGGCACAGTCCGTGCTAAGTCGAGCGTCACCAAGGTCGAGGGTAACTCGAATGAGACACAGTTCAGGGAGGGTGCGAACAACCCTCGATTTATTCATTTTTTTATTTTTTTATCTTTTTTAAGTTTGATGAAACATAGTTAAACTAAGCGTGGTGAAAGCAAGAAAAACATGGCTTCAGTCAAAATTAACAAACTAAAATAAACAAGAAAAAGTCAGGAGTAGAACAAACTTATCTGAAGCAAAATAATTTTTTTATATTTTTAAGAAATTTATTGTAACCCAAAAATTAGTGAAAAAGCAAAAAAAAGGCTCTAGAACAGGCCTGTGGGGTCCCAGAATATTTCTGGGATCCCTGTGATAGGGCGGCATGGATCGTGTCGCCTGGGCAGCATGGGTCGGGTCGCACCTATAGATTGGGCGGCATGAGTCGTATACCCAAAAAAAAAAGAAAGAATTATTTTTATTTTTATCTTGTTGATCTTGATGAAATAAGGCTACTGACACTTGTAGAAGTAGAAAAATCAGAATCTTCGATGAAATAAAATTAAAAAAAAGTGAAACAGAAGAACAGCAGATAGAACAGACCTGTATCAAGCGAAATAGTTTTTTGAAATTTTTAAAATTTTATTTTGCTCTGAAATTTTGTGAACAGTCACAAAAGAGACCCAAGACCCAGCCTGCAAAATTCAAAAAAAAATCTGAATTAGGTGACGTGGGGCACCAGAGAGCGTGTCGCCCTAGACTTGGGCCGCACGACCCCTGTCACCTGGGCGGCACGCCTAGTGTCGCCCAAAAACTTATTTTTTATTAATTTGTTTTATATTTTTTTCTTGTATATATTAATAAAATAAGCTTACTGTAAACTTTTAGAAACAACAAATAATTTTTTTTTTTGATGAAAATAAATTAAAATAAAGCAACAGGAGGGGACTGCAGATCTAACAGAAAAATATTTTTTGTATTTAAAACTATTTTATTTTTACCTGAAACATTGGGAACAGTAAAAAAATGGTACCTATAACATGCCTGCAAAGTTTCAAAATATTCTGAGATTTTCAAAATTTTGAAGCTTGAATCACGCTCGAAATGCCCCCATGTTAGGCGCCAAACTGTTTACCATGAAAAATTAGAGAGATCTTGAAATGAAGGTCTCTCAGATATTATATCTTAAAATTATGGAAATGAAATAATAGAGAAGTTTCGACAAATCGAATTCAGATCTGAGGCCAGATCTACCCAGAAATGAGTAGATCTACTCTCTGATCTGTAGCGGTGCCAACATGATCCAAGGTATTAAAATACAATTGTTAGAGCGAATTAATCAAAAATAAATAAATAAAAAATAATCAGTAAAGAAATGAAGAAAGAGAGAAGGCTGAGAATGACATCAAACCGGGCCGGATGGCACGAGACTCCCGAGCCTTCTAGGGCTCGCCCGTATCACAACCAATCATCATTTGTCTCTCTAGTCCAGATGTCGATCAGCAAATATTGATTGAGTAGGATGGTTGTGCACTGGAAAATGGCTTAGAACTAGAGTTCTCGAGCTTAGGTTAGATAGGGTTTTCTCTCTCAGTTTTTCTCTCAGATCTCTATCTCCTACAGCACTTTAGGGTTTTTTATCTCTATCTCAAGTTGTTTTTCTTTCCTAGGATTTCTATCTCTGAAGTCCCTCTTATTTCTCTTTCCATCCCCCTCTAAATAGTCCCGAAAAGATGCTAAAAAGGGGGCCAAAATTGTTGGGATCGATATCCTCCCGTAACAAAAAAATCCCCTTAGTCAAAGATATCATTTGGGGATGCGGATTTGGGCTGCCCAAGCGACATGCCCCGTGCCTCATAAGCCAAAAATGCTCCAAATTGAAAATTGTTTTTTCAGGTGTGTTCCTCAGCCTCTTATGAAGCTATCGGGAAACATTCGGGTCAAAACAGATGTTTTTGCTATTTTTAATTATTTTTTGGTAAAATAGGGCAAAAATGTGGGTAAAAAATAGGGTTTCTACAGGGTTTCGGGCAGGCAGACTGGTTCTGGGTCACAAGATGAGTTGTGTGAATTATGGATTTGGGTTTACTAGGTTAAGTGTGATCCTGCAGGTTCAAGAAACCATAGAATTTTCCAGATTTAAAATGGGGTGTTTACAGGTAGCGATTCGTATTCAAGCCTCAGGCTTGACCCACCCAAGCCTGAATCTATCGTCGTCTAAAGACAAGGACTTGGAGCGTCATTTTGAATTTGTGAGGGGCGTTTTGCGACGGCACTGCAGACTGTAAAAGGAGGTAAAACCCCTTTTTACTATTTTACCAAAAGGTAAACAGTGAAGTGAGTTTCAGAGAGAGCCGGAGGTTCTGTCGAGAGACTTCTGGCAAAAGCTTCCGGCCAAAACTTGCAGCGTCCATGCGTTCAAGAGCCCATCAGCGAACTTGAGCAAGTATTTAGCCTTGCGGAGTGCTTGCAGACGTTCTCAAATAGTGTCAAGGCCTCTCAAGCAGAGAACAGAGAGCTTCATCGAGACGTTTTCGGTGAGGACCAACAGCTATCGTGAGATAAATAGCGGTGCCATCATGTTGTGACACCATTTCCGGTGTGCACAAGGACATCTTGGTGGACTTTTAGTGAAACTGCGAGGGTCGCAGTGGTACTCTGCAGGAGTTTCATTGATCTTTCAGTCGTTCTGTGGTTGTCGAAAGGTTGCAGAGAGGCTAGTGGATTCGAACGATCTTCTGGTTACTGGAAGAGAAGAAGGAGGAGCAGCAGTGAGCTCATCGGAAATATAATGAAATTTCAACAAGTTGAGGAGTGCGAAGAAGAGAAACCCGTAGCATCACAAGGGAGCTTCTACCAGAATTTTGGTGGTTTTTCGTTAACTTAGTCACCAGTGGAAGAGAGGGAATAGACGAGGAAGGGTTTCCCGACGAGTAGGAGCGAATTCCTGACGAGAAGAAGAAAAGCTGGTAGGGGAAAGAATAGGGTCAGAAGTAAGTTCTTGGTGGATGGAGAAGTGTTTCCAGTGAGGGGAGGAAACACCTGTAGAGGAAAGAACAGGGTCAGACGGGAGTTCCCAACAGGCGGAGGTGAATTTCTGACGAAACCCGAAGGGTTGTGGGGGAAGCGAAAGGTCATGAGAAGGTTGACCGTCACCAAGGGGAGATAGTTGGGGAAACCGAAGAGGCATAAGGGTTAATGCTCCCTGGGAATTAAGGACGGTGGGAACCGGAGCGCTACAAGGGCATGCACGACATTAAGTCGCATACAGTGCTGCCTCCGCGCGGTGTTAAGCTTCATGCAGAAACAGCCATGCTCGGTAGCATGCCGCTCGCAGCAATGGTCTCGTGTGGTGTTGGCCTGCTCGCGGTAATCGTAGAACGTGGCATTGAGCTGCTTACGGCAGTGGTCACCTGCGGCGTTAAGCCATGTACGACGATGATCACGTGCGGTATTGAGTTTCACGTGGCGATGACCATGGACGACAATGCCTTGTAGGGGTCAAGAGTGATAGCAAATGAGAAGGCTCAGCCATTGTGGTCTGTTGGAAGCCAAGTCCTCTGGCACAATAGTGAAGCCCATGTTTTTTCGGAGGAAGGGCATCTGCCATAGGCCAGCTCCTTGTTAGGGAAGTCCTCTTTGTATGTCTGATAGACTCTATCAGAGTACTTCTTCCCTCTCTTGGAAACCAGTCGTACTTTGTCAGGTGAATTGAAGCTGACTCAGAAATGGTTGGTCCTCCTTGGAAGCAAGAATAACACTTCAGCATGAACATGCTCTTTTTCTCTGAAGCAAGTGCAACTATTGATACTGTATCTGTAACCTTCTTGATAATGGGTTTTCACAATAAAAGAAATGAATTTCTTTTGAGTTGGGTTGCTATATTTCTTTTCCATTTCTTTCTCTTTACTGCATGCGCTGTATTGTAAGAGCACATCAAGGATAGTACTTCTTTAGGTATCACCCATTGATAGGGGGCATTGCCTCTTCTCCATCAGAGTTTGCCAGTATATAGGCCCCATTTGGCATGACCTTTTTTACTATGAAGGGACCTTCCCACTTGGGTTCGAACATTCCTTTGTGACCCCCATGCATGACAATCAGTCTCTTGATTACTAAGACTAGATCTCCACGAGAAAATGAGCGAACCTTGATAATCTTGTCAAAGGCTCTTTTCATTCTTCCCTGATTGAGCTCCAGGTTCTGCTGAGCCTCTAGTTTCTTTTCATCAAGGGCATCCGACTTCTGATAATGGAGCTTGACCCTCTCATCTTCAGTTAGCCCCTGATGTATAACAACACGGAGTGAGGGTATTTGAACCTCAAGGGGTAAAACTTATTCACCTCGATAGACCAGGGAATAAGGAGTAGAGTTTGTAGCATTTCGAGTGGTGGTACGATTGGCCCAAAGCGCTTCAGGCAGCCTCTCATGTCAATTCTTCTTTGACTTTGAGACTGACTTCCGAAGCACCCCGCACAGGGTTTTATTAAATGCCTCAGCCAAACCATTGGCTCGAGGGGGGTACATGGTCGAGTACCTCTACTTAAAACCGAATTGGTTAACTAAGAAATCAACGTGATGGCTTCTAAACTGAGGGCCATTGTCAGAGATTATTCAGTCTAGAACCCCAAATCGATATATGATGTGGTGATGCACGAAGTTTACCACAATGGCCATTGAAACCTTCTTGAAAGGAACTGCTTCTGCTCACTTGGAGAATTAATCTGTCTCTGCTAGGATGAAGACATAACCCGAGGCAAAAGGAGGTTCGATGGGTCCTACAATGTCCATACCCCACTGGAAAAAGGGCCATGATGGCACTGTAGGATGGAGAGGCTCTAGGGGCTGATGAATGAGGCTCGAGTGCATTTGGCACACCTGACACTTTTAGCATAGTTTTGGCCATCAACCACCATTGAAGGCCAATAATGGCCGAGTCTACGTATGCGCTCATAGAGCTTAAGGCCAGATTAGTGCAGTCCGTAGATACCGGAATGGACTTCTTCCAGTACTTTATTTGATTCTTGTGTATCGACGCATCTGAGGAGAATTTCGTCAAGTGATCGGCGAAAGAGAACATCCCCATCAAGAAGGGTTGGTAGACATCCATCATATACTGTTGCGTTTCGCTCGATCCTCAGGCAACCTTCCATGCTTTACGAAGCTCATGATAGGCTCCCTCCAATCTTCCACTTGTTCAACCTCTGCACATATCGGGTCGAAGAATTCAGGCTCCTGCTTCTCAGCCTTGGTTTCTTTACTTTGGGACATGTCCTGCTCTGCTTTTATAACATCCTTGGCTCCAAGGAGTGCTCCAAATGGACAAGGCGGGCATTCAGGGAAGAAATCTCTCACATCATCTGCATCAACTTCGGCTCTCAAGTCAACATGTCTCCATTCTGTCACCCAGACAAGCGTGGGCCCTGATGAAGATAGTTGAATGGTAGCACCAAGCTTTAAGAGTGCATTGGCCTACGATTTTAGCCTACTAAGGATATGACTTAGGGAGAAATCGTCGAACTGGGCCATATAAGATTTGGCCTTGTCATGATAAGGCTTGAGAGTATCCTTCCTTACATCATAAATTCCCTTAAGCAGCTGGCTGACGAGCTCAGAGTCACCAAAGATATTCAGCTGCTCTAGGTCTAGCTCCTGGGCGATCTCCAATCCGATTATGAGAGCTTGATATTCAGCTTCATTATGAGAAAATGCCTCTGTAAGTGAGAAGGATAGAGGAATCGTTCAACCATTGGGAGTCAGGAACACGACTCTGGTACCCCCTCTATCAGACTAGAATGCTCTGTCAAAGTACATTTCCCACGGCCGAGTTAGCATCGTACATAAGACTTCTTCATCCGAGAGGTCACTTGACAGGGGAGATCCTTAAGGGACCGAGTGAGCCACGAGAAATTCTGTTAAGGCTTGACCTTTGACGGCCTTCTGTGGTACATACATGATGTCGAACTCCATCTGCAATAATGCCCACGCGGCCAAGCATCCTGACAAGCATGGCCGAGTCATAAGGAACTTGACCGGTCTGCCTTTGAGATTAGCTTGACCTCATGACCAAGCAAGTAATGGCGGAGCTTCTATACTGCAAAGATTAAGGCTAAGCACATCTTCTTAATGGGAGGGTAATTTTTCTGGGCCCCCTAAATCCTACGGCTGAGATAGTAGAGTGTTGATTCTTTTTCCCCATCATTATTCTATGCTAGGAGTGACCCAAGTGACTCATCAAGAGCGGTCACGTATAGGATGAGAGGTCTTCCTAACACCAATGTGGAGAGTATCAGAGGATTCAACAAGTACTGCTTGATATCATCAAGTGCAGTTTGGCATGCCTCATCCCTTATGAAGGGAGTGCCCTTCTTCAGCAGGTGTGAAAAGGGTCTGCTTTGTCCTAAGAGGTTCGTGATGAACCTTCGAATGTAGGCCAGATGACCTTGGATAGACTGAAGCTCACGCAGGGTTGTAGGCCATGGCATGTCCTAAATCACCTTGATTTTGACTGGCTCGATCTCCAGCCAGCGATACCTCACGATGAACCCTAAGAAATTTGTTGAGCGTACGCCAAAGGCACATTTCAAGGGGTTCATCTTGAGTTGGTGATGTCGCAATCGCTCAAACACCTTTTTAAGGTCCTTCATGTGAGCATCCTTTGTTTCAAACTTCACCTCTAAGTCATCCACACACCATTCAACCTCCTTGTGCATCATATCCTTGAAGATGGTCGTCATACCTCGCTGGTATGTGGCACCAAAAATTTTTATCTTAAAAGGCATCACAGTGTAGAAAAAAACATCTTTTGGTGTCAAGAACGCAGTGGCCTCCTCATTCTCTGGTACCATCCTGATCTGATTATAACCAGAATACCCATCCATGAAGGAGAAGATCTGGCAATGAGCCATGGGATCAACAAGCATCTCGGTGAACGGCAAGGGGAAGTCATCCTTGGGGTAGGCGATGTTCAAGTCGTGAAAGTCAATACAGACCCTGATTGGGCCATTTTTCTTTTTGACTGAGACAACATTTGCAAGCCATCTTGGGTAAATGACTTCACGTATGAATCTAGCTTGCCTGAACTTGTTCACTTCAGCATCGATTTGCATCTCGAGGATGGGTCTAAACCTTCTTGATTTATGCTTTATGGGTTTGATAGTCTGATCACTACCGAGACGATGGAGAGCGATTTGAGGGTCTAGATCAGGCATCTCATGATAATGCCAGGCGAAGACGTCCCTGTTTGCTCGAAGGTGGGAAATATAACTTTTTTTCTCCTCTGGGGACATTTTTGTCAAGATGAAAGTTGGCCTTGAGTTGACATCATCCCCTAAGTTTATCTCTTCAAGCTCGTCAGCTATGGCCTGACCACCTTCTTCCCATTCTTCCAGAGCTTCTTGCAACTCTTCGTCAAGGGATGCAGGATGCTTCTTATAAATCTTGAGTGCAGAGACCCATGATCCTGACATTTCGGCTTTTAGGAGGGTCTGAGAGTGGGAGATGATTTTCATTTCCTGACCAAACCAAGTAATGAAAGGATCAACTTTGAACATGGAGTCCATGGCATCGTGCTTGGGGTCACTCAGTACTTGCCTCGAGCTGGGTGGTGGTTCATGAATTTGAATCATGTGATAGACCTCATGGGAATAAGAGCTCGAATATCGCTTGGACTTGGCTTGGGCTGTCAGGGCATCAACGACTGTCAAGAATCCAACCACCTGGGCCAGCATCTTTCTTAAGCTCTTCTGCTGCGATCTGCTGATGTTGGTGCCTTTGAGCTCTCTGTTTAGAGTGTCAAAGTTTGGGCACTGGCGAACTGCACCTGTGAAAGAGATTAAAGAGGAAGGAGAAGAAGAAGAAGAAACAACGGAGTTAGAATGTTCTGGGAAACTTTTTACGTTGTTGTCAGAATTGGACGTGTGAAGGGGGTGTTTTAGGTCTTGCTCCGATTCTGACCGTTGGGGGGTGCTTTTAGTGTCGTCACCCATATTGGACTAGTCTTGAGCAGTTGATGACTCAAGGACATCCACCTAATTGAACGAAGGGATAAGGTGAGTTGCGCTTGGGATGAAGTCTCGTAAAGTTGGTAATGGAGGAAGTGGCCTGAGAAATTCTTCCTCAACTGGTGGCTGAGGAATGTGGTTCCTTCGGCGAGCTAACCTAGGTGCTCTTCTGCTTCTGGATCCCTTGAGAGGTGTTTGGTCTATCCTATCGAGCTGATGAGTAGCCCTAGCTTTGTGGACTACCTCACGCTTCAGGGACTTTAGCCTACTTCGTCCATGGTAGACTTTCCAAGGGTAAGAAGTCCAGGGCTCTGAAGGGTCCAGTGTATGCTCGTAGGGGACCTATAGTGAGATTTCCTCTTGGACGAGAGTGATGGCTGGATGAGATCTGGGAGAATGACGCATAAATGTGGCCCTCATGTACCTTCTCTGGGATTATAGCTTCGAACCAAGAGTATTTTGTGAGCTCATGACCCCATACTTGGTGATATGGGCACCAAATATTTTCTGTACTCTGAGCAAGATGCCTAGGTTGCTTAGCGAGCTTGGTGTGACGAGACCCTGGTAGAGCATCGCCTCGAAGAGGGCCTGCAGAGGGTTTAACTCAGCAATTCCCTGAGCTTGTGGCTGAAGGTCTTCTTACACTAGCAGAGCAAGGACTCGAGGGTGTCCTTCTGGGTTACCATGAACTTCTTACTGTTGTTGCATCTTCTTTGCCAAGAGCTCGTAGAAGCCAGTGAATTCGCTCAAGTCATGGCCTCGTAGAAGATTATACGGACACCAGAGGTTCTCAATTCTTGGAGGAAGGAACTTGGGCTGCCTTGTTGGCTTCGACGTAATGAGACCTTCTTCAAGCATTACGGAGAATAGTGCACAGAGGGCAGCGGGTGCCTGTTCATCCTCATAGATTGTCACTATGAGGGAAGCCTCAGTGTCCCCGAATTTAACTCTTCGAGCTTTATCTGGTCCTTGTTGTTAAAGGCTTCAATAATGCATTTGAGCGTATAGCACTCTTGAATGAGGTGGCCTACTCTTCTGTGATAGGCATAGTACCTCTCGTGTGTCTCTTGTCCAGCTTGTTCTGGGGTGTTGACCTCCGGCAACTGGATCATGTTTTTCTCTAGTAGTAATCAAAGCAGCGCAGGAACCCACTCCTTTTCGAAGGGGTACAACATGTTCTAATGCTAGATCTAATAATTACTTCAATTTATATTTTTAGGGGGTGAGACCTTGTTATAGGACTGATGTTATTTGCCTCCAGCCTGAGGTGTCAGTGCCTTGGAGAGGTCTAAGGTTTGAGGGGCATCTTTCTTAGTGTCAGTCATGGTGATGGCCGCACTAATCACCGCTTTTTGTTGGTTGCCCCGATTGTTAGAGCGAGAATTGACATTGCCCCGACCGTTTCCCGAGCTAGAGGGCTGCAGATGAGATCCACCATGCTGCTTGGACAAACCTTCTATATGAACTGCTTTAGAGATGAGCTCTGACATGGAGGGTGGATGGGAGTCCTCAACATGCAAGGTGATCTCAGGCAACATATTTCGTATGCAGGTCTAAACTGCTTCTCTTTCAGTCATGGGAGTGACATGATAGGTTACCAACTCTCTCCATCGAGCGATGAACTTATCGACTGGCTCACTAGGGTCTTGAGTCAGAGTGAGGATCTCGATGGTTTCCACATTTCTCTGGACTTCATAGAAGCGCTAGTAAAACAACTGCTCCATTTCTTGCCATGTGTGCATCAAGCTTGGAGGTAGCTTAGCATACTACTGGAAAGGCTGGCCCTTCGAGAGTATCGACAAACTGACGATGGAGGAGTCGCCCGTCGCTTGCCGTCTCTCGACAAGTCGCTTGGAAGTGAGCGGTATGCTATTGTGGAGATGTAGTACCATTGAATGAGGGGAGCTTCCTCTTTTGATAGTTTGGGAGAAACGACACTTGGTCAATATATGAGGGGTACGGATTTTGGTAAAACGACGCCCCTTGCATGCTTAGGACTTTATTCTTATGACTGTGGGTCATCATGGCATCTATGTCGGTTTGCGAAACCATGTGGAGAGCTGAGCTGTCTTGGGAGGCCAATGGGGGAGTTTGCTCGAGAGCTGTGTCCTCTCCAGATTGGGAGTTGGCCTCATGGTGAGGAGGGGAAGCAGGGGACCTGAAGGTCGTTAGGTGATCCATCTTTTCTAGAATGGATTGCATCATCACCTCGAGCCTATTCATCTACTCTTCTTGGGTGTCATCCGGCTAGTTGATCACCATGACGTTGACCATTTCTTCTGAAAGGTCAGAGCCAGGAGGAGTCATGGACTACCGGGGTTGGCGAGTCGTACGTGGCAAGTTGATCAATAGGGGCTCAGCATGCCTCGACTGGGCTTGAGCCTTGTCCGCCGACCATGTGAGGACTGGTTCTTGACAGTCTTGGGACCGTGACTTCTTGGCAGCTCGATCTTTTCCTGTGATGGTAACCACCGAGCAATCTTGGATTTCTTGCTCAGGTTCTGTAATCCGAAGAGGGAAGAAGGGATTGTGAGGCAGGAGGTCATCAAGAGTGGCAACTTCAACTGCCTTAGGAGTCTCTCTTCAGGAGCTGTAGGCCCCTCTTCTGCTTGATCATGAGACTGCAATAGATTTCAGTTCAAAATCAAGCCTAAGACTTGGACTGCCCCGTCTTTCTTAAGCATGTGAGGGTTGTGTCTATCAACTGGAGCAAAGAATGAGGTCTCAGGATAGAGGGCAATCCGGGCTGCCACATTGGAGTCTGTAGGCTTCTATCTACCATCAGGCCCTTGCCTCGAATTCCCTTATGAGGTCCCGTTGCATGAATAACCTGGGGTGGCTAACTCAAGACGATGCTCTTAGTGAAAACCTTTGAGTACTAGGTCTCAAGGTGTTTGCCTGACTAAAAAGGAGAGACAAAAGAAGGACTGACTCGGAGTGGTAGAAAAATAAGCACGGTAACTCAGACAGGCGCGACGACAATACTCCTTGAAACTAAGGTCGATATGACTGTCCTAATCTGGTGTGGTAGCAAGAAGGGCATGGTACTCAGGACTAGTATGACGGCAATACCCTCGACAACCAGACTGCTATGACAGTGAGTCTGGCCTTTAGTCAAGCAAGAATGAGGAGAAAAGAGAAGAAAAGAGAGCAAAGAGAAGGCGCGAGACGGCGAAGAGGGAGGGTCCCGACGGTGTTAAGATTGCCACCCATGGCCGTGGAGTAACAGTGTCGCGGCCCCTAGACGACGCTGGACGCTGCTACTCATGACGAAATGGGGAGGCAGCGAACTTCGGACGACGTTAAACACGAGAGGGAAGCACATCCCTCCGCAGGAGGCGATAGCTTCTTGTGAAACGCACGGCGATAGGCATGGGACGCGAGAGAAGCCTGCAGACGGTGATAAGCACCGAGCACACGAAAGAAGCCTGTAGACAGCGATAGGCACGAGCGCATGAAAGAAGCCTACAGACGACGATAGGCATCATTGCGACCCTTCACGGGTGGTGATAGGTATCATCGTTTGTGATAAGCGCGGGATGCAACAGAAGCCTACGGACGACAATAGGCACCGAACGCATGAAAGAAGCTCGCTGACGGTGATAGGCATCGAGCGCACAAAAGAAGCCTGCAGACGGTGATAGGCATTTCCACGACCCTTCGTGGGCGACGATAGGCATCCCCGTTTGCGATAGGTGCGGAACGTAGGAGAAGCTTGTAGACGACGATAGGTATTTCCACAATCCTTCACAGGCGGCGATAGGCATCACCGTCTACGATAGGCTCGCAACAGGATGAGACCTCTGCAGGGGGCAATGGGCATCGCCGTCTGTGCTTATGCGGGACACCAAGGATATGCCTGCGGACAGGGATGAGTAGTGTTGTTTGTGAACTTTGTTGACAGATAGAGATGAATGAAGAGAGGGGGAAAGAAACTCACGCAGGGCACTGCCATCACCATGCACGACCTGTGAAACCACAGGAAAGGAAAGAAAGGAAGAGGCATTCACAACACTGCCACTACCGTGCATGGCCTCTGAGAAAAACTCTGACGAAGGAGAAGAAAGAGAAGAAGAGAGAGAAGAAGAGAGGAAAGAAGACAAGAGCGAGAAAGAGATTTACCTTAACCCCAAGGGTATCGACCTAAAAGTTTCTCTCTGCTTCCTGTCTCTCACAAAACTTGACCCAACGATAAGAAGAGATGGAAATTTTACTAAGCAAAGTTCAGTTCATGTATATATATAGAGTTTTGCCCAAATATGGGTGGATTGATCAAAATTAAACCTAATTGTTGAAAATTAAGATTTAATTGAATTAAATAAAACAAGAAAATAGGTTGCAAAATGATTGATTTGCCCGTTCCTAACAATTAAGGAAATTCCAGAACAATCCCTGTTGCAGCCCTAGAACACGTTCGTCTCGACATGCCACCTATCGAGACGCTCGTCTCGACGAGACGAACATGCTCCAACAAGTTTGAGTGTAATCTGACCTTGGAAGAGTGAGATATGAGCATTGCAAGTCACCATTCGTGATTATCCCTTTAATGGAGTTTAGTTACAGGGTGGCCGCACAGGAATAGTGTGCCGCTCCTCCTGTTTTGATCTTTTATCCATAATGTCTTTCTGGAGTGTTTGTTTAAGGTGAAATTTGACCCCTGAGGGTTTTTAACCATGCCAGATCCAATGACGGTGGTCCCATGGCTGTTTAATGCTTTGAAAGTACAGTTCCAATCCGCAGTGCCTTAAAGATGTCGAAACGTGACGAAACTTGGCAAGAGACCTTTTGGAGTCCTTATGAAGATCTTGACCTATTTTGGGACCATTCTGAGACTGTTGAAATTTCCACTATCTGCCAGGCTTTATTGACTGGCTTCTCTTTTTATTCTGCATCGGGGATCCATGGTGCTGAAAAATGTCTCCAAACAAGGATGCCCCAACATTCTATGATATGCACAATATCGCTTGTGGGTGGCAAAGTCAACATCTTCTGGTCATTTCATCTCAGGCAAGGTGATCATATGTTGCTCAATCAACATTCAGAGTAAAGTCGAGACCCATTCTTGATCGAAGCTGTAGACTTTCTTTTTTTGCTCCTCTCTGTAATCTTTTTCATAGATATTTCGAGGTGGAGGCACCTTATTGTAGGACTGGGGTTTCTGGCCTGCCTGAGTCTCCTGAACATTTGGAGTGTTCACCTCCTTAGAGAAATCCAAAGTTTGTGGTGAAGTCTTCTTGGGGTCTATTACAATGATAGCAGCACAGATTACTCCTTTCTGCTGATTTGCCCAAGAATTACTACTATAATTCCCAGAGTTTTGATTGTTTTCCCCATTTGATGATGGGGTTTGAAGCTTTCCAAGACGCCTAAAGAGACTCTCTATCCTGACCACTGTAGAGATCAAATCTGATATTGAGGTCGGGTTTGATGCCTCAACATGCAAGGAGATCTCCGGTCACATGTTGCGCACACATGTTTGGACAACATCAATTTCAGGCATGGGAGTAACTTGATGTGCAGCTAGATCTCTTCATCTTGTGATGAACTGATCAACCGGCTGATCTAGATTCTGGGTCATTATGAGAAGTTCGATAGTTTGGACCTCTCTTTCAACCTCATAGAAACGCTTGTAAAACAATTGTTCCATTTCTTACCAAGTCTGCACTGAGTTCGGAGGGCGTCTAGCATACCATTTGAATGCTGGCCCATTAAGGGTTTCAACGAACTGACAGAGAAGGAGCCTCCCATCAGCTGCTGTCTCTTGACATGCCAAATAGAGGTGGGCAATGTGCTGATGTGGTGAACTGGTGTCGTTGAAGAGCAGAAGTTTCCCCTTTTAGTAATTAGGGGGAAACGGGAGCTGGTCAATATAAGATGGATAGGGCTTCTGATAAAGAACTCTAGCTTCTACACCCGGAATCTGCCTTCCTCACAAACTATGAGTGACCATGGCATCGATGTCAGCTTGTGACACCTGCGGAGAAGAGGAATGATCATTCGCAAGGGGTGACTGCCACATGACCAGATTAAGTGGATGAGGGGAATTGGCTTCCTGGTCAGATGAGTTCCCAAGAGGTCGGGTACTTTCCATTAAGTTGATCTTCTCCATCATTTTACAAATCATGTCTTCGAATTGATTCATGCGATCCTCTTTATCATCATTTGGGCTTGTCAACCACCATCACACTGATTGTTTCCTCAGGAGGATTGATCGGGGTCTGGTGTACGCACCGAACTGGGTGCGGCAAGTCGATCAGTAGGGGTTCAATATGCCCTGATTGAGCTCGAGCTTTATACGCTAATCGGGTCAAGACCGGTTTGCGACAGTCTTGGGACCGCGAGTGCTGCACCATTGAGTCGTCTCTTACGACATTAACAACCATGCAGGATTCCTCTATCTTAGACTCTATTGCGGCCTGTAGTGGATAAAGGGGATTCTCAGCCAAGGGGTCAGCAGGCTTGCTTGCCCCATGTGTCTTGGCTTCTTCTCTTGGGACTATTCGTAGGCCTCGGTCATGTTTGGCTCTCAAGATCTGGTGTACTTCCCTCCAGAACTGAGACTTGGACCGTGCTTATGAAAGTCTGCTTTCTTCAAACATGATCGAGCCATCTCCATGAGGTGCGACAAAGAATGTGTGCCAAGGACAGGAGTCAGCTCGGACTTTGGTCTTGGCCTGGGGAAAGACGGGGAATGGAAGACTTCATCCCCCAAAAGAGCCTTACCCCAAGCTCTTTTGTGGGCACCGAGAATAGAGCAGATATGAAGAAGGTTCTTCAAGATGGTACTCTTAGGAAAAGCCTTCAAGTACCAAGTCCTGAGCGGATCGTCCGGAGGAGAAGGGATGAACAGGGGTGGTTGGGAGCTTAGAGTCGACTGTTGGGGTGGCGTGTGTGTGCCACTTACAGAAGGGTTTCGGGTGACCTGAGGGTTAGCCCGAGCTCGAGCAATGGGTCGGACCTTAGGAGGCTAAGGATTGTGAGCATGTGTTTGTGAGGAAACGGCCTTGTGACTGCCCCTCACAAAGTGGGCAAGCATGCGCTGAGAGGGATGATGAGAGGGTCGTCTCTCGTGTACACTTGGCTAAGCGTAATCAGGGGACTGCCTCGAGTAGTTTGATATGTATACATCAAGAATACAGGGCCAGATCCAAGAAGACCCAAGCCCGAACAGTGGGTCAGGGCAGCCTGAGGGTTGCCCCAAAGTGTGGCTCGAGTGTATGGACCATGAGCCCTGATGTATGTGTGGGAGGTGGCGACCTTAGGACCTCCTCCTCCATGTGTCGAGCTTCTTGTTATAGGGGCCCATTGTAGTAGAACACCTGGGGTGACCTTTTGATGACCTGTAGAAGCATTGGCAAGTAAACTACCAGGTGCAGGAAGGGAAGGGGTGGCCTTTTGGCTGCCCCAAGCAACAGGACTGGCAAGTGATTTTCCGGTGGCAGGGTGGATGCCGTGTGAGGTGGTTAGTGTGCCACTCATGCAAGGTGCTTTGGTGGAGGGTTCACCAAGACTAAGAGATGGGGAGTGAGGAACTTTAGGGTCCCTCCTCGCACCGATCCAAGTCAAGACTTGGGAGCGTGACACGGGGTCAACTCTCAAAAGGAAGATAGAGAGCGAGGTTCGGAGAACCTGTTCCCGCCGCAGAGTCATGAGTGTGGGGATCAGAAAGCCTCTAACTCGAATGAAAGGATTATGAAAACCCGAAGACATGTGTGTGTAAAGTGAATAGGAGACAAAAGGAAGGCAAGCCGAACAAGGATGATTTGACCATGGGGTAGTGTGTCCCTAGTGGAGTCACCAAGCTAGTTAGGTGCCTCGATCTCGCCTCGGGTCGAGGTGACCAGATGACATGGCTCCGGGTTGATATGGACTCGAGATCTAAGACTGCTTTCTCGTGAACCATGCAAGTAAGACACAAGCAGGAATACCAACTGGTGAGAGAGGAATTAAGGTGTGAGGTAGGACTTACCTCACCTGGGTACTCGGGCTAACTCACATGGGCGCCCTCTTAGATCACGGTGAAATGCCCCCGGGTTTATGATCGGTTGAAATCTCCTCCTTTGACCTTTTCTTCTTTTCCTACAATCACACATATACATTAGAATACAAGACAAGTGGGTCTGAGGACCCCACCTTATCATAGGGTAAGCACACAAGTGCATGTGTATTCAAAAGAAAGTGGAAAAATATTATGATGGAGTTTATGCCGATTTGACAGCCTTACGACGTCTCCTTGACAAGGGACTATCAATACATATTTTACAATAAAGGGGGAAGAGAATGAAAGGGTTAGAAGGAAGAGAAATAAAGAGAAGAAGGTAGAGAGAGAGAGAGAAAGAAACACAGACGGCAGCTTGACTGCCGTCTGTGAAGGAGGAAAAGATAGAAAGAACACAGACAGCAGCTTGCTGCCATTTATGAAGAGAGCGGAGAGAGAAAGAACATAGATGGTGGCTTGTTGTCGTTTGTGAAGAGGGAAGAGAGAGAAAGAACACAGACGGTAGCTTGACTACCGTCTGTGAAGAGGGAAGAGAGAGAAAGAACATAGACGGAGGCTTGACTATCGTCTGTGAAGAGGGGAGAGAGAGAAAGAATACAAACGACAACTTGTTGCCATCTGTGACGAGGGGAAAGAGAGAAAGAACACAAATGGCAGTTTGACTACCGTTTGTGAAGAGGGGAGAAAGAAAAAGGACGTAAACGGTAGCTGGACTGCCATCTGTGAAGAGGGAAGAGAGAGAAAGAACACAGACGACAGCTTGACTATCGTCTGTGGAGAGACGAGAGAGAGAAAGAACACAGATGGTGGCTTGACTGCCTTTTGTGAAGAGAGAGAAAATAAAGAGAGAGAAAGGAGAAGAGAGAATACAGGGACAATAATGAGGCCCACCAAAAAGGGTAGGCCCACATCACTGCCCCTATGAAAGGAGAGAGACGGAGAGATTATAAGGAATCGAGAAAGAAAGGAAAGGAGAAGAGAGAGGAAGGAAAGAAGAGGGGAGAAAGAGGAAAGAAGAGAGGAAAAAATAAAGAAGAAAGAGAAAGAGATGAGAGAGAAAAAGAAGAGAGGAAGAGAGAAGAGAGAAAAAGATAAGAGAGAAGAAAGAAAGAGAGAGAAAGAAGAAAAGAGAATACAAGGACAGCAATAAGGCCTACCAAAAAGGGTAGGCCCACATCACTGCCCCTGTGAGAGGAGAGAGATAGAGATATTACAGGAACCACGACAAGGCCCGTCAAAAATGGTAGGCCCACATCATTACCCCTGTGAAGAGGGAGAGACAGAGAGAGAATAGAGAAAAGAGAAAGAGAAGAGAAACAAAAGAAGACGGACAAAGAGAAGAGAAAGAGGGAAGAGGAGAAGAAGAAAGGAGAGGAAAGAGGAGAGAGAAAGGAAAGAAGAGGGGAAGAGAGGAAAGAAGAAAGAGAAAGAGAGGAAGAGAGAGAAAGAAGAAAGAGAAAGAGAGGAAGAGAGAGAAAGAAAAGAGAGATAGAAGAGAGAGAAAGAGAATAGGAGAAGAGAAAGAAAGAGAGAAGAGAAAGAAAGAGAAAAAGAGATGAGAGAAGAGAGTGTCATCTTAAGCCCAAGGGTACCAACCAAAAATCTTATCTCTCCTCTCTCTCTCTCAAACGTGACCCAATAGTGAACAAAAGATAGAATTTTTATTATGTCAAAGTGAGGTCCTTTACATGTAGATGGTATGTTCTTATATAGAAGTGGAGTCTAAATATGGGTGGATAACTAAAACTTAACCTAATTGATGGAAATTAGCAATTAAACAAATTAAAGAAAAATAAGAAAATAAGGGCAAAATGATGATTTTTCCTCAGCACCACCAATCCGTGAAAATCCAAACAGGTCTCTACAATGGCCATGCAATCTTCACGATCTTTCAGGATCCGTTCGGAATCCTTCTGGTCTTCATCCAATCAAAAGATTACTCTTTTCTTGATCAGCTCGAGAAGGTGATCATTTTGATACCCATTTCGAGTCATGGATCGAACTCTCGGGCCATGATCATGACACGAAAAAAACATGGAAAAATGTGCAATCTTAGATTTAAGATTCAGCTCATTTCTCAATGTTTTTTTAAGATTTCTTCATTTTAGCATGTCGAACATGTTGCCACTATCGTTTTGCAAAAAGAACGGCTCGATTTGATCTCTGGACAACGGTTTCCAAATTGGGAAACTTTGACAGGAGTTTGGATTTCGGTAGCCGAAATTGCAACAACTTCAGACTCATTTTCCATTGAATCTAACCATTCATCACGTGCGAGGTTCGACTTAGTTGAAGCCTCTGACTTTGTGCTTGTAATGGGTCTAGTTTGAGGTCAATCCGATGCGCGAGCATCGTGATATGACCACTTGATCAAAGAGACATGTTGCCGAAAATTTCCTGCTACTTGTGAAAGTTTTCCAACAAAATTTTCTCTTTGATTACTCTCAGCTCGAGCTATGTTATCATGTGTGCCACATATCAAATCGACCAGGTCGATGAGATGAAAAGTTCCTAAAATTTGGGCTCGATCCCACCCGAGATGAAGGAGATACGATCATGAAAATTTCGCCTCCAAAATTGTGAATCACGGTTTCCATTAATGGAAACTGGTTCACCGAGGGTGCATCGTAATAGTGTACAACCTACCCATTTTGGGTAATGTGGTCATAACTTACTCTAGAAGCGTCCAATTGCGTCAAAAATTAGGTTTTCAAACGTTCTAAATCCAATGGCAATGGTTTGGAGACTATTTGATGGTCCGATAATGATGTTGTAGTTCAGAATCCATTTTCAGCATGATAGAGGTAGAATTTCCCAAAACTATTTTGACGTCTGCACTGCCTAAAACCAGTCGGATTGCGACAAAACTTGACAGGTATTCTTAAGAGACTCTTATGCACAATATTGAACCTTCTTGAGCCATTCTGAGACTATTGGAAATTTCACTTCTAGATTAGGTCTTATTGACTTACGGCTTCCATAGTCCAAGGCATTTTAGTACCTGTGGACCTAGGTCGCGAACTGCTTTCTCCTTATTCGTATCGGGGATATAAGTGATGGAAAATGACCTCAAACACCAAGGTCTGAAGAGTGGACTAGTCAGTGGCCTGTTTGGCTGTAGAGACAGTAACAGCGACACTAATCGCACTCTTTTGCTGACTGTCCCATGAGTTGGTGCAGTTATTGCCAACATACCGATTAGCTCCCCCTTTCGTGATTCACAACATTGTTCCCCCATGATGCTTATTCAAGCTCTTGATCTGGACTGCCTTGGAGAATCAGTTCTGTAATGGTGGTGGGGGATTCGACATGTAATGAGATTTCAGATCGCATGTTGCAAACACAAGTCTCCACCGCATCGCTTTCTGTCATAGGAATGCTCTGATGTGCAGCTAAATCTTTTCATCTGATAATGAACTGATCGACAGGCTCATCATGACCTTGGATCATAATAAGCAGTTCTATGAGCTGCACTTCCTTCTCAACCTCATAGAAGCACTTATAGAAGAGATGCTCCATCTCCTCCGACGTGTGATCAAAGTTTAGAGGGAGATGGGCAAACCACTTGAATGTCAGCTGGTCTAAGTTTTCACAAACTGACGAAGAAGGAACCTGCCGTTGGGGGCTGTTTCTTCACATGCTGACATGAAGTATGCAACGTGCTAACCAGGTGAGCCTGAACCATTGAAGATCGAGAATCTCCCTTTCTGGTAGTTTGGTGGGATGGGCAGTGAGTCAATGAATGCTAGGTAAGGCTTTTGGTAAAGAGTAGTCTCTCATGCCTTGGCGATTTTCTTGTTCCACAGGTTGTGGTTGACCATGGCGTCAATGTCATCCTACATAACTGAGTGAAGAAGAGCTTGAGATGGCATTGAGGATAGCCATAGGTTGGCATCACAGGGGGTTGTCTAAGAGGCTCATTTGCAGAATGGGGCAGCTGAGGTGAATTGCCACCCTGGTGAGATGAATTTGCTGGAGGTCTGACATTTTCTACCTGATTTAGCCTCTCCACCATCTGATTAATGACTTCCTCGAGATGAGCTATACGGTCTTGAGGTTTGTCATTAGTTTGATTGACGACCATGACCTCGACCCTTTGTTCGGGGAAGCAAGCACTAGGCATAGATAGCAGCAGTTTCACGCCGCCAGTTGACTTGATCAGGGAGGCTAGTCAGAAGGGGTTGGAGTTCCCCAACTGAGCTTGGGCCCTGATGATAGATCTGGTCATCATAGGTTCGCGATAGTCTTGAGATCATGGATTCTAATGGCTAGGGTCATCTCCAATGACATGAATCACTATGCACTGCTCTCCTTCTCTTGTATTGGACTCCATTGTGATTTACAATGGGTAGAAGGGGTTTCGCTTAAGGAGATTATCGTGTTCAGGTGCTGCCGACATCTCGAGCCTCTCCTTTTGGATGAGCCATGCACCTTTCTTGTGCCTGACCCTCATATTCCAATACAGTTTCTCTCAGAACTTGAATTGGGAATGAGACCGCAGGTGCTTGGCGCTTCTTAAGGTAGCCAAGGTTACCTCCATTAATCGGGGTAGGAAATATAGACCTAAAAGGGTCAGTCCTTTGGCCTTTTTGGGTGGCCTTGATGGGGGGAATGGAGCCTTTTTGGCCATCGGAGCTCCACCCTGAGCTCGCTTTCGAGGGCCAATAGTCGTGTGGGGCTGTTGAGGGGACTGAATAAGGGTACTTTCAGGGAAGACCTTGGAGTACCAAGTGGTCAGGCGTTTTACCGAGGCAGACGGGGTGAATGGAGAAGGCATGCACTAGTGGCCCTTGCATCAGGAGCTTGAGGCAGTCCGGTGGTCTGGTGCGTGTGCATGTCTTGAAGAAGGTTTCCAAGTGACTTAAGGGTTTACCTGGGCTCGAGCAAAAGGTTCAGCTTTAAGAGGTCCGGTTTCGAGAGCAAGTGTGCATGACGAAGTGGCCTTATGACCACCTCCCATAGGATGCGCAGGCGTATGTGAAGGGGAACCATGAGGGGGTCATTGTCCGTGTGCTCGAGAAGGGGCAAATATAGGGTTGCCCTGAGTCTAGTGATGCGTACTCATGCAATGCACAGGACTTGCTCTTAGAAGGCCGAATCCCTGGTGGTGATCCGAGACAATTTGGGAGTTTCTTCGGAGTGTAGCTCTAGTTGACGGACCACGAGCTTTAGCTGTTGAATGAGAGGTGATGGCTTTGGAGCCTCCTCCTCATGGTGTCGAACCTCTCATTATGGGGGTTTGAAGTGATGGAGAGTAGGGGGTGGTCGACGACGACCCGGGGGAGCAACCGTAAATATATTGTCAGTTGCAGAGGAGAGGGAGGGGACCTTTCAACTGCCTCGAGCAGTAGGACAGGAAAGTGACTTGCCGGTAGCCAGGTAAATGCTGTGTTAAGAGGCTATCACGCCACTCATGCAAGTGACACTGACGGGGCATCCGCCAATGTCGGGAGACAGGGAGTGAGGGACTTATAAGTCCCTTCTCGGACATAGGGGTTAAACAATGCTGAAGTCATGTGTGTGCGAATGCAAAACAAAACAAAACAAGCAAAGCAAGAAGGGCCGACGATGGGGAAGCGTGTCCTCAGTGGAGTCACCAAGATGGTTGTGTGCCTCGATCTCGTCAAGTCGTGAGACTGCATAGGGACCCGGATTTGGGTCTGACTCGAGATCGCTCTCTCAGGATCGCGGGGGGCGTGGCACTTGTGCGAGCAGGCTACCAACTAGTGAGAGAGGATTGTGTGATGTCAGGAGGAACTTACCTCGCTTTGGGTCCGTGACACGCTCGGGAGTTTCGCATGGGCACCCTCCTAGATCATGAAGAAAGCCCCCCAAGCTTGAGGCTGGTTCGACGTCAACTCCCATGACTCGTTTTCTACATTCCTGAGAGAAGGAGAATGAGAAGAGAGCAGGGAGAAGAGAGATAGAAAGAAAGAAAAGAAAGAAAGAGGAGGAAAGAGAGAGGGAAGAGAAGAAGAGTGAGAAAGGCAGAGATGAGAGATCGGGCCTATGGCTCAACCACCAGTCCCATTGACTATGAGAGAGAATGAGAGAGAGAAAAGAGGGGAAGCAGAAGAAAGGGAGAAGGAGGAAGAGAGAGAAAGAGAGAAGAGAGAAGAGAGAAAAGAGAGAAAGAGAGAAAAAGAAGAGAAAGGAAAAAAGAGAGAGGGAAGATAAGAAGAGAGAGAAAGAGAGACAAGAGAGATTGGGTCAACGGCATAACCGCCGATTCCACTGGTTGTGAGAGAGAAGGAGAGATAGAGAAGAGAGAAGAGATAAGGGAGAGAGAGAGAGAAGAAAGAGAGGAAAAGAGAGAGCAGGAAGAGAAGAAGAGAGAGAAAGACAAAGAAGAGAGAATGGGCAGGCGCCTTAGCCTCCGATCCCACTGATTGTAAGAGAGAAGAGGGAAAGGAGAAGAGAGGAATGAGGAAGAGAGAGAAAGAGAGAAGAGAGAAGAGAAGGGATAAGAGAGAGAAAGAGAGAAAGAGAAGAGAGGGAATAGAAGAAAAGAGAGAAAGAGAGAAGAGAGGTTGGGTTGGCAGCTTAGCCGCTGTCCCCACAGTTGTGAGGAGAGAGAGAGAAGAGAGAAGGGAGGAGAGAGAGAGAAAAGAGAAGGGAGAAGAGAGAGGAAAAAAAGAAAGAGAAGAAGAGAGATTGGGCCAGCGGCTTAGCCGCCGGTCCCACTAGTTGTGAGAGAGGAGAGAGAGATGGGAGAAGAGAGAGAAAGAGAGAAAAGAAGGAAGAGAGAGAGGGAAGATAAGAAGAGAGAGAAGATAAAAAGGCACGTCGAAAGCCTAAGCTGCCGGCCTAGTTGGCTGGGAGAAGAGGGCATGAGAAGAGAGGGAGGTGAGAGAAGAAAGAGATAGAAAAGGAAGAGAGAGAAAGAGAGATGGTTTACCTAGTCAAGCCCTCGAATCGAGCTGGCGGCGAGGTCGGAGTGAGGGGTTCTAAGTGAGGAATGAAAAGTTCCAAGCAAGGAGTGAGAAGTTCCAAGAGCAATGACTTCTGGGGAATGTTTTCTCTCTCCTATTTTGGAATGAAAAAGGGGTGGGGAAAAGTATTGCAAAGCAAGGGAAACTCAAATAGGAAACCTTACGCTTAAGGGGTTTCATTAATTTGTCTTTCTCTTGGACATAGGGTTACAAATGTTTATATAGAAATTCCCTTGAAACAAGAGTGGATGCCCAAAACTAACTAAGATTTCTAGAAAAAATCAATTTTTATGAATTAAATTTAATTATCGTTTTTGGGAAAAAATGGCGATTTTGCCCCTACCCACAATCTTTCAAATTACAAGATAGTCCTAAAACAGTGGCCATGAACCATGATGATCTTTCGGAGTTCATTTCGAGCCTTTCCAATGAATTTTCGATGAAAATAATGCTGTAAACATGACACTCGACAAGGCGATCGTTTTGATATATCTTTTGATCCTCGAATCGAAGTATTGAGCTTTCGGCAAGATTCGTCAAAAGATGAGAAATGTGCAATCTAAGATCTCTAATCTTGTTCATTCATTGTCATTTTTTATCGATATTTTTATCGTGGAATGACGGGGAAGTCATCACGATCGTTTGGCGACAAGAATGGCTCGATTTGGTGCTCGAATTGCCATTTGCCAAATTGGGGGAATCCACCGGAATTTTGATTCCGGACACCAAAAAATACCTCTTTTTCTACCTAAAAATACATCCTTTGTGGCCATTCATCATATGTGATGCTTAACTTAAATCGAAGCCCTTGACCTTGTGGTCACAATGGGTCCAGTTTCAAGTCGATCAAATGTCGAGGCTTCATGATGTGGCCATTTGATTGAAGGGATCTTCTTCTTCCAAAAATCTACAACACATGAGTTTTCTTAAGCAGCTTCTCTCTAATATTTCTCCCATCTCGGGCCGCGTCATGGGCCCTGCCACATACCAAAATGTGTGCGTCAACGAGACGAAGATTTTGATGAAAATTTGAGATTGATCCGGCTTAAGAGGAAGGAGATATGAACCTTGAAAGGTGTTCCCGAAGTCACATTGCACAGTTTCCAAAAAACGGAAACTGGTTCACTGAGGATGCGCCAGAATAGTGTATAACCCACCTGTTTTGGGTAAGTTGGCCATAGAATGTCCAGAAGCGTCCGAATGACCCGAAATTTGACATTTGGGGGTTTCTGGACCTTTTGAATCCAATGTATGTAGTCTGGTGCTCATCTCAAGCTCTGGTAATGGGGCAGTAGTTAAAAGGTGCATTTTCAGCATGTTAGAGGTTGCAACTAAAAACCAGTTTTGTCTCTGATCTACCATAATGTCGTTAGATTGTGATGAAACTTGTCGAGTGTTCTTTGGGAGTGATACTACCTCTTCATGCCCTTTGGGGCCTATATATTGTCTTTCACCAGTTTACTCCAGATCGAGGTTTATTTCAATGGTGCTTCCATGGTCCGTGGGCATTTTGGTACCCACAGGCTTAGGTCACGACTGGCTTCCTGCTTATTCACATCGGGGATACAAGTGTTGAAAAATACCTTAAAATAATGATACATTATTAGGGGTTTAGCAATTTATCAAATCACACCCATGTGAAAAGTCAAATATTTTAATGTTTTATGTGATTTGATAAAGTTCCCTAATTACTTACAAAAAACAGATATTAGGAACTCAAAAGTGTTGTAAATCCTACCCTGCACACTCAAAATAGACTTCATCAATTTGTGGGGGACTATAGTGTTATACATCATTTTTGACGTATGTATCTCCAGAGCGAATAAGGAGAGAGCTGATAGTAATCCGGTCCTACCGGTATCCAAGATGCCGCCAGACCACGGGGAACACTATAGAATTTAGATTAATATTGGGAGACCTCAAATTTCATGAGAGGGTAGTTTTGGATACCCTAAAGATACCTGTAAAGTTTTGTTGCGTTCTGATAAGTTTTGATATGATCAGGAAGAAACTTGGTTTTCAATCATATTGAAAAATAGACCCTATAACTATAGTCATATCTTTTGGGTCTCAGAAAAGTATAAGAACACCGCCATTGGATCCCGAACGTCAAAAATCCCCTAGATACCAAATTTCGGTTCAATCTGACCCTTCACGACCATTTTAGGCCTAACTTACCATAAAAGGGTGGGTTTTACACTATTGCGGTGCACTGTCGGTGAACCAGTTTTCATTTACGAAAACTGTGTTTTCTCATTTTGGGATGATTTTAAATTGCTCATAACTTGCTCATTTTGTGTCCGATTAAGTTCAAATTAGGATATGAGCTAGATCTCGACGATACGCTCGTTTTGACATATGGCACGCATCATGGTGTAGCCCAAAACGGGAGAATTTCTAAACATAAGATAAGATTAAAACGTGAAAATTCAGATTTTATAAAGAAGAACATCCAATTCTTTGAGAGGCCATAGCTCAAGATCCCAATGACAGATCGTCGCAAGTACGGGTCCGTTGTGATTGTGCTTAGAAGAGCTATAATTTGATATACTTTATTTATACAATCAGAGGCCGGATGACACAAATTTTAAGGTAAAAAATGACATGCTTTTTTTGTCGTCGAAATCTGATTTTCGGCAATTTTCCAAAATTGGAACATGCTCAAATAGAGACAAAAACGGATTAAATTTATCACAAAATGATCATGATAGTAACCTCTTCAATTTGTGTTCAAAATGAAGACTCGGAACATCATTGATCGCGCTGGATTCTTCGATATTTGATCTCCCGAATTACCACCGTAAGCAATGGCAAGAGGCCCCTAATGGAGGGATGGTTTTATCATTTATTGAAAAGTGTTTAAGGGAATTTTGATCATTTGGTCCAAAAGCAGGATTAATATTTTAATTCATAATTTAATTCATAAAATATGTATTTTTTTTGACAATTTTAGTAGTTTTTTAGTATTCCAACCTTGTTTTGTGGTTTCTCTATATAAGGAGCTCAAGTCATTTGTAATAGTCACTCTAGGAAATCACTCTTAAACACTTGAAAATTAAGAGTAAACTCTTGAATTTTTTCTTATTCTTTTGCTTTGTTCTCAAGTTCAAGACTCAAGATGGGAGGAAAGAGAAAATACCCTTGGGAACCTTTTATGCCCTAGAACTTCAAAACTTCAACTACCTTAGAACTCCCAACTTCCATTCCCATACACCCTAGAACTTCTAGCTTCCATATATTGTAGAACCCCTAGCTCCCAATCCTAATCCATATACCCTACACCTTACCTTAGCTAGCCTACACCCTATCCTACTCCATACATTATAGCATCCTATACATTTTAGTTATCATATATCTTACCCTATATTATACACACTAGTTCTTATACATCATACCTCAACTCAACTCATCTAAGCCATACACCTAGTCTTTAAACCTTAGCCTAGACCCACAAGGACCAAGGTTTCTCTCTCATGTGCATGAAAAGGGACCGACGAAAGTACACCTAGGCTCAATCCCATGCTAGTACCACTCTCTCTACTATCTATTCTCTCTTCTTTATCTATTTCTCTCTTCTTTTTCTCTTTCTTCTCTCTCTTCTTTCTCTCTCTTCTTCCTCCCTTTCTCTTATTTCTCTCTTTCCCTTTCTCTCCTTCTTTATCTCTCTTCATTTCTCTCTCTCTCTCTCTCTCTCTCTCTCTCTTTACTGGAGCCTGGGGCAGGTCCGAGCCCTCTTCATTTCTCTCTCTTTTTCGCCTCTCATTATCTCTCTATCTCTGTCATCCTAGCCCAAATCTGCACCTAGGGAGGACCCGGCTTCACTCCCTCTCTCTATTTCTCTCTTGTTCTCTCTCATCCTCGCATAAGCCCTTGGACCCGCACCCTAGGCATGGCTCGGCTTCACACCATCTCTCTATTTCTCTCATGTTCTCTCTCGTCCTTTCTTAAGCACTAGAACCAGCACCCTTGGTGGGCCCGACTTCACTCCATCTCTCTATTTCTCTCCCGTTCTCTCTCACCTTTGCCCAGATGCTCAGACCCGCACCCTAGACAGGTCCGGTTCCCTCTCTCTATTCTCCCATTCTTTGTTACCCTTTCCCTTACTTCCAGATGCTCGGACCCGCACCCTAGGTGGGTCTGACTCTCGTCCTCTCACAATTTTCCTCCCTAATATAATCCTGGACCCACATCTAAGGTGGATCCATCCCCTCTACCCACCACTCTCAACCTCTTTCACCCCAGTCTACCCCTTTAGACACTCGAACCCACACCATAGATGGGTCCATCTTCTTTCATCCCTCTTAACTATCTTCTTTCTCACTCTAAATATCTCTATCTCTCTAACTCATATATTCATCTTATTTTATTGTTTCTTCATTCTCTCTTACTCACTACTTCTTTCACTTCTTAAGAACCGGTTCGAGGTCTGCCTGAGATAGTGCCCTAAGGTTCTAACTCTTGGATTTCTACTCTAGCAATCAACTCGTACAATGTAGTCGAGTGATAAGAGACATTGATTCTCTTACACTAGGTCACTCGGGTTGGGGTCATCCTAAGTCAGCTTTTTTTAAAGTTCTAACCCTTTCACTACTCTAACAGTAATCACACAGTATTTGGGTTGTGAGAGGCTTTCATCTCTCTCTCTCTTTTCTTTCTCACTTTCTTCTCCCTCTTGATCACTTTTAGGGAGCTCTTTGGTTTAGTGATATAGTTATAGGTTCAATCATGTAACTCCACTTTCTAAATCCTCCAGGTACCAAGGCTTCAAGCCTGGTGCTTTTTCTTATCTCCGGTAGTACCTCTTAGGAGAGGTTATACCGGGAGGCTGCCCAATTTTCTTTGAGTCATCCCTGCAATTCTTTTATGTCTTTGACTTCATCTTCCTTTTCTTCTCACTTCTAAACTAAATTTCATCAACTCACTCTGATTCTCTTCTTTCTTCTCTTTCTTTCTTATTTCTCTTATGACTCTACCCCCAAAACTAGAACCATCAACCCATAAAGCACACCAGAGAGGAGTTAACATTAAGTGGATTTCATTAGCGGCTTTTTTTTAAGTGAGAATTCAGGTGTGGTGTTGAGTTTAGAGAGGGGGCCGAATTCAAACCGTATTGCTAGACAGCTGAAGGGATTTCGTTCAAGACCAGGTGTAAGGTAGGTGCTTGAGTTCATCTCTTCATTACTTTAAAATCCTCTCATAGTTGGACATACCTATCCGCATGTGACACACGAGTCGCATACGCACTCGTGAGGTCAAGCAGTTGTTCGAAAGGGGTTCAATCGAACCCGAGTCCCCGAGGGAGCCTGAGCTAAGTAGATCCAGGCTCAACCAAATAGATCTAGACTTTCAAACCCGCAAAAACAATTTTTTATTATGTATTCGTAAGGCAAATCAACTTAAGCTCAAAAAAATCCTTCTAACCACATTTTGGCAGGCTAAACAACTTAATCACGAGATTGGACTAGGATGTATAATCAATTTTTAATTAATTTTGAAAAGAGTAGATTGTATTTTCAACACTGTCAATTGTAAAAACATCCAAATTATCGCCCTTCTTAACAATATTTAAAATCTTTCATTCAAGTTTCGTAAAATTTGCATAAATCCCACTTGTTTATTTTGTTCATCTTTTACTTCTACAAAATAATTAAGAAGTTGCACTTTGGCTATGCTCAACATCCAGTTTTTTGAGTTTTGTATGGTTCCATAATTCAATTTTCGAACAAGCAGTACAATGGGAATATAAAGAAACTTAAAAAAGGTAATATGGTCTAAAACATGGATCGTATGAAATGATAATACCAAATCTTTTTACTGGATTTTTCAGTGTTTGTAGTTTCTGTTTTTTTTTTAGTAAGTTATCATATATTTTCTTACTACTTTTATCCTGGTCATTTAGGACATTCCCCTTACCTTTTTAAATCCTTCCACTTGAACCAAATCATTCCTCCTAACCGGTACGGAACTAGGACAATGCTGCACATGACTAGACAATTTAAGTCTACTTTCCCTCATTTTAATGCCTATTAGAGCTACCCTTAAATTTCCTTGAATTTGTTCATTCCAAATTTTTTCCTTCCTCGTCTTGTCAGTCATCCATCTCAACATCCTCATTTTAGCTACAGTCATCCTCATTTCAAGCAAATATATTAGACCAAAATATATATATATATATATATATATATATATATGAATCAAACGAGCCAACTCATGGATTGTAACTCCTATATTATTTTTAGAGCTACCTACCCAAATAATCAGCATAAGGGGGAAAAAAAGAAAAAGAAACAAAAAAAACATATTGGAGCAAAAGAAAAAAAATAGAATCACTAATAAAGAAGTGAATCAAATGAACCAACTCATGTATTATACCTCCTATATTATTTCTAGAGCGACGCACCCAAATACGAGCTAATACCCACATACCCAACCAAAGAATCAAATCCAAATGGGCCAACAAGTAGATCCTAACTGCTATACTCTTTTTAGATTCAAAGCTAGAAACAAGACCTTTCTCCTTTTTGGAGAAATACTCATGTAGACTTCTTTTTCAAGATCATTATGTAAGAAGGCATTTTTAATATCCATCTGATACAAAGACCACCCACAATTAAATAACACAAACGGTATTCATCTTAACAACCGGTGCAAAAGTTTCTTTATAGTCTACACCATAAGTTTGGGTATAAAATAAGACTATTTATTTCTATACACAGAATGGTGCGAGGCAGAAAAAAGAAACAAAATGTTTGTTTTAATATCTATAGTTTCCATTTTTCAAGGTAAATTTTTTTTTTTTTGAATTTTTTTGGTGTCATAATATTAAAATTTATAAGGGGCTTTAATTTTATTTATCATATTATAAAAAAATGAATTAATGAGTGTGTTAATTAATTTAATAATATTAATCAACATGTCAATTAATTTATAAATCTTACCATGTTATGTTTCCAAATTAGTGTGTCATATTCATTGAGCCTCAACAACATTTTTTTTTCATTAAATGAATTAATTAGAGTGCCAAATTACAAAACTATCATATAAAAGTTTTTTCTATTTATTAGTAAAACGGTTTTTCAATAGATTTTATTACCACATGTATTTTTATTTTTGTTTTTTGTTTTTTGTAGCTATTGTGCATGTTACCGATAGGATTTTTTTTATTTTTCGAATTTTGATATCCTTAATTTTCATTTTTTGATTAAAGTTTTTTTATTTTTTTTAATATCATAATATTAGAATTTATTGGGGGTTTTATTTTTGCTTTTAATCATATGATATAAAACCATTTTTTAATAATTTTTAATCATGTTTTACTATAATATTATAATTAATAATTATACATTGATAACCCAATCTTGTATTTTATTTATTACTTTATTTATATCATAAATTATGTAATGATTTATTTTTCTTATAGTTGTGAATAAATTTTTAAAATTAGATGATATTATAAAACATTTTAGATTTGTTCCTATTTATATAGTAAAATAATTATAAAATATGTACCAATAATTTCAATTTCATTATATAATATTATAGTTAGTCGGCTTGTGATAATTTTTGAATGAGTAAATCGAATTAATAAATATTTAATACTTCGATATGATTCTAGTTTCACCTTAGATGAAAATTATTCTTTTTTATAATATTATAATACTATATTATAATTAATAATTATACAGACATCCAAACATAAAAACATATCAGTATTCACATATTTTTACAAAGTAATGAAAGTACATAATGCATCACTCCTAATTACATTTAGAAACTAAAAGAACACTAATTTTAGAGATCTATAGATATTTTTTGAACATTTTTTGGGACAAAAATTACTAACTCTACTGATTCTTAGTTCCGACCCTAGTATGGGTGTGACCGTTTCAAATAACCGATCCGATTTTTTAAACCTTGTTGAAGACTATGGTTTTCATTTTTATCTTTTCCCCATATAAGATGGTTTCTATTGAAGTGAAGTAAACCATACAAATGGCACTTTATGGTATATTGTGCACCACAGCGGCATCCGAGAACATGAAAGTTGCAGTTAATGAGTTTATGCCTCAAATAAAGTCACCCGATACTCCACGTCATCTTTTTTCTCTTCACATTTCATAGTAAAACCAAGGTTATAGAATTTAGAAAAATTCAATTCCGGATAATAAGTGAAGTTTATGACCGGCATCAAATATCAATATGCATATGCATAAAACTTGACATAGCAACCCAAACTCCAAATAAATTAATGTCTTGGACACCACAAATATATGTATTTATCACTGATATTTTATGACCATTTTCATGTGCATGTGTTAAAATGCGTAGAGTACAAACCACTCCCCTCACATACTGTAATTTATCTAAGTGTATGCCATGTAGTAGGGGAAGGTATACGGTCCTATTGTTTCTTCATCACCTTCCATCCCATAAATAGGACCTGATGAGCCATGCACATGTGACCGCATGATAAGAAGAGGGGCGTGCGTTTTGCGTTAGGCTAACCCTTGCTTCTTGCAAGAAAACAGATGCGTTAGGCTAGCCCTTGTTTCTTGTTTTTGAACTGTAGTTTGCTGGGCGCACTAGCGGCAAAAAAAACTACATATATAAAATAGCAAACCAACAAATGCACTTCGGCGCGAAGACAAGCAAGAAAACGGAGCCACTACTCATTCTTATCGATGTAATAAAAGGTATCGTAGATAGCGGCAGGGCCGAAAGAGTCGGTCTTGTATGTTCTTTTTTACATTGGAACCACTTAAGAGAAGCCTCTTGCAAGTCAGGGCAGATGTTGTTGGGGGCAGTGACGGAGGAGGCAGAAGCCTGCCCCGTCATCTACCATAGAGAAGGCTAGTTGAAATGCTCTGGTTCGCCTGTGGTTATAAGTTTGTCAAGGTGTTTTCCTACTTCCAAAGGGTGGTAAAATTAGATAAAGATAGGCAAAACATGGGTTTCAAAACACGGATCCGCTGCTTGATCGGCCCTCCTTTGTACTGAGCTTGACCCTCCTTTGTACTAATCAAGATTGGAAAAATTGTATGGTCCAGATTGGCCAAATAGGCACTCTATCTGAAAGTAAAATGAAAAAAATTGATAATGACAAAAAAATAGCATAAATCACTCCAATTTGTAAAATATTTGTCTGGTAGTTTAAATCATTAAAAAACTATATTCTAGAAGGTGAATAATGGGTTTAATAAAGAATATGGTTGATGTTCAATTTGGCCCAATGAGGTAACGGATCAAACCAAATCAATGATTATTGATCAGCATTGGCTATTTATGATTTTTGTGAGTTCAGAAATGAGCCGCTTCTTAAAAATCTAATTTTGAGATGGATTTTTTGACTTAATTTTTATGGACATGATCATGAATATAAAAAAATAAATAATTTGTGAAAATTAAAAATAATAATTCTATTAAAAAAACATTTGGACCATTAGTTTCAATTATTTTTAGACGGATAATTTATACTTGGGACCGCATATTGTAGAAATTCGGTCGAGCCCGCATGAAACAATTTCCCTTTTTAAAAATCAACTATTTTTAGAACCTTTGGGGAAGTCATTTTCAATCATAAACTATTTCAAGATATAGGGTTTCCTTCTAGGTGAATGCCAAGAACTCGAATATCACACTTCAGAATTTTACAACTTTATGTGTTGCATTGTTAATGATACGCAATTGAACATAATAGATTTTGAAATAAGAAAATATTTGTATTTTTAAATACACCATACAAGTTTATTTACCAAGCACATCAATTGTAGTTTTATACCATTGTTTATGAAAAACAATATATTTCTCTTTTATTGAAGAAATGATGGTCGACAGGGTCTTAGCAAGAGATACCTATAGAGGAGATGGCATAAGGAAGATAGAGGAGCTAGAAATCATAAAAATTGTGAGAATCAACTTTTCAAATATATAGATATTTAAAACAACAATTTTCTACTAAAAACATATGTATTCTTTAAAATTTACAAAATAAGAATCAATGTTAGTTTGCCAAATAGCAAATTTTAAAATTCTTGAAAAATAACAATTGAATGAACTGAAATATAGTTATGACAGAAAACAAAAGTATTATTTTTTAAAACCAATAGATTAGGACCGAATTGGAATAGTTGTAACTGGGTAACAAGCTAAATAGTTGATCTTTTATGGGTATTCTGATGAATTTCCATTGCTATTATCATAATAATAATAATAATAATAATAATATCAATCTTTGTATTTTTAATATGTTTAATACATTAAAAAATATCCATTTTAATTTATGAATGGACCATATTCGGCAGAGAATCTACTTTGCTGGTCTATAGATTAGGGTTCATTTTCATCCCATTTATTATTTTATACAAACATTTCTTGTTCAGAAAATTGATGGGAAATTCACTACTCTCACAAAGCATTTCTCTTCTCTACACGGCATTGGAAGTATGGATCAACCCAAGGCAAACCTAAATTTGAAATAGAAAAGAAGTTACGATTTAAGAGTTTGGCACATCCCAGAAAATCGAAAATTAGGTAGGTAAATTTAAAGCCATCTATTTGAGAAGGGCAAGTAAATTAAGTTACCCAAAAAAAAGAAAAACAAAACAAAACAAAAAAAGATATAAATTCCAATGATCTCTAGCCACCATTGAAAGGTATGCCATTTTGGTTCTTTGTTTCCTGGTTCATGGTTTTCTCACAAGGGTCTCTAGAAAGACGAGAATTTTCTAGTTGCTAAAGCTCAAAGGTTATGATCAGGATATTAGAATGCAATGTAGGGCAGTTCTGTAATTTGTGTATGCTTTAAGTGGTTTATGTATTGTAAAGTCAGTTGCTATAATGTGTACAGGCAAATTTGCCCTTGCTCAAGATGTAACATTATATCTATACTACATTATTAAGTGAGAGTTAAGGGATAAACTCTTATCATGAAAATAAGAAAGGACCCTAATCTTATAGAGAGTGTAGGACATATTACCCTATCTATAGGGAGAGAGAGACCTGTACCCTCTTTAGAGGGAAAGAGATAGACGTGGATGAAAGCGAGATATGAGAGATATATATAGAGAGAAAATTAAAAGAGTAAGAGATTTTAGAAGATAGAAAATCTTTAGAGAGAATTTTATGGTTTCTATTAAACTTTCTAAACGTATTGGTGTAGAGATATAGGAAGAGAGGTGTGTACCCTCTTTAGATAGAGAAAGAGAGAGAGACATGGATGAGAGAGATATGTGTACCTATATTCAAGGGAAGAGATAGATAGAGAGAAAGAATGGATCAAAGAGAGGTGTGAGAGTGATATATGAAGAGAAAAACAAAGAGTAAGAAACTTTTAGAAGATAGAGAATATTTAGAGAGAATTTTATGGTTTCTATTAAACTTAATAAAAGTATTGGTGTAGAGATATAGGAAGAGAGATGCTACCTTCTTTAGAGAGAGAGAGAGACGTGGATGAGATACACATGAGAGAAATGCATACCTATATTCAAGGGAAGAGAGAGTATATGTATCTCCTAAAATATTTAGCAGTATCCTAAAACAATCCTAAATCATGTAAAGAGATATGTTTATAAAAGCTTTGAGATAGGGGACGTGGAGAGAGAGAATGCATGAGAGAATTTAGGAGAGATAAAAGATTTTTATGGAAGCTTATATTAGGGGAAAGAGATAGGGAAAGGTGGGGAGAGAGAGAATGTGTATAGAGAGATATATATGAATTATTGATATGTAGAGATTTTTATGAAAGCTTATGTGTAAGGGAGAGAAAAAAAAAAAAGAAGTTGAGAGAATCAATATATATCATAAATAACAATCTATAGAAACATACTAATCATACCAAATTAAAACAAAAATAAAATAATCAATTCTATTATAAATTTCATTGATTTAAATAGAATATGCTTATTTAAATATATCACAATCTATATCTAATTAGAGAGATGTACATATCTTTAAGGGAAGAGAGATCTAAACAGGCTATATTTAAAAGAAAAGAGAGAGAGTATCACAAGCCCCTCCCTCAAGGTATGAGAGTACGCATATTCTTTTTTGAGATAATGGTTCCCCATCATGCTTTATGGTTTCCTTATATTAGTTAATTTTCATTAGATTTTGTGTTTTTATTAGATATTGGTTCAATTTTGTTAAATTTTGTGTTTGTATTACATAGTTTCGTTAAGCTTTTACCTGTCTTTGAGGTAATGGTTCCCCGTCATGCTTTATGGTTTTGTTATATTGGTTCAATTTTGTTTGTGTTTTCATCTTATGTTGGTTCATTTTCATTAAATTTTATATTTTCATTACGTAATTTTGTCATGATTTTACCTTGGATCGGTTTCATTAAACTTTGTGTTTTCATCATATATTGGTTCAATTTCATTAATTTTCAAATTTCAATAGATATTTTCATCAAGTTTTTACCTGATTTTTTATTTTCAATATGCAAAGTCATAAAGGTGCTTTTCTAAGTATATATATATATATTTTTTTTAAGATTAGTTTTCATAATTTTTTAGGTTTCAAGTTTTGTTATTTCAGTTAAGTGATAGAGGGGTCTGCCCCGCATGAGGGAGTAGAAAGAGACATAACATGCTCATAGCGGTGCTCCATAAGCATATATATAGTATGAATCATGTAAGTGATTTTCATGTGCCAATGTATATGACAACGCAGGTTTTTCTTTTGGGTTAGCAAAACATGTCTCGGAGGAAGAGACCTTAGTCTACAAATATGAATAAATTCTATAAAAGGCACTTTTATGTATCATTTCTAAAATTCTGGGTTTCGGATCATGGCTTAGTGGTTAGGGCATTCAAGGGCACAATACTTCATTTCCTTCCTTTTCCTGTTAAGATTGTATTGGACCTCAGTTGCTTTAGAAACTGCATCGGAAATCTCATCCCTGTGTTCTCCAAACCGTGTAATAAGTGACTTTTATTTGAATTAAAAAATAACAAATAAAAATTATAAGATATTGAAATAATTACAAATTTTTTACTCTAATTCACAACTTTAGTGAGTTTTTTTTATAAATATTATGTTTTTAATGTATACTTTTAATTTTTTTATTTTATATATATATATATATATATATATATATATATATATATATATATATATATATATATAGAACACACACACACATACATACTACATTATTAGGCCAGAGCTACGGGATGAACACGTGTTGTGAAAATACGATATATAGGTTGTAGGAAACATTCCCACCTTCAAGGGAAGAGATTAAGCCAGAGTTCCAAAAGCATAAGCTTTTATTTCTTTTTCAATTTTGAAATCCATGTGGAATAAGCCCCCCAAGGCCCTACCATTTATATATTATAAGTTAATATTTAAAAACATTAGATGTCCATACAAAAATTAAAATGACCCAAATAATCCTAACTTAAACATAAAATTCCTAATGATAATTTTACCCCTGCGAATAGGAACTCATAACTAGTACCCATGAATATTAGTGAATAGTAAATAAAAATATAAAAAACCTTATAACCCTAAACAAACTTAAGAAACCTAAAACGTAAATCCTAAAAATAAAAATAAAAATAAAATATATATCCTTTGAAAATGAATAAAAATTTAAAATAAGAATAATTGTATCCTGCATCATTTACCGCTAATTGGATAATACAAGTCCTCAAGTTTTGAATTGTTCTAGGATGACTTTAGCATCAAAATTATCTTTTTCAACCTTCTTCTTCTTTGTTGCCTCAAATATTATTTGTGACAAGAAAAAAACCCGAAGAAATAGATCCTGGAATTTATAGTAAGGAATTTATATAAACTAATCAAATTTGGCTATATCCCTGAACTCGCATTGAAATTTGCATAGGAAATTTTTGTATAAGAAATTTCAAGCTCAATTTTCTGGCCTTTAGAGGCTTTCTCGGCATCTATTGCATTACTCTCAGAAACCAAGGCCACGACATGTTGTTTATGAGACAACCGCAGTTTTGTTGCGCTATTCTAAATTTAATGTCATAAATCTCTTAAATGCTCCGCCTCTTTGATATCCCTAATATCGCCATCTTTTTCTTCGTCAAATATTGATTTAACCATGAAATTTTGATCATCATCATACATTGGATCTCCTACAAGATCTTGTTCTTCATCTATGTATATATTGAAGATTGGTAATAGAACCTAATCCACAACCTGTTAATGTTCAACAAAGACAACGTCACCATCAAGAACGTCCTTCAAATAAAAACCTGAGTGATATTACCCACGTCTAAATCTTCAATCACTTTCCTCTTCACTGTACTCTTTATGCGAAGCACGAAGATGGAAAGGGTGGTACTTCACATCTTCTTGGGAGGAAAGATCATTGTCTTGCCTATGAATAACACTTGCAAACTATTGTGCCAATTGCTGGACTTGCTTTTTAAGTTCCTCAATTTCTTTGTTTTTGGGATAACAAAGTGGATTTGTGAGAACCTCCCTCCCACAACCCCTTCACGCCAAGGTTTCACCAAATTCCCAAACCCTAGGCAGATGATCAACAAAAATTGTTGAAATCAACAAATATCTATGCTGATTTGGTAAAACTTGGCCCAAATCAGCAAACCCTAAATCTAGTTGCAACTTCTTGGATTTGTTGTTGAAAAAGACCCTAGCTCTGATACCAATTTGATGCAGAGCGATTGAAAGAAAACAAAAAAATCAGCAGGAAAACATGTCAAACACAAGCAATAATTAGGAGAAACCTTGGGTCTCCTCCTCACCTCAAGCTAGGGTCCTAAGAACCTAAGATTTTTTAATTTTAAAAATCACGTGGGATGATCCACTGAAGGCCCTACCACTCTTATATATCATAATTTAATATTCATCATCATCGTCAAAGCCCTTTCCCAACTAACTGGAATCAGCTACATGAGTCCTAATCCACCATTTTGTTCAATTAAGGGTCATACTCTCAGTTAATCTATAAGTCCCTGTATTTTTTGTCACTATTTTCAACCTCCTTTTGGTCATGTCTTTTGCCCTGTTTTAGCCTTTCACTTGAACTAACTCACACCTTCTAACAGGTGTGTACCTACACCACACATAAGTTTAATCTCTCATCTTATCGCCTATTAATGACACACCTAAATTTTTCGGAATGTATTTATTTTGAATTTTGTCACTTCTTGTCGTGCCACTCATCCATCTCAACATCCTCATCGCCACGACATTTATTAGATGAATATATTGTTTTTTTACGACCCAGCATTCCACCCCAAAGAGCAAAGCTGGTTTCACAGTTATCCTATAGAAATTGCTCTTTAGCTTCATTGGAATGTTGTGATCACATAAAATTTTGATTGCGCATCTCCACTTAGCCCATCCAACTCTAATTCTATATGCAACACCTTCTTCAAACTCTCCATTTTCTTGAATTATCGACCTAATATATCAATAGTGTGCTCTTTTTTGTATTCCCTGGCCATTAATCTTCACTACTTCCTTATCTCTACTCCTATTATTACTAAACTTGCATTCCATAATGGTTCGAGTTTCAAGAGAAAGCCTAATGATGGCTTGTACTTGGAAATTGATAAGGAAATTTGGACAGCAGATTTTCCGTTCCTACATATATCCCTCAATTTTTTCTTTCCTTCTTGGACCTCTTTTAAAACAGAAAACTATTTGAAGAGCTGGGGGGTTTTTATTGTGGGTGGATGCTTCTTATAAAGGGTTGCAAGGATATCCTTCTATGGCCTGGAAGTTGTTGTTACTTTTGTGGAGGTGGAGTGAGATGTATCTGTTGTCATACTGCCTTATTGCAATCAAAGGTCAGACCCCAAGGATGAGAGAATGATTTGATCCTTTATTAATTGATCCCTTGGTGGTAATGGAGATAGAAGGTAATGAGGTGATTCTGGGGGAGTGCAGGATGGTTCGGGTGGGTGCAGGAAGAGGAGAATACCTTTGACCCAGACTGTGCTTTGGTTGTGAATGTAGAGGCTGATCTTTTGATTGCGATCCCCCAAGAGGTGGCTCTGCCTCTGTTGCTTTCTGATAGTGGTGCTAGTCCAGTCCCACATGATGTTGATAAGGAGGAGCCTCAAGTTGCGATGATAGTGAATGATATGGGGATGGATCTTAATGTCCCTATAGGGGTGTTCATGCAAGAACTAAAGGCTAAGAAGCAACCTTAGAAGTTGGCTGAGGTGGGGGTAGCTAAAGCTCAAAATCTGGTGAAGGCTGATAAAAGTACTAGGGCTAAAGGGAAGATGGATGAGGCAGGGACTGGAGTAGCCAAGTCCTCAATGAAGGGCGATAAAACCCTAGTCAAAGTTGGGAAATCTTCTAAGAAGATAAAGTATCCGGCCAGGGGTTTTAGATCTTCTGCTAGGCTGGAGGCTTGTGGAGTCATCAAGAGTGTCGTTGCTCCAAGAGGGATTGTGTTCAACGAACCGGCTACCATTGATCTGATGGAGGATACTTCGGCTTCCCTAGCTTCGGACTCGGTGGACTCTGCTGCAATGAACGAGGCATTGATGCTTAAAGAATTTTACTTTGGACGAGGTCTGAATGGGCCAGGTTCTACTTCTAACCCCTCTTTTTAAATGAATCTATTATAGGTGACCCTAGACAAAAAAGGGATGTTCTCTTTTTAAATTTTACTAGAGACCAAACACCCTAACCCAAACGTTGTGGGGGGCAGGGAGGTATGGGACTCAAGGGCATTGGCTTTTTCTGGTATTGATATTGGTATTATAGAACTTTGATATTATCTTTAGAGATAAATTTCTCCTTCTTGGTTTTCATGGCCCCATGCCAAGCTTTTCTTGGGAACTGATGAATGTTTATGGTTCAAACTTGCATGCTCTAAAAGAAAGTTTTGTGAATGATGTTATCCATAATTTTCATTAATCCTTTATACATTGGGGGGATTTTAACCTAATTAGATGGCTTGATGAATGTTCAGCTGGTATTCCTATTAATTCGTCTATGAGATTGTTTAACAATTTTATTGAGAGCAACTCATTTTTGGACCTTTCGGTGGTTAGTACAAAATTTTCATGGTCGAACCAAAGTACCACTAATCTATAACATAGATAGATTTTTGTTTCTGGGTGTTGGGTAGAAGCTTTCCCATTGGCTTGCTTCTGTCAAGCCCTTACTTGATTGCCCTTTGTCTACACTCCAATTGTCTTGAATACTAGTATGAAGGTCTGAAGCCTTTCAGGTTAGATATTAGGTGGTTGGAGGAGAAAGCTATGACAGATATTATTAGAAGCACATGGGAAAATACAATTTCAGTTGGGTCGTTGGATTTTCAATTACATAAAAAACTGTTCAAGATTAAGCATACTCGACTGGAAAAAGGAAAATGGTTATAATGTTAAGTCCAAAATTGAGAAGGTCTTAAGTGATACTGAACTTTTTTATCTTAATATTCAAAATTTGGGGGTTCTGACTGAGGATTTGATTTTGGGAAGAAATGAGAAGCTTAAATCTTTGAATGTATTGAGAAGAGTGGAGGAGATTTATTGGAAGCAAAAGTATATAACAAAATAGTTAAAAGAGGGAGATTTTAATACTAAGTATTTTCATTCTATCGCAAGTGCTAAAAGGAAACAAAATGATGTTTCTGGCCTGTCAATCCTTGGGGTTGATGTTGAAGATAATAATGAAATGGAAAGAGCTGTTGTGGACCCTATCAGGAGAGATTTTTCAACTGAGGTGAAATTCATACCAAAGCTAGATAGAATCCCCTTTAAAGTTGTGCCTGAAAAATTGAAATTGAATCTAAAAAGAGGTATCTCTTTAGATGAATTAAAAATAGTTGTTTTGGCTTTACCAAGTGATAAGACACCTGGACCAGATGGCTTCCCTTTGTCTTTCTTCCATAAATTTTGGAACTTGACTAAATTCGAACTATTGGAGATGGTCAGAGGCTTCATGAGAAGAGGGGAAATTTTTAAAGGGGTCAACTCTACTTATATAGCTCTTATTCCTAATAATATGTTATCTCTAAGCTTTTGGATATTAAACCTATTAGTCTTCTTACCAATCTTTAAAATATTGTAGCTAAGGTGTTGGCAAAATAGCTAAAGGTGGTGTTACCCTTCCTCCTTTCTAACACTCAATCAGCCTTCATTCAGAATCGTCAAATCTCAAAACTAAGATACTTGAAGTCATCTTTAAATTAGATATGGAGAATGCCTATGACAAGGTGAAATGTAGAATTTTGTTAGAAATAATAAGGAATGTGGGCTTTGGTGACAGATGGAGAAGTTGGATTTTTTAGTGTCTTCCTTAAGCACTTTTTTCTGTGTTTTTTAAGGGCAGCCCTATTGGTTTTTCCAATACCTCTAGGGGGCTTCGGCAAGGAGATCCATTGTCACCTTTTCTTTTCAGAATTTATGCTGAATGTTTAGTGTGATGATTCAGAGGGTGGAAAATAGTGGACTTTTGTAGGGTTCAAGGTGTCTGAGTTGGGGCCATGTGTATCTCATTTGCAAGATACTGATGATACACTAATATTTTGTGAAGCGAATGAGAATCAGGTAAAAAATATTATTGGATTTTTGGACTACTACGAGGTGGCCTTAGGTTTAAAGGTAAACTTTCATAAGACTTCGTTGATTGGTATTAATTGTTCTTCCTCTCAAATCCAAGAATTGACAAAGGTGTGGGATGTAGGTTTGGATCCTTCCCAATCTCCTACTTGGGTATGCCCATTTCATATGTGAGGCCTTATATTGTTGTGTGGGATAAAGTTATGGAGAGAGTTCAAGTTAAATTAGATCTATGGAAGCCTAAGTATTTATCGAAGGAAGGAAGGGTAACTTTCTTAACTTGCCAATATATAAAATATCTTTTTTGCAAATGCCAGCTTCAGTTGTTAAAAAAATAAAAAGAATGATGTGCAACTTTCTTTGGGGCTCCTTTGGAGAAGAAAGAAAATTTCAACTTTTGAGGTGGGATTGAGTATGTACCCCAAAGAGTGATAGAGAATTGGGTATTAAAAAAGTCAAGTCAGTAAATGAGGCTCTTTTATGTAAATGGTGGTGGCTCAGTTTCTATTTCAAATATTAACTATGGTATAAGGTTCTAGCATCAAAATATGGTCTTGATAGACAGGGCTCATGGTTAAGTGGAGGGAGACGCAAAGACATGTTGGCTTTATGTAAATCTATTTACAGATGTAAGCCAATGATTTCGGGATATTTTCAATGGCATGTAGGGAATGGAGAGCTTATCTTTTTCTGGCATCATAAATGGTAAGGTGCTCTTCCTCTCAAAATTGTTTTCCCTGAGCTTTTTTCAAAGGTTAGCTAACCTAATGCGAAGTTTGTTGAAGTCAGGGGTAATGTGATCTCTTGGAATATGATTTTTTCTTATAATATGTTGAATGATATCGAACTTTCCCGATGGACTGAACTGATGGGTATGTTGAATGAAGTTTACTTATCTCAGACAGCTGAAGATGATGTAATTTGGAAGGTAGAAAGCGATGGTGTATCCACAGTTAAATCGTGCTATAAATTGTTTTTTAATGATAGATGGATATGGTCTTTGCCTTCAATAGCAATGATATGAAAGCGGTCGATTCCTCATAAGGCCTAGGTTTTTATATGGTTGGCTGCTCAAGATAAGATTTTGACGGTAGATAACTTGATCAAGAGAGATAAGGTCCTTCCTAACATCTATTTGCTTTGTAAAGAAGATGGAGAATCTGGGGCACATTTATTTATTCATTGTTCTTTTGCCTCAAGGATGGGGTATTGGATGTTTGGGCTACTTAGGGTTAATGCTTCTCTACCCCAATCTGTGATGGGTGTTGTATCACAGTTAGCCATTCAACATTTACCATTTTGGGTAGTGTAGTATGGAAGATTGCAAGAGGGGCAGTCCTTTGGGAACTATAAAAGGAGAGGAATAGGAAGACTTTCGAAGGGGAGTATTTACCATTTGTTTGGTTGTTTTCTAAGATTAAATTGACCATCTGGTGTTGGTTGTCAGTTACAAAAGAAAGTTGGTGGATCATACAACCAGATGTTTTGGTTAATTTGCATAACCTTTTTTTATGGGAGGTTTTGAGACTAGACCTAGATGTATTTAGATTGCAACTAGCCTAGGGGGTCTCAAGTTGAACTTTGATGGAAGCTCTTTGGGGAATCCGGAGTTGGCCAGTATTGGGGGTGTTTTGCGTAACTATTATGGTGATTTCATTTTCTCCTATGTAGGACTTGTTGGTATAGCCGCTACTAACCATGGTGAGTTGCTTGCTCTGCTTCAAGGTTTGAAAATCTTCATATCTCGCAATCTTGGTAATTGTTGTGAGATTGAGCGTGATTCTTTGAATGTTATAAAATAGTGTAATAAAAAGCAACGGGTCCCTTGGGAGCTTAGATCTTGTTGGCTGTAGATTTTGAATTTAATAGACCATATGTCTGTTGCTTTTCTTCATGTATACAGAGACTCTAACTGGCTGACTCTCTTGCTGAAGGGGGCGCATCTTTGCCTTCTCTTTCTGTCTCTTCGATGTAATCTCCTTCTATAATGACTTTATTAATAAATGTTTGAATTTTGAATTTTGTCATATATATATATATATATATATTATATTATATTATATTATATATAAAAAGTATTAATATATTTATTATAGGGATTGTATACTATGAGACCAATTATTTTTTTTACAAAGAGGTCACAAGTGGTACTAGCCATTAGATATCAAATTGGACAGCTTGAGGTGTATCACAAAGTTTGAGAATTTGTTTTTTGAACTTGGTGTCTAATCAATGTTGCATACACAACTATCCAATTTGAAATCTAATAGACAAAAGTGATTGTGACTTTATTGTATTAGAAGCAACTTGAAAACAAGATTAAGGCGCACCTAAACAATCCATTAAAAAAAAAAGTTGTTTTGACATTGAAAAAATTTCTAATTGATCATGTTAACATAAAGATGTATGAATATGAAAAAAAAAAAAAGTTTTGAGACCTAAAAATAGTGCATCTTGCAGCACACTATTCGGACTGTCTAATTTCAAGATTTTTAAGTGTTTATAGATCACCTTGATATGACTATTTTTTGAGTTTAAGATTTTATAGTTAGAGATGAAAATAGATTCTCAAACCATCTTAAGAATTTTTATACCAAAGTTGTAATTATGATAAAATTTGAAAGCCAGCTTTATTTTTTATTGTTTACGGTTGCAACCTTATACAAACCACACCCTAATTTATTTTAATAAGTACAAGTATCCAATATCTTTGCCATGTTGGAACATACATTTATTGCTCAAACTCTGTATTGGAGAGCTTCATGTAGTCAATGTAGAGTGTCATGGAAGTGTGGAAAAGAAATGACCGAGAATCTTCATGTTCATCTTCCACAAATCTGGTTTTTGATGGAACAGCCATGGACGTTTGATTTGAGCTGAGTTGATTGCCTTAAAACAAGTAGTGTTTCCCAAATTCTTAAGTCTATGTTAGTTATGATTAGTTAAAGTTTTTATGAATATGATGATCATTTGATAGAATAGGAGCACACCTAGTCATTTGATGATTAGTTAAATTTTTTGAGTCTCCCATAACAAGGTTAACGTGAGGTTTAAGCAAAGAGGCATAGAGTTTGCAGAAATAGTCATTTCATTTTTACGCAAGAGTGTGTTCTATACTCCCTCATAAGCATTCTATACATTTACTCCCTCAGGTAAAACACTACCTTGGAAAATTATTTTTGCTTTCGGAATCCATCTAGTTATAACTAGATGATTATTTTTAAAGAAAAAAATTTAGATTTTGAGTTCATAAACAGCTAGATCATTCCCTTTAAAAGATGGTTCCAGTGAAATCTTGGGATGATATTTTTTTCAGGCATATAAGAGTAAAAAAATAATAATGCCTTTTGAAGTCATATTCCGGATTCTAGAGGCCACATCCCCAAACTTTGAGATAAAAACATATGTCCCTAGAGTAATTGGAAAAAAACATTACATAATTGGAGATTGTGATGTAATAAAGATCTTAAGATTCAAGAAAATACAACATAAGCAAATGAAGGATTGCATTTAATAAAAGATTGCGGAAGTTTCCTTATCCCAGGTGATTATTGTTGTAAATCCCTTGATTCTTAAAAAGGCCGAACCTTTAAAATCTCCCTTAATATATTCAACAATAATATTCTAAAAGTTCGCAGAAAATCTCCTAAACTCGTGGGGATACTTCAATTCATAATACCTGAAATATTTTCTCGCAAAGATCAAGGTTTTAAAATGCTGGCCGATATTTTGGACTGGAGGTAGAGAACACACGCAAAAATCACAAGGCGACTGCTCGTTACGATCTCATTTGTTCTTATCAGTTTTTAATGGAATTGCAGGAATCATCCTTCCCCATAAATTCCAGCTACGATGATGCATACAAACATGAGGGAATGCTTAAGTGCGCATGTAACACAGATCTCTTCATATTAACATACACATACAATTATACGAGCAGGAAGCCAGGTGGAAAGCTGATACATACAATTTTCAGCATCTCCAATAGAAACACTTGCCGCTTTCTAGTACCAAATATTTCAAACTAGACTACTGCCATGAAAAAGTGGCGTGCTGATGATATCAAAAACCGGAGGTCTTATTGATGCTCTCTAGCGAGATAATGGCACCTGACCCATAACTGTCTGGGTCTCTAGATTGTGACAAAAGAATATAAGTAACCCAAACATGCAGGCAAACAAGATAAACAAGCGCATAACCTTGGGCTGTTCGGTTCCTCCTCAAAAACACAGCACCTGCAGAAAAAAGCGCATCCAATTGACGCAGCATAGACATTATATGGGGCATTATGGACCTCAATTCCTCTTGAATTGGCTGCCTTATCCTCATATTAGTATGATTATGAGCCCTGCCGAGCCCAACTTCAATATCATCATCCTTCCAACTCATTCCTGAACTACTTGCTGGATTCTCCAATGACAGCATGGATCTGTTATGGTCACTTAGTGACCGTGATGCAGCCTGTCCAGAAGGTAAAATAAAGAGTTAAAGAGTCATGGGCATTTTCCATATTCATTGCATGAGTCAAAGAATTTGCATATTGTTTTATGGACACCATACCTCGAGTCTAAGTAGCAGCATAGCTTTCTCTGAAGTGAGCACCTCAACCTAAGAAGAAAGGATGCAATTCAATTGTTAGCATTATGAATTCTTTGATTTATATCGATAATATATTTAATGGTCTGCGTAACAAGGCATCTTAGACTCAATGAGACAGTTCCAGGATATTAAACAAACAAATCAATCATATTATCCATGAACACATTTGCAGAAGTATGAATGTATGAATGGTGAACCTGAGCTTGTTTCTGTATTAGATGATCAGCGAGTATTGAAAGTCTTTTCTTAAGTTCAGACTCCACTTCAGTTGGATGTTCTGATGCTTCTCGTGTCATTAAAATGCTCTCTTCTAGTGCCTTTGCCTGTTCAGTACATGAAAAAGGGAATAAATCTCACATGGATTTCCAAGAACAGCATGTTCTGTTCACCATTTGATAATCGATAAGGTATTTAAACCAGAGATGTACTTGTAGAATACACGGTTGTAAAGAACAGAGTAAATGGTAACAAGCAGTATATCGCATAATGATGGAATGTAAAATGTAGTTCACCAAAGCTACAAAAGAACATAACCACAAACACTAGGACCATGTAACTAAATGCATTTGGCTAATGACAAATGCATTCCGAAGCCCTGAATGGCTAGTACAACACCTGCTAGGAGGTGCGAGTTAATTCAAGTGGAAGGCTCAAAAAAGGAAAGGGGTAGGCCCAAAATGACATGGTTGAAAGAAGTGAGAAAAGATATGGGGACTTATGGCCTCATTTAGGGTATGTGACCCTTGATAGAGCAGAATGGTGGATCAGGATTCATGTAGCCCACCCCAAATAGTTTGGAAAAAAGCTCCAATGATGATGATGATTCCAGAACCCTGAATGACATGAGATCGCCTCAGTCAAGTCACCTTTGGTATTTTTTTCTGAAGGTTAACTGTGTTTCATTAAGTTTGAACCAACCAATATGCAAGAATATTACCAATCTACAAAACTGAGCATTTACCTCTATTGTTGCACCAGCACACTTCAACACGAAGCCCTATAAATGCACCTACTACTAATTCACTTTGGTAATGATTATACAGAACTTTAGGCTCTCTGCATAAGTTTATCAATATAGAAGCACACGAAAGGTGAAATATTCATGAGCAGAGTGATTGGCGAGGTGAATTGGGAGGAATGGGGTGATTGGCATGGTGAATGTGGAGTGCACTGACAGCAAGGTCAAATGGCTCAGAGCGTCTGCACAGAAGTTGTGTAAGGTGCAAACGAAGATAGGGATATGAGGGAAGGCACACCGAGTCACCTGCATAGATCTCTCTCTGAACTAGAAGCACAATGAACTGTAAAGAAGCACATTGGAACTGTAAAGTAACAAGAGAGAGAGAAAGAGAGAGAGAAGCTTGTGGCGGTGAAAATCCCCGCTGCCCCATACCCCGCTCTTCTCTCCTGTAACTTTTGTAATCCACTTTCCTAGCTCTCCATCCCCCATATCTCTCCCTCCTCCCTCTCTCCCTTTGGGATAGAATGAGGGCCTTTTCTTCCCCTTTTTCCTCTCCCCTTCTCACAGGTTACTTATTCCAGTTTGGGCAAGTCATTCATGTCTCAAAACCTACCCTTGAAATTCATGTTCCACACTAACAATTTTCAAATCACAGAGGCCAGCAAATACCACCCCTTGATCCCCCCACTCCAGAAGCTCGATGACACTTAAGCAGAGGTCATCAGAAACAAAATCAGACCTGTTAGTGTTACTCAGAACCCTCAAATGTCTGTTTTGACCATCCCACTTCTATCCCTCCTACTACTCATCAAGGCCCCCACCTATGCGGCCCTCCTTTCCCCCCAACCCCCAACAAAAAAACAGAAAAAAACAAACAGCTAGCAAGATGTATCAAGGTCCTGGATGTTGTTATTTTATTGAAAGGATGGATCTCTTGAGCAATTCCCTGGGGATTCCCCACCCCCCGGCGCATTGTAATGAAATCAGAGGTATTTTTTTTTGGGCCCAATTTCTAAAAGATGTGACTGTGCGGAATTCAAGACTATAAAATCAAAATTTTTTTTTTTTTATTATTATTGCATCTGAATACCACTTACAAGTGCAACAATAAACTCTGTAAATGAAGATTAAAAACCTTATGTACAAACTAAGACTTCTCTTTTTACTACCAAATCAAAAAAACACAAACCATAAATAAAACCCAACCCTCTACTAACAATTTAAGTACAACTAATGTTCTTAGAAATTCAGAATAATTACTCAAATATGACTGGAAAAAAAAAAAAAAAACTGAACAGCCCGGAAGACTTACTCAATTACGCCTAGGGTCAACAACATAGGACTTGATACACTCCACACCAATTTCCTTACCAATGGCACACTTCGATCCTATTGGTCTTGCTGAATTTTCTTACCTCCCAAACTAGGATTTTTGAGAGCATAAAACACAATTAGGGTTTTATTAGAACCTCTTTTGAAAACAATTAGGGCATGCCACAAGGCACCTCCCTTTCCCTAGGGCTAGGCTTGCCCCTCTCTCTGCAAACCCTAATTAGGGTTAGGTTGCAACCCTCTTTTTAATGTATTTATGGTGGTGTGCCACCTAGAGAGAGAGAGAGAGAGAGAGAGAGAAAGAGCAATAAGATGAGAGAGTGGGGCTGGAGAAGAGAGAAGATCAAAAGAGAGAAAGGCTAGGGAATTGTGTAGAGAATGAAGGGAGATCCTCAACCCTTTAGGTATGCCGAACCAATTATGACTCACCTTGATTAATAGGAATATAGGAAACCTGGGAGGTGAGAGACAATTAAATCTGAGGCATTTATCTTATAAATTAGTAATCATGATTGAGGGAGGAATATTTGGAACTTTATCCCCTTAAACTTTGACCCATATCCGCTTTACTTCTAATTAGGATAAGCCCAATCTCAAAACCTTTTAGAACTTCCTTTTTTATCTCTTTAAAATTGTAGGGAGTCAAAATAATATATTTTTGGTAAAAAAAGACTCCCACAAAATAAGCACACAATCTTTTCTTTTTAAAAGATTATCTAACTAACTTCAAATCATCTTTTAATTAAAATATAACTTAAAGATGAGTGAGGAGGGGGGCAACCCTCCCCATGTGGGAGGTGTGGGTCCACCATGGGCTCCACACCCCACCCATCTGGTGTGGCACACATGTGAGGCTGGATCCAAGGGTCCCATGTGCACCTACACACAATAAAAATTTCATAAATACACTTTCTATAGATTTTACAGAAGATATAAATTTAAAAAAATCTAAAACTTCTAAAATTCACAGAAATATTTTTAATACTGAAAATAAAACATCTAGAAGAAGACAAGTACCAATGGGTCAAAAATAAGTGACTATAAGGCACTCCACTCGACCTAGTGATCGTGATTCACAATTGTCTTCTCAAACCGACCCAACAAGAACTATGACCCACAATCACATGCAAGGGCTCATGATTGGCTAATCAAAGCTAACCAATAAACAATGAAACCATGATCTCGGAAGGCGGATTACAATTCCCCCAACCCCCCGTTAAGAGCAAGTCAAACACACATTACGATGGTGCAAGGAGGACAGTCTCTATGCAAATGTACACATATCACTTTTCAGGGTTGCTTCCCAGTCATGCAATTTTCATGTAAATGCCGTGCGAAAATTTATTGAGGTTTTAGCCCTCGCTCTCACAAGCCTACATGCGCATACAAGAAACCAAAACAGCTTTCGTGATGACATATCATCCCTGGGTATCTCTCCGACCTCAAAAAGGGATGACCCTCTATAAACCCTTTACAGTAGTGCCACATGCTCAGGAATTAGGGTTTTGGACATGACCAAGGCCATAGAACACTTATTCAAGGTAATATGTTAACACCTCATCTCCCCTCCACGCTAGAACCTGGTGAAGCCGCAAACCTATCTCCTGAGCCTTGGGATTGCACCAAGCTAGGTGAGGCAAGGCGAATTTTAATACCCTAAGAGACAGCTCAAACAAAGAGTCCTACTTTGTGCACTCCTAATATATCACTCACATGCATCGTGCCAAATCAAGCAGAGACATCAACCTTTTGCTTTGGACGATTGGTTTCAAATTAAAGGGTCCTACAGGTGATATCAGTAACATTATGAGAAAAACTGCCAGTAGGAAAAGCAAGAGCTGGAGAGAGATGCATAACCCCTCTTGAAGCATAAGCTATGACAAATCAGAGGGTATCCCTATGCTTTCTGGTTCATACTTGTTCAGCCTGGATGAGAATTGCAGGATCCATTCTTAGTCGATGCCACCACTCTTCTTACCCCCTCCCTCAAATGAGAGCAGTGTGCCTCATCATCTCAGAGGTTTCACAACAACCAAATTAGGAACCGCAGGTCTTTTATACATCCACAATGTTTGGGGTAGGAGATTCTGTCAGTGAGAGCCCATCCCTTCCCAGGGTGTCTCTGGTGATTGGTGGGTTATAGGAGACCCTGTAGTCACTCCAAATTGTAGACACGACGTACCCTACTCCATCAACCTCGTACCATGGCAAGTAGCAAACAATTTGAACGGAAGCTAACTTCTGCATGTGGCCCCAACAGGCCAGCACTTAGTCCAGAATTATTGGCTAAGCTTGACTATATAGCTCCTTTAGACCCCAAAAAGGGTGCCTCGGAAGTGATTTCATTCTCACTATATGTAGGTATGAGAAGAACACAGGTGGACGCATTACACAAGCATCATGGGCTTTTGACTTTGTCTACAGGCATGATTTCATAGACCTTCCCCTCCGGGGGGCCTCTGGTCACCCGGTGTAACATAGGGTCTTGAGATTACACAAGTATCATGGGCTTTTGACTTTGTCTCTAAGGAATGATTTCATAGACCCGATGAAATAGAGTCCATGGATCGTGCCGAGAATACTAGGATGCTCTCTCCTCCAGAAAGGAACCTTAGAATGTAAGTGAATCCGAATTTAATAAGTGCTCCAAAAAACAACTTTACAGGTTTCAGAGATATAGGATCAAGTGGCTACAAAGAGCAACCATGCCATTCCTTTTTCCAGAAAATTGCCAGTTTTAGAAGCTAGAAAACTATACTTCAAATTAATGATGGGGGGAAGACCTTACTCTAAGCCAATACAAGTTAACAATGCTTTCAATCGAAATTCCAAGGAACTTTTCACAGCTCAAATTGGGCTCACAAACTTAAACTTTAGTATTCTGTGGATCGGACTTGTGTTCTTGGGGAGGCCCTCTTCAGAGGTAGAGATCAGAAGAGCAATTTTGGACCTAGGACAGGATGAAGCCCCTGGCCTGGATCGATTCTGGAGAGCCTTATTCCATCTGTTTTGGGAATGACTAGCCCCAGATATCTTGGCTTTCTTCTCCGAACTTTACTACCAAGGAATTATTTATAAAGGCATGAATTCCACTCTCGTTGCCGCAGTCCCCAAGATTGAAGGGGCTCCGCAAATCAAAGATTTCCAACCCTTCATCCACGTAAACAGTAACTATGATATCTTGTCTAAGGTACTATTTACCCGACTTCGGGTAGTGCTAGACTCAGTAATGTTCCCCATGAATATGCCTTTATTAAAAATCAATATCCTGGATGGGGCTCTAATTGCTCATAAATGCATTCACTCTAGACATCAATCAAAGCCCACAAGGAAAGTGTTGAAGCTAGATTGGATAAAAGCTTATGATCACATTTATAGGTTGATCTTGGACAGCATCCTCCAGCGCATTGGAATAGGTGATCTTGGAGTTCAGGCTGCCTCTCATCCCCCTTTACCTCTATTTCAATTAATTGTAGCTCTCAAGGTAAGGGAGGCAATGGTTCAGTCCTGGGGCCCTGGCCCAGCCCTTGTCCCCATAGGCCCGGCTCTCGCCTTGTTAGGGCCGGGGCCGGGACGGGCCAAAAAAAATGAAGAAAAACTAAAAGAAAAAAGGAAAAAAAAAAAAAACCGGGGGGCAAGGGCAGGGCTGGCAGCACTAACCCTAGCCCAGCCCTATTTTTTAGGGCTGGCTGACTGGGCCGAGCCGGGCCACCCAGTCCATTACCAGCTCTAACCGCTACTTCCCTACCTTTGGGGCTCTCTGCCAAGGAGATCCACTAAAGCCTTCCTCTTAGCAATTATGGCCGTGGTTTTCAGTACAACTGTATGACCACAACTGCCTCCAAGGATTCAAATCATCAAGTAGAGACCCCTCTATCTCCCATCTACAATATGTAGATGACACGTTAGATTTTCTGATGTGCTCCCTAAGCAAGCTGATCCTCGATCACTATTCATGTCCATTTTCAAGCTTGCTATGGCCTCAAAGTTAACATGCACAAAACTACCCCATGGGCATTGGCATTGATGACCATACCAACCTAGCTAAGAAGATTGGTTGTGGGGTCAACAAATACACTGCAAATAGCTTGGTTTGGCCTTGTGCTTAAGAAGGCCCACGAAAAAACAGTGAGATGTAGCAATTGAAAGATTCAAGAGACGCCTGGTCTCTTAGGCTTTTTTTCTGTGGGTGGTACACATACCCTCATCAAGGCTACTAAGCTTTATAGTATACCAGTTTTCAACCCCTCTCTCGTCCGAATGCCTATGATGATAGTAAAAAAAGTTGAAGTGCTTAATGAGGGACTTTCTTTGATCAGGCTTGAAGCGAAAACAAATTTTACCTAGTTAATTGGGCCATGGTCTGCAAACCCAAACTGCTGGGGCCCTGGCGATTAGGTCTTCAAAAGGATATGACACAGCTCTGTTAAGCAAGTGCCTTCGCACTTCGCCACCCCAGAGAATCACTTACGGATGCTTGTGATTGCACCAAAATAAGGCCTTAATGAGTCAGGTTGGCTACTTGAGGGGTTCCATAACTCTTGAATCTTGGGAGCTTGGAATGGTGTTCGTCAGATTACACCCCTTTCACTAAGAAGACAAGGTTTCCACCCAAATCAGGGACTGGGGTGCACCTCTGGAACGACTTTTGGGTTCTGAATTGGACCGAAAAATTCAGTTCCCCTCTCTATTTCATGTGGCTATGGATCAGGACTGTGGCATCTCGGATTGCTTCAAATTTTTGGTGGCCATCTGGTTGGTCCCGTACTTTCAGGATGAATTTCTCCAATGACAAGGGCCCTGGTTTTGTTTCCCTGATTAACTCTCTTCACTCTTTATATACCCCTGGCCATGGATGTGATAAATTTAGTGGATCCCTTCCACATGGGGCTTCTTCTCAATCCTCTTTCTAACAAGAGCTTCGGCATGAAAACACCCAACCCTCTGTTGCTCACAAGGCTTGGCTTGCCCCAGACCATCCAAAGATCCAAAACTTTTCAATCGGTTGGCCATTCACAAAAATATGCTCTGTCGACCATTTCCAAAGGCGTCGCCTTTCCATGCTGAATCAATGCATCATGTGCAAGGCCAACAAAAAATCAGTTGACTATATTTTCCTTCATTACCTTACATTACTCAATTTTGAAGTTCACTTCTAAAGCTTTTTGGCCTGGAATGGGTAGTATCGGAGTACATTCAACGACTGTTTTCTACCTTCTTTGCTACTCCTTTCCCTCCTTGGGCCACACTCCGGACGATCTCAGCATTAGTAATCCTATGGAACGTCTGGCTCAAATGTAAAAGAAGAGTGTTCAAAGGCATTGTTAGATCGCTGAGGCTTTTTTAACAATATAATTGTCAGTGCAATTGGGCGGGGAGCACTGTGGAAAGGTTTCAAAGACCTCGCTGCCTCAGCTTTCTTACGGGACCTTAATCAGGTCAAGTAAGAACCAGCCCAATCGATCCTCCCCCTGGGTCGCTCCTGAAAGTGGCAACATCAAATCCCTCGGCAACCCAGGTACTTCAGGAATAGGGGGACTGTTCAGAGATAGCCAGGAAAATACACATTTATCTTTCATGGGTACGGCATGCTGTGTCAGTTCAAACATGCTGAAGCACCCAACCCTTCTTTAAGGAAACAACTGTTTGATCACAGTTGGGGATCGAACCTTGTGGTTGAGGATGATTGAAGACCATTAATTGGGCTACAAATAGTTGTACCTGCCCATGGATACTGGAACAGATATTTGCACAAATTTGCAACCTTAGCTAACCAACGCAGATCTCTTTTCGCCATGTATGGTGCGAAGAAGATAACATCATGGATAGCTTGGCCAAAGGAACTCTTGAGGCATGCCTTGTTCCCAACCGACCCTAGGATACCTGGTACCTCTCTTATTTTATTTCTGTGTTGCTCATGGCCAACTTTTAAGTGACTTGCTCTTTTCTTTTCTTGTGGAATTTTATTGATGCGTGAAGTTTTATTTTAATTCAGCACTTCAACAGTAAATTTAAATATCTTATATAATATATATTACATTCAACTTTATCAAAAGAGAAGAACAAGAATATGAATGACTAGAATACCCATTTGGATACTTACAACGATGACATATGACATATAGTCAGAAAGCCAAATGAATTTATGTGCCCCTGAGACACTCAACACTTCTGAAAACATCTCGTTTCCAAGAAATAAAGTTTGTATCATTTTAGATTCAAGTTTAATCTGAATTTTCATATTCACCAAAAGGTCTATTTTACTGTAAATACATTGCCAGTTATGGTGTTAATCTGGCTACTCTGAGGGTTGGCGTTTGTTTCCTTAGGAGACTGCATCCCATAATTTTTTTATCCAATGTATTTATGAAAGAACATTGTGCCATCATTGCTAATACTATCATGTTTTAAACACTTTTACCAGATAACATATGTAACTAATACAAGATACTAAACTGAACGACTGAGGATTAGTGAGCTATTCACATTTAGTATCTTTCAAGCACACAAACTACAAAATGACAAATATAATCAGAATAAAACTGCAAACAAGGAAAGTTGCCATGTAGAGATGGGTGAAAAGTCATTTAAGCAAAGCGTCTAAATAGACTAACCTTCCCTTGCAAATGCCCAATTTTATCATATGTGAATGAATACTCTGCCTCAAGTATCTCCCGTTCAAATTCAACTCCTCTCGACATTTCCAACTATTAAAGCCATTCAAGAGACAACAATGTGGAACACAATTCAGGAGAAACATAAGCATCTTTCACTATAAATGCTGGAAATATGACAGTGCTATTTCAACAAAGGGAACAGGAAATAAGCCTTCCTAATGCTAGACATGGATATTAACCATCAGAAAAATACATGCATCAGTTACCTCATTTAAAGATGATATATTCTGGTTAATATTTGATGTCCTCCTCTTGAGTTCTGCAAACAAGAACCAGCAACTACGATCAAACAAATGTAGGAGCATGCATAGATAATCTGATCTCGACGCAAGTGAAATGTCCTCAACAGTAAACCATCAAGCATTAAATTTTGAAAGACATAACTGCAAACCAGACTCCAAAGGTGAATGCCATGTAACTTCTCACACATGATCAGGTGCATATTTGTTTTCACAAATATAACCAGGTAAATAGGATATCAATCAAACTATTTGAACTATAGTATGGTAGTCAATCAATCACTTACGAATCAAAATTGAACTATAGTGAAGCATGCAATTTCAAAAGTAAGAACAAATAATGAAAAGTATAGTTCAATATGCCTCAAACTTGAGAGCTCACATTACTCTAGCTACAAATGCATAGACCAATCCAAGATAATCAATACTTGGCTTGACAATGGTTGGTGAATTTAATAGTCACAACAGATAAAGCAAAAGATGCCATGCTCGTTGCCAGAATAAGTTCTTGCCAAGAAGGGCAGATCTTTGCAAAAGAAGAGAACATTAGAGGGTTCCCCATCAGTCTGTGGTTGCAGAACAGTGGGGGCATGCCTACACTAATAAAGGAAGAGCCCTAGCACGCTTTGCCCGGTTGTGTGTGTGTATGCGTGTTTGAGAGAGAAAGAGAACAGGGCGAGAGGTTTTGTTAGAGATTGGGAATATGAAAGAGAGAGAGTATGCAGAGCAGCCACAAAGAAAATTGGGGGGGTTTTGTCACAAGGTTAAAGTAATTTGCATTAACCATGAATTGTAGCTCCACAAGTGGAGAGCATAACTCAAGCAATTTTCAAGCAACTATAAATTTACTTGTAGGTTATGGATATTGGGGTTTGCAGATTTATAAGCTGTGAGAGCATATAAATATCATTTATAGTGGATTATACACTTCAATGAGAGTGTGTGATGGTTGACTGACCAAGGGCTAGGCAATCTATGGCCCTGATCATGTCCAAAACCCTTACCCCTAGGCATATGGCACTACTGAAAAAGGTTTACAGAGGGTCATCACTTGCAAAAGTCGGAGAAAAGCTCAATGATGGATTGTAGGCCAGAAGAGTTGTGTGGCCTCCTATAGATGTAGGTCTATGAAAGCGAGGGCTAAATTCTCCACAAACTTCCACACAATATGTACATACGCAATATTCAATAAGGCAGAGGCGGACGCCCAAACCGAAAAAACAGGTTTTTTTTTTTTAAAAAAAAATTTGGATCCCCCACACCTCCCCCCATTTTATGATATATTATTCAATAAGTAAATTTTGCATGTAATATATTGTTAAGTTGCCAGAAGCACAGATCAAACCTAAACATTTACAACTTCAGATTGTAAATGAAAGAATTATAACTCAAAATGAACATTAAAAGATAAAATGAACTCGAGATGTCATTTAAATCTCGCAAATCAAAAGCCACACATGCAATTATTTAAAAAGCTATAAGCATTAATTAAGAAAATATTAAACTAACGAATAAAAGAATTATGCTTTATGAATCATATATCAAGAAAACACATTGCACATACAATTATTTAATAAAGAATTAAGAATTAAGCAAGTATTAAACTAACTAATAAATTAATAATCCAAGATTCCAAATAGAAAATAACATATCAAATATATATCACAAAGTATCAAAGAAAAAATACAAATAGCAAAAAATAACATCATTAGACATTAAGGGAAAAATACAAAACCTAATGAAAACTATTGAAATATACCAATCTTCTTGAAGTGGACTCGATTTCGGGCCAAACCGAAATGTTTGGGATCCCAAATCTCCTCTTTTACAACCCCTAGATATTATATTTTTAGAACCCCAAATCTCCTCTTTTACAACCCCAAATCTCCTCTTTTACTAGCATGCCCATAGGTTCTAAAGGGATCTTCAAACCCTAATTGTGTTTATGCTCTCTAAAACCCTAGTTTTGTGAGGTGTTGCCTAGGGAAGCTTCCTGTCTCTGAAAATTGAGCAAGGCCAATAAGATCAACGTGTACCACCAGGTAAGAATCGGGTATGGGGTGCACTAAGTCCCATGGGGGCCCATGGGGGTGACCCCAAGGCACATTCAAGCAAGTCTTCCTAGCTATTATCTTTTCTTCTTCAATCATATTTGCATATTTTCTTGAATTTTCAGGAACATTATTTGTATTGAAATCTTTAGTGAAAGCTTGGCTTTTTATTCCCGGATTGAGTTTGTTCAATTTTGTAGCAAAAGCAAAGGCCGGTTGTATTTAGGGTCTTAATTTTCCTTTACAGCAGTGTATAGTGGCACATGTAAGTGGAATTCAGCTTTACTAATATAAGTAAAAAACGAAAATTTTATTGCCTTGAATTCCACATAGCCACTGCTTTCAATCATCATCATCTAAATTATTCCAATTATTTGGAATCAGCTAGCCCCTTCTTTCAATGGCAACAATAAATTTTATTTGTAGGTTATGTTCATATGCATCTATTCATATTATATTTTCTAAGTGTTTTTGTAATGTGCAACCATATGCACACAACAAAGGAAGGAATAGGTTTTAGACAAGACCCGAAAATTGTGTACATATAATGGGAAGGGAAGTAAAGAAAGCTGCAAAGAAATAACCCTTGATCTGCGAAGTATCATAGCAAATGATCAAATCATAAGAGTTAACAATAAGAGGGTCGATAACAACTAGGGTTGCAAACGAGTTAGGTCAACCCTGACCCCGCAGTGTCTAGGCAAGGTCCCGGTTGATTGGACCCTGACCAAGACCCAACCTGCTGGGTCAATTTAGATTATATATAATATAATTATAACGGGTGGGTCCTTGCCGAGTTGGAGACCAAACCGGATCTGGATTGTGGGTCCAGGACCTATAACTAGGTTGGGTTAGCCTGACCCGATTCGCACCCCTAATAACAATGTAGGACAAATATCCCAACAGCCTATTCCATGGAGACAAGAGAGAAAGAAGAAATAAAGAATGTAAACTCATAGGTAATTTTTTTATCTAAGGTCCTGTTTATATCTATGGATGTCATTAAATAAGCTGCTATGGTCATTGAGTCTCACTAAAGGGCAATCTTCAATATATGCAAACAAATGAGAAACCAAACCTTCAGACTCCACATTAAGTGTCGTTTTCTTCCTCTTGAGGTAGTATCAAGGGAATCATACAAGGTATGAAACATAAAAAATTTAAAAACCTCTTATACAAATTTTCATTTCACCTTGGGAAAACCCTTTCTTACAACAAATTGTGTCAACCAAACTACAACTCTTCAACAACAACAATGCCCTTATAAATTAAGCATTGCTTTATACAACTCAAATGAAATAAATTACATCATTGTCAAGATAAAAGAAACAATGTGCATGAGCTTAAAGTATCCAATGGGAAGCCGATTTCGAAGTGATTACCATGTGAACACCGCAACAATATAGTTACAACCCTTGACTATCACTCACTCTTGATAGCCCAAGACGGGTCAGATTTCGATCTAAACTTAGGAAGCAAATAAATCACAACGTGAATTAAATGTCTTTCATATAAAAGAGTCCAAAATAGAGGTGATATGGACATGGGACCACCGAGCCAAAATGGGGGAGAAAATGGACTCCAAACAAGCTCCAAATGGTGTAGTCTTGGCTCAAAGGTCTAGTACAAACTACCAAACAATTCTGGGGTCAAAAGGGAAGAGCTAGGTGTATGGAATAAACTTAATGCTCATTTCATTTCCAGCAGCATGAAAGACACAACAGTTTGCATTCAATACTTTAGAAAATGCACCAACTAAAAGCACAAGATCAACGGAGAACTAAAGACTAACACTCAAGAGACGATGGGAGCATTTACCTCACTGTTATGATGAATTTCCAGCAGCTTTAAAGATCATAACAGTAGCCTATGAATAATGGAAATGGCGTGTAAAGGTTTCAATGGACACACTTATATCATAAGTAAAATGTGATGACCTAAAAATATATATATCTAAAATAAAAATATATATATAATATATAATAATTAAATAAATAAATAAATAAAAATTTATATACATGAATGACTTTAAATGATGGTCCATTGTGTTATGACACACTATGAGAACATCATTATTGTAGCATCAAAGAGTCGAGAGGAGCATGAGCAGCATCTGAGAGAAGTGCTTCAGACTCTGAAATCAAAAATGTTATATGTCAAATTAAGCAAGAGTGAATTTTGGCTTTCTAGTGTGACCTTTCTTGGGCACATTGTTTCTACAGATGGAATCGCAGTCGATCCTTCTAAGATTGAGGCCGTGATCAAGTGGGAAAAACCGACAAACGCTACAGAAGTCCGTAGTTTCCTGGGATTAGCAGGATATTACAGGTGCTTCGTAGAAAGATTTTCAAAGATAGCGCTCCCTCTAACTCGACTGACCAAGAAGAATGTGAAGTTTGCATGGTCAGATGACTGTGAGAAGAGCTTCCAGGAGCTAAAAAGGAGACTGACCACGGCTCCGATACTGACCTTACATGAAGAAATGAGAATTTTACAGTTTGCACCAATGCCTCTCACAAAGGACTTAGATGTGTGCTTATGCAACGTGGGAAAGTCATCGCCTATGCCTCTAGACAATTGAAGTCGTATGAGCAGAAATATGCAACACACGATTTGGAGCTTGTGGCTATAGACCCTAAAAATTTGGAGACATTATCTCTATGGAGCCAAATTTGAGATGTCGACGGATCATAAAAGCCTCAAGTACTTGTTCTCCCAAAAAGAGTTGAACATGAGGCAAAGAAGATGGATGGACCTGTTAAACGATTATGATTGTACTATCCAATACCACCCGGGTAAAACTAATGAAGTAGCAGATGCTTTAAGCAGGAAACCCCTAGCATCAGTGGCTCATCTAATGATTCAAGAGATGAAGTTATTGAAAGAAATAGTGGATTGGCATCCAACTCCGCCATTTAATGGGGTGGTATGTATGGTTGCTAACATAAAGGTAGAACCCCAACTAGTTCAGCAAGTTTGACTGGCACAAAAGAGGGACTCCCGGCTCATGAAAATTGTAGAAGAGATAAAGCTGGGAAAAAGAGACAAATTCTCTATAAGCAGTGATGACTTATTGAGATTCAAAGGTCGGATTTGCGTCCCAAATGATGAAAGCATAAAAAAAATGATTTTGGAAGAAGCACATCACTCCCGATATATGATACATCCTGGAAGTACTAAGATATATCAAGAGCTGAGGAAAACCTTTTGGTGGAATGATATGAAGAAGGAGGTGGCACTATTTGTATCTAAGTGCTTAACCTGCCAGCAAGTAAAAATTGCGCATCAGAAGCCTGTCGGGTTATTGCAGCCCTTACCTGTGCATATTTCTATGGATTTTGTTTCTGGCTTGCCTAGAACGAGCTCAAGACATGACGGTATTTGGGTCATTGTGGATCGGCTGATCAAAGCTACTCACTCTTTGCCGATTCGCACGACCTATACTTTGGACCAGGTGGCCCAGTTGTACATCAAGGAAATAGTGAGGTTACATGGAATTTTGGTCAGTATTGTGTCCGACAGGGACACTCGATTTACTTCAAGATTTTGGGCTAGTTTACAATCAGCTTTGGGAACAAAACTCACCTTTAATACTGCCTTTCAGCCTCAGATTGATGAGCAATCAGAGAGAATGATCCAGACCGTGGAAGATATGCTAAAGGCTTGTGTCACCAACTTTACAGGAAGCTGGGATGACCATTTACCCCTGATTGAGTTTGCCTATAATAATAGCTTCCAAGTCAGTATTCAGATGGCACCATACGAAGCCCTATATGGAAGGAAATGCAAGTCACCCATTTCTTGGGACAAGGTTGGCGAAAGAAGACTTTTAGGGCCAGAAATCGTCCAAATAACTTCAGATAATATAGCATTGATCAGAAAAAGGCTCAGGACAGCCCAGAGTCGGTAGAAGAGTTACGCCGATAACTGAATGAGGGACCTTGAGTTTGTTGTGGGTGATCGGGTCTTTCTAAAGGAGTCACCAACAAAGGGCATCATGAGGTTCGGCAAGAAGGGAAGCTGAGCCCGCGCTATATTGGATCCTTTGAGGTCCTGGAAACGTTCGGAATGGTGGCATATAGACTTGCCTCGCCCGAGCTAGCTAACATCCATAATGTCTTCCAAGTATCTTTATTACGAAAGTATCAGCCCGACCCGTCCCATGTCTTAAAATATGAGCCTATACCGATAAGAGAGGACCTAACCTTCATTGAGCGACCAATTCAAATACTAGATAGGAGGGTGCGGGTGTTATGTAAAAAGGAAATTCCCCTAGTCCGTGTGTTATGGCAGTACCATTCAATGAAGGAATCAACCTGGGAACGAGAAGATGAGATCCAGGAAAAATACCCCCATCTTTTTCAGCAATCAGGTACGAAAATTTAGAGGACTAAATTCTATTAAGGGGGGGAGAATGTGATGACCTAAAATATATATATATATAAAAAATAAATATATATATATAAATATAATAATTAAATAAAAATTTATATACATGAATGACTTTAAATGATGGTCCATGGTGTTATGACACACTATGGGAACATCATTATTGTAGCATCAAAAGATTTATAAAGTAAGGAACCAGTACGAGGTGTCTCGAGATTGCACGAGGTGGCAATCGCCAGTACGAGGTGTCTCGAGATTGCACCAGGTGGCAATCGCCAGTACGAGGTGTCTCGAGATTGCACGAGGTGGCAATCACCAATATGAGGTGTCTCGAGATTGCACGAGGTGGCAATCGCTAGTATGAAGTGTCTCGAGATGGCACAAGATGGAAATCGCCAGTACGAGGAGTCTCGAGATGCCACGAGGTGGCAATCGCCAACATGAGGTATTTATGAGGTGGCAATCACCAGTATGAAGTGTCTCAAGATGCCACGAGGTGGCAATCGCCAATATGAGGTGTCCCATGATAGCATGAGGTGGCCCTTAAAAATGACACATGGATGCCATGTGTCGAGTCTAGGTTGAGCCCTACACTTATAAATATGCCATTAGCCCATGAACTAAGCCATCAATTGGTTCTTTCTCTCCCTCTCCATTGGGAATTTCTCTCTCTACCTAAGCACCTTTGATTCCAGTTCCACTTCAGCAACGGCAATACCATATTCATCTCAAAGTGACCCATAGGTAAGTGGCTTCATTTTTCTTGCAAAATCATTATTTGAAGAAAACTGATGTTCCTATAGTATTTCCAGAAATAATTCTGCATGTAATCATAATATCTCTGAAACTATAAGTTTTATGTACCTCCATATATAACTATAATATCTGTAGCATAAATATTAGATACTGAAAATGTCATATATATGCAAATATTATACGGTGTTATATGCAGGGGTTATGTACAGGTGTTAGGTGCAAGTAATTACTTTGAATTATTTTATGGAAAAGCATTGTTGTCTGACATCTACTACATTGATAAATAGCCTACAATTGACATATAAGGTCTTTTGAACTGATATACATGATAATATGACATAGTGATGCTCCTCGTGACTATATGTACAGCATAGAAATGTTGAGGTTCCTTGTAATTACATATGAGACATATTTTTGATAAGATATGTGTACATAGCAACATGCTTCTGGTAAGATATATATGCAAAGCAGCATGCTTTTAATAAAATAGGTGTGCATGTTAACATGCTATCAATAAAATATGAGCGTATGGAGATATGACTCTGTTATGATCTTATGAGATACTTATGCCGGCAGTTGTGATTTATCCTTATTCTCTATGATAGGACAAAAGTTAGGATTGGGTTGTGTTTGGGACGTCGCACCCCCAAAATTTATGTGAGGCACTACTCATTGGGACTCCTTTTGGTAGTGTAACGCTCTCTCGCCAGAAGGGCACATGAGAGGGCCGTGTCTTGCAAGGTCAGTGCCTATCAAAAGCCCCAATGCACGTTGGGGTTTTGTGTGTGTGTGAGGTACTATGCAATAGATTTACCCGTTGGTGGTGCTTCATCTTGTGAGATAATAGAAGTCCTAACCTTGAAACAAAGCCTGGAACTCGAGGTTAGTGCTTCTATTGCAGGACTTCTGTTATTATGAATACTTATTTGACCACATCTGATACTTGATTGTAGTAATATGATCTTGATATGATCACGTGCATATGGTCGATGTATTATGCTTATTTTTTTTGTTTAATAAGGAATACAGGATATGTGTAAGATTAGAAGCGAATATGTCTAATAGCATATATTAGAATGCATGAAATCAGTATGTCAAAATTCTGCTTAATATATGTTCGTTTAGAAAATATTTACACTCTCTAAACATGATTTGCGGGGATAATGATGGTCACTTACTGCGTTGTCAAACTCATCAAACTATTCTGAAATGTTTTTCAGAACAATCGCAGCCACATGGTTCGTATGTACAGCAGAAGTAGTTGGAAGAAGGTTGTAGTCATGGATGAATTCCATTTTGTATTTTTGTTTTATTACAGTTGTATATACACATAGATCTTCTTGCAAAAAACGTTGTACAAATCAAAAAGGTAAGTGGAAATTTTGTTTTGATGTAATATTTAGTGAAACTTTCAAATTTGTTTTTTTGTTGTTCTTTAAGAATGGACTGTGACATCTCAGGAATTCTAATATTATAAAACTTGGGGTGTGACATAAAAGGTGTGCCTTAAACAAGAAGAACAACTAACACAAAATCATGACAAAGAAAAGACGTATTTGAGTGAGGCATGAGGCTTTGGCGAGGAGAGGTAGGTGATTCAATTTAAAACCATTCAAGTGTGAATGGAATGAGAGGAGGTCATATTTATAAACATTTCATGTGGGATGTAAACATTAGATTAGATATAACCACCCATTGAGTGATCCAATAGCTGAGAGAGGATAAAGACTTAGCCTAGTCAATCACCATTGATGGCTATCACATGGATGGCGATGATTGAATACACCTTTATCACCATACCGACATAACACCTCCACACATTTTCAATAATTTCTTAAGTGCCCTGGAAACCTTAATTTTCAAAAACAACTTCATCTTAATCATTGATTTTTCAATCAATAAATCACAACCCTTAATAAAATATCTCCCTTTCAAATCTCCAATTGGGGTGGCGTGCCACCCATTTGTTTCAATTAATGTGAAGCTTCAATCACACATGGGGTCGTTATCAAAGGGGGGGACATGACATCATTATGTCAAAGTTATGTGTCACATCCAAGCAAGGGCTTCCACGCCTAAGGTTAGGGTTTTCATGTCATGTCCATTGGGCAATGACGTGGCTGCCCCATGGGATGCACGTGTGACACACATTGGCCATTTATGTGCCACATGCCATATGTGCAGATGCCCTTAATTGGAATTTACACAACAAATTTGTCAAAGTATTTTTCCTATGAAATAAAATTTTCAAAAATCATCTAAAATCATGGTAAATCATTTTTTATCACTTCTTATAAAAACATTAGGGTTATCTAAAATCCTGGTAAATCATTTTTTATCATTTCTTATCAAAACATTAGTGTCTGACACTTCTCATAAATCTGGGGTGGAAAACCTCAATTCCACAGGAGATCGATCTGTGTGGTACTCCATTGGGCTATACCCAAAAACCTAATCCAATTTCTCAAACCAGCCCAAAAGGTCCCTATGCATCACAAACTTCAGTCCGGACATGAGTGGACCTATCAAAACTAACCGAGGGTTGCACGAATTCTAAGGTGTTTTGTGGATTACAAGTGCCTCCCAAGGACATGGACTCTTGCGGATACGAAGGTCCTCTCTCAGCACACGTGCACAGTTTTGATAGCTGAAGCTTACCATATCAGAACGGCTTCCTAAAATACGACTGTCTATGCACATGATGTGAGCAAGCTTCACATGTCATGGATTTGGGCTCATGTCCTCTTACAGCCCAGCTATGCTCACACAGGGCTTATACATAACATACCTCAAACAAACGGGGATTCACTAATCCCCAAGCCCTGGCTTACACGACATGAGGAGAAACCAGTCATACCGACCCTAACTAGAGGAAAAATCGTAAAACCTCTCTATTCACAACACGCTTCAAGAACTTGCCTCAATCAAAACGGGGTTATTTTGGCCTATCTGGATCCCAGCACACAAAGACTCTGGTAGCCACTATGTTCCTGGTCACTCCCACTGTGACTCTGAACAGTGTTGGCATTCCATATAAGGTCTTGAAAGGCCATATATCCAATACTTCCATCATGCAATACTTCTTGAACCCAAGCAAAATCCTAATTTTCTTTGAAAGCGACATTCTAGGTTTATAATTTTTTTATTTGATGAATGACGAGTTCAAATGTTTGATTCAAGATTGATAATTCAAAGATGAATGTTGAACTATAAAATCAATCAATCAACTATTAGACTTTGTTTAACAATTAACTACTTGTCACTTTCAAAATTTATGGGGTTTGAGACAGAAATGAGTTAATTTTAGAGATGCTAAAAACTATTCTTTCTTGAAATTTTTTTTGAGTATGTATACTATGCTCCCTCAGGAACATATATTGTACATCTACTCACTCGGTCAGAAGACCTACAAGGGAGATTTTTTTTCAATCTGAAATTTTGAGAATCACATAAGAGTCACTAGATGATTATTTACAAAGGAAAAATTTTGAATTTTGAGTTCGTTAACACATAGATCTCACCCACCAAAAAATGGACAGCCTCTGTTAAATCTTGAGACATCTCTTTCTTTATGAGCGTACACAGAGCAATTTGCAAATCCTTTTCATTGAGGAGAGTATGTGGGTTGAAGATATCATATCCTCAATATTTAGGGTCCTAAAATAATGCCTACATCAGATTTTGCCCAAGGGAAAAAATGGACAATATACTCCTGCAAGAGTAGGAAATCTTTTGGCTTTTCTTTTTTTTTCATTGTTAATCCAATTTACTAATCCTTTTACAACTTTCCCATTTTTCTGGCATCTCTTTGAATTTATATTCTTCCAGAAAAATAATTATACTGAAATTTCTCAAGCAAATTAATTGGCAAAATTATCAGGCTTGTGCCTTATTGCTAAGCCAAAAAATGTCATAAATTAATGTACTTTATACAATAACAATCAAAGTAAAGAACCACCAGAAGAAATCTCCAACCCAAAAACTCACTTCTTCTTCAAACCAATTTAAATCAGAGGGGGGAAAATTCTCATATTTTTATGATATTCATAAAGCAATTCATATAATTCTCAGAACACCCAACCAAAAAAAAAATTTCTACAGGAATTTACAAAAATCAATATCTCTATGAAAAGAAAGAAAAAACTAGCATGATTGTCGACCATACACAAAAAGAATGTAGCAAAATTTCTAGGGGTGGCAGCAGACCTGGAGCAGACCCAAGACTTGACAACCGGACCCGAGCCCGATCCAGGTATGGGTCCAAAAATTGGACCCAGTGGGTCGGGTCTGGATTCAAATATTGGATCTAAACACTATTCGGGTCCGGCCTGGGTCCATGTAGACTTGACCCGGACCCAACCGGCCCAATCCACATAGTGTTAATATTTAAATAATATATAATCTGCAATATTTGAATAATATTTAAATAAATATAATTATATATTTTAGTTATATAATATGTAGATAAACATGTATATACTTAATATAAATATTATATTTATTTAGATATTTTTTTAGGTCGGGTCCAATCGAGTTCGGGTCTAGTTAGGACCGGTTGTGTTCGGGTCCGAGTCCGGGTCCTGGTCCTGGTCCGGGTCCGGTCAGACCTAACCTGTTGCCACCCCTAAAAATTTCTAAGGAGAACTATCTGCAAAATGAACTAATAAGGATAAAATTTGGGCAAAGGCTCATCAAAATATGCAGATAGATATGATCAAGTTCCAACAACCAAAAATAACTTTGCACAGAAACAACTCATCCACATTACAGGTGAAGATTACATGATTATGAACCACTAGCAAAAAGTCAATACCAGTATGTGAATGTGCAAAATGCAAGCAGCTTACACAAATGTCAACAGATTGCAACAAATCAGCACTATGCACTGCAACTTAGGCTAAAATATGAACTTATCAGTTCGTTCGAATGTATGCATGGAATTTTAATTCCATACTCATGAAGTATATACCTTGCTGGGCTGCTTCCTTTGATTCAATCTCCTGTCGAAGTTCTGCTACACGATGGACCTTTTATTTCGAAGAAATATGAAAATAAGATAAAACACAGTTATAATTCATCAAAACAAGACAATTCATTAAAACAAAAGAAAATTCATCAAAACAGAAGATACAACACAGTTACAGCTAATAAAAGACCCTCCATTCTGATGTAATTCAGCTTGGAATGGAAGTTTTTTGAGGCCTGAGAGGTAGACTCAACAGAGCTAAGCATCAAAATATGTGGATGTTTGTGTTAAAAGAATTTCAATACAACCCACCTACAGCACACTGTTCAATTTGATGATGTAAGGCACTGTGAAGTTTGCAATGTAAGTCAGGGGTGTTAGGAATGTAAGGTCAAGGGTTTAAACCACACAAGCTTACTAACCTAAAAAAGGCACTCTGAAGTACACATATCGACCACTTAAAGGCTCCTAAACCTGTTGACGTCCATATCAAGTATTAAGAACCTATGGAGGAAAGGAATTGCAAAAGGACAACCTAATTGCATTTTCTATGGAATAAGAGCACCTGAAAGAGGAAAAAGCTTTTGCACATGATATTTGCACCAGATCAACTGGACAGGTGCTTTAAGCTTGACAATGTAAAACCTATGTAATTCCTTTTCTATCTCAATAACATATAAAGGGTTATCTATAGAAATCCTAAATCCAGTTTAAGATAAGATTTGAGAGAGAGGAACACCAAAAACATACCCCATTGATAGAGAAAAAGAGTGAATTCCACATCATCTTGTGCGGAAAACCCTATATGGACAGTAACAATTGCGTATGCAGAAAGGAAGCGTAGATATGGTTCCAAATATTAATATGTTCAAACTATGGTGAAAATAACACCAGTGCACAGCAGCCAACTTAGGTTGTTCCCTTGAGAACCAATGCACACAATAATCCTTAGTCCTTACAACACGAGCCTCATCCCGTATAGTCAAACGACATCTTAAATCGAATGGCACAAGGCAACAACTAGAGGAGTACCTTATGGCATTTCATTTAAATCCAAATACAATGACTATCCCGAATCTCCAAAAGTCAAAATTAAGAAAAATAATTCAATAGTGAACTGCAATTCCATTGCTCCAACACATAGACGTTATTAAAAGGACTCAGCTAGACTTTCCACAATGGCAGGGGCTCAAACAACCATGTAAACATGGAAACATCTTTTCAACTCCCATATTGGCTATCGATATTTTATTTTTATTTTTTGAGGGAAGTCAACTGCCATATTAGCTATTTACTTATGATCCTAGAAAAGAATATTGTTTGGGTGTGGTTTGTAAAAGAGCCCAGACATAGTTATAAATCAGGAAATATCCAAATGGTCATGGACTCAGAAGGTCATAATAAGCAGTTCTATAAAAATCAGAACTGTGAATATACTCCTGAATAGTAGTATAAACTTCGACTCCAAAACTGACGAAGTTCAGAGTCCATCTTGATGGGTTTCCAAAGTCCATCACGAGCCTAGTCCATGCATAGGCCCCTGGTGGTGAACGTTTTGGATCTAGACCAAATGAAGTCCACATGGTCGCAAACTTTGGGGAATGCTTGGATTCCATGGTTATTTGACAGAAATAATAAGATTTGGAAGTGGCTTCAAGGGTCTACCAAAATTCACTGTGAGCCACACAAATGTGAGGAGCACTCTCACAGTGAACTTTTGGTTCGTGGCCCAAATTATGCCCAATCATGTTGTAACTTGGTGGAGAGCTTGGTATGATACAATTAGAAAGCTTGAGAAGTTTCATCAAGCTTGGAAAGATTTGATGAAGGTTTGAAAGTTCATGGTGAGCAACGGATGGCCTAGCCATGGATGTTAAAAATAAATGAAGCTTATTGAGTATGATACTTCAAGCTTAATCGTAATTTCTCCATGAGTTGTTGAGCATTTATGAGCTTGCCAAAAGTTCATTGCAAGACACGCATAGCCAAACATAGACACACGGAGGACAATTTTGAATGAGGAGTAAATTGCAATTCTAGATAGTGCAACTTTGCAGAGGCTTGTTTAGGCCTGGATAGTGTGTAGAACATGTTACATTACATTTCATGGAAAAATTGTGGGGTTCTGGAAAGATCACCACGAGCCCTATGTCTTAGCTCATGCCTCAAGGTGAACTACTGGGTTTGTGCTTTTTGGCTCAAGATTGCAAGAAGATGACACCTTGGAGAGGATATTTAGAATTTGATTGATCAACTATGATAAGGTTTGACGTAAATTGATGAGACTAGGGCAAGAACAAAGAAGGTTTTCCCTTTTGAAACCAAATTGAAGATTTTTCAAAAATATGGAAAAATCTAGTGCAATTTGATTACAGATATCATGGAAAATACATCAGACGGTGATTTATGGAGAATTTACCCGTTTTGAAAATTTATATTCAAGATTGGAAGGAATTTGCAAAGTTCTGATACACTTGAACTTTGTCTTGGAAAGCAACTTAATATTTAAAAATCTTGAGATATACATCAAGATTCTGGGTGCAACAAAAACTATTAGATCGATATTTTGATGGCCAGTCAAGTTTAATCCATGACAGTGACTAAAGACTTCCCAAAAGGAAATGATTTTGTGAACAAGCTTGCTGGTTTTCAGGCCAAGTAGAGCTTCACGGAAAACTTTCCATATTTGGTCTTTTGATGCATAAGTAGCATGTTATGCATTTGATAAGGCATGTAATATCCAGAAAATCATCCTCTTGTGTCTCCTGAAGACAGAAGACTCTAGAAGCAGAAGATTTAACAAAGGAATACTTCCTAAATCAATGAAGGTTCTTCCTTGCTCATCAAGCCTTAACCCTCGATATAAAAAGGGTGCGTTGAGCATGATTTTGAAACAAGTCTAACTAAGATCTCAAGCTATAATCTTGTTGATTCAGAGCCAAAGCTCTGTGAGAGCTTCCTTGATATAGAGAATCTTCATAACTTCCAAAGAGATAGAGAGAATTGAATCCCACATCGAAGCAAAATTTAAGGAGTTCTATAGAGAGAAAACCAGCTTGACTCCCTCATCATACGCAAGGTACACAGGATGTATCTGAAAATTAGAGTTTCTGTATGAGAAGGTCTTTTTTTCCTGTTTTTTTTCTTTCTTGAGTCTCTGTATGTCTTTGTAATCATGGATAAAGGTGGCCCTTTCTATATAAAAGACCGGATGTAAACTAAATGAGTGTATCATGAGTGCTTGCCCCAACGAAAGTTCTTGATTTCTTATGCTATCTCGAGTGAGTTTGTCCCTTCAACGTGTGCTTCTCTGATTTATTTTTTATTCGGTTCATGTTCAAAAAAATCTCTTTACTACACTTTCAGACATAACAAACCCTCAAGCAGAAGGCAATAACAACCCTGTAGCCGACACATTGGACTAATTAGTACATATCTGGTAAAAAAATGCCTAAAATAATAAGATAAAGAGAAAAATAAAAAATGCCAGGTACCAGAAATATCACAGTAAGGCCCCCAACACAGAGCTACCAGAAGAAAGAAGTGGAAAATGTAATTGAGCAGATGAAAAATTTAAGTTGTCTAACACGGACTAAGTTGGGTTTCATTAGTTAAAATCCACTTCAAAGCTGCGACAAACTCATCAAGTATTGCAGAAAAGAAAATGGCAACGATTTAGTGAAGCTCGGCATACCTCAACCTCAAGCTTCCATTGCGTTGTTGCAAGAGATTTTGCAAGTTCTGCATTTGTAGTCTGCAACAATTATATGATATAAATACCTAAATATTCCTGATATACTGTTGCATTATTAATTCTACTAACCATAGCGCATTGTGATGGCAAAAAGGAAAACAATACCATATAAATTATAATAAAATATATAGAATGATCACAAAAAGCTAAAGCAACATTCGCTATTCAAAACCTCTAATTTAGCCAAGCAAGCAAGGGCTTCCATTCTGGTACTATTATGCTTCTGCTTCTCTATGTCAACAGCTTCCATTGCTTCCATCATATTTGTTTGCAACTCAGAAGCCTGATGAACCAAAGATAAAATCTCAGAATATGCACAAATGCAACTAAAGTAAACGTGCTATTATTATTAGGAAAAGTGTAGCACAAGTAAGGGGATGCACTTCTACATGTCCATCCCTTGACACAACTAGCATCCATCTTAAAGATGGATGTTAAAGGTGGCGGTCCCACGAAAATCCATAAATCAATGGCCTAGAAAAATACATCAAAACTATTATTTTATTTTTAAAAAATAATTTTTATTTTATATTCATAACCACCACGGCACAGACTATTGACCTCTAAATTTTTTTAATCCAATATCCATCTCTAAGATGGACTTTAGAAAGAGGACTTATATGAATAGATGAGTAGGCCGACAAACAGAAACCTTGTTTGAATAGATGGTAAATTATTGATGGTTAGATGGGTCGTTTTATTAGAAAGTTTCCAGATCATCTTTGATGATCCCCAAGATTTTTTTTTTGAGAAAAGGTTGACTTTGATGATCCCCAAGATTACTCCATAAAAAAGAATGATTAGGAGCTCAAAAATTATCAAAATCATTTCCCTTTCAAGGCTGACTCTGAACCATCCATTTGGGGAATAATAGATCCAAGGTTTTAGGAGCTTGAAAGCATTTCACCTGCATGCATGTGCCTGCTCACGCATGTAAGTGCGTGTGCACATGCACATATACATACATATATGCAATCAAAGACTTGTTAAAAACTTTGATGCAAAGCACTACGAGAAAACTCCCTACTTAGTCACTGAAAGTCATATGGCAATTTGGTTGCCCTTAATGCCTTTAGAGAACACTCATAGAAATGATATTCTACACTACTAATAATATCACTTGAAATAAAAGGAAACATCAACAATGCCTAACTCATTTTCCATTCACTTCATAAGAAAGTAAGAAAGAGAAAGACATTTCCAATAGTGTCCTGCAGCAAACAGACACTACTTTTTTTACCAATCCCTTGGTCAATAGGAATGTAGATCAAGCATTCACTTCTAGTGATTTAGAGTTTATAGAATCCTTCCCAGTGCATTTGGTGAATGTATCTGCAACTTCATCCATATTTGAGGGATATGGGCGACGATAATGCCCTTCCTCCACCTACTCTCCAATGTAGTTACTGTACACCAATGTTCTATAGCTCATCATGTCGACTCAAAATCCGTGTCTCCCCATTATGCCCTGGATTTTGAACAGAACCAGCTGAGTCTTTACATTACTTGACTGAGAGAGCTGGTTTCACTCAGCGATGCAAAGCTCCTAAACTTGGATATTTTAGTACTGATGCTATATGTGGGTGCATGCTTACTTCTGAAATAGTACATGCATTTGTTTTGGGTATTGTCTTCATGATTTTGGGAGTTGTGTCACGCATTAGGAGCATGCATTTTTGGGGAAACCGTGCACGGTTTCCAGTTTGCTACAGATAGGTTTCTTTCCCCATGAATAGGGAAAGACCCACGAGTTGATAAATAAATTGGGTGTCCAATTACAGTAAAAAGAAAGCTTGCAGAAAAATTTTGGAGCATTTTATTTAAGGGGGCGTCATGGTAAGACAAAGTTTCAGTTTTGTGTTAAATATTGAACAATTTTAAAACGTGTAGAGCTTCTTTTGAGCTCCCTCCTAGTTGTTGATTGATCTCTCTAGTACGTTGAATAATTTCTTTCGGAACTTTTGTCTTTATTTCGTTCCTTGTTGAGTCTTCCTTCCATCGAGCTTATGTTTACTGTTACCATTGGTGTCCATTGATTTTAACAAGAAAAATGCCTTTCTATTGGTTTACATCATTTTGGAATCAGAGGAAATTGATTCAGGGTGGTACTTGCGGCCACTTCGATCTCGAGAGTGCAATGAAAGCAAAAGGAGTTCATGCCAAACAAAGAGGAGGGCAAGGAGGATGGTGATAAGGCTTCCAAGGTCTCCAACAACAAATAGATTAATTAATGCAGCTTATGCTGCATCGCGAAGCACAAGAACGACCACATGAAAATGTAAATCTTCATCCCTTCATGGTTCAGAACATAGACATGAACCCCTTCCAACCACATTGGAAAAGGTTGGATGGGATGACGAAGTTGAAAATTCAAAAGCTCCTTCAGGAATAAAGGAGAATCGAATTAAGAATAATCACATAAGGGCCTTAGAACCAAGTTTTATCATGGAATTATTTCCATGCCAGCTAACAACTCGATGAATTCCTAGATTAATTAGAAACATTGAATAATTTATGGAAGGAGGGAGTTGCCAGAAGATATAAGGCTAAGTCTGTGAGCTTGAAATTGAGAGGACATGCTTTGCTTTGGTGGAAGCAAGTCCAAATGGAAAGTCAAAGATAAGATTTCTTCATGGGACAAGACGCAAGGCAAGTTGCACAAAACCCCATCCCATCTGATTGCAATCAGGTCCTATTTCAGAGATTAAATAATCTCCAGCAAGGTAACAAATCCATGCATGAGAGGACTTCTATCAGTTCATGACCCAAATTGACTTGAGAGAGACTGACAAGCAGTCTGTTACTTGCCATGTTAGCAGGTTACATCTCTCCATTCAAGATCAAGTCCCCCTTCACACCCCTTGAAGGGATGATGCCTACCAACTTGCTGTGGAAGTCGAAGAGCATCAAAAGAGAACTTTGATGACAACTTTGGTGACCAAGGAGAACCAAGCTCGACCTCGAGGCCCTAATGGATCAAAAGTGGCAGGTCTTACCCTAATCGACCCAGTGCCCAACCAAACAGTCAACGAGGGAGTACTGGTCAAGGTCATGTAATTGCTAATAGGCCGCATTGAGGAGCCACATTCAAGTGCTTCAACTGTGGAGAACAGGGCCACTGTTCATCAAAATGCACAAAAAGGCCCTTTGACCCGCAAGCTTATGAACGAGTTGATGGTGATGAGGACGAAGAAGTAGAAATGAAAAGCAAAGTTGATGAACATATACAGACATGCAAGAAGCTGATTAGTGTGCCAATAGTGTTAAGTACTTCGTTGTTTGGCACGTGATAACTATCCCTAGATTTAAAGAAGACCATTGGTTGAGAACTAATAGCTTCCACGCATGATGCACTTCTATTGGGAAGGTTTGTAGCACAAGATGTGAAAATATGGTAGCAATGGACATGGTGGACAACCTAAAGCTGAATTTTGGGAAATGCCCACTGCCCTACAAGATTTCTTAGTTAAAGAAAGGTACTGAGTTCCTTACTAAGAGATGCCTTGTTCCTTTCTCCACAGCTAAAATTCATTCAGGTAAGGTTTAGCGAAACATAGGTCCTGCTGATGCATGCCGTATTTTTCTTGGACAACCATGGCAATATGACAGCGAAAGCTGCGAAACCAAGCTGCGAAACCATTCATAATGGATCTAAGAATACTTGCATGCTTTGGAAGGGCACTGTGAAGGTGACTGTCCTATTTCTAAAAGAAGATGAACAACCCAAAGTTAAAATGGAAAGTATGCCAACCTTTTTATTATGCAGTAGTTTATAGAGATTAAGCAAGCTGGCATCATATATTCCTTCGTCATAAATAAGGCTCACAGAACAACTCGGAAAGAATTTAAAGATATGATGCTGGATGAATTACTTATGATTTGCCTTCAACAAGAGAAATCAGCATTCAAGTTTGCCTAGTTTAGCCTTAAATAGATGAGCCCAAAAGGACATGGGGAGCTACATTGACAAGTGGATCAGTTGTTAAAGAATGAGCTAGCTTGAGAAAGCATGAGACCTTGTGCTATCCCAACCTCTTAACCGAAAAATGAAATCATGGCATACATGTCTGGACAACAGAGCTATCAATGAGATAACCATCAAATACAGCTTTCCAATACCTAAACTTGACGATTTGTTGGATAACATGTCCAATGCTTTTATCTTCTCCAAAATAGACCTAAGAGATTGGTGGATAACATGTCCAATGCTTTTATCTTCTCCTAGGTAGCATCAAATCTGGATGTGCCCAACTCATGAATGGAAGGCAGCTTTTAAAACTATAGGGCTTTATAAAAGAAAACTAAAGTGCCACTGGTGCTAGCATTGCTACTTTAAGGAAGTTTTGGAGGTGGATTGTAATGCCTCATATCAGGATAGGTGCTGTTCTACATCAAGAGGGACGGTCTATTGCATTTTCTAATGAAAAATTGAATATTGCAAGGACCCATATTGTCTATGAAAGGTAATTTCGTGCCATTGTGCAAGCGGTAAGCATTGAATGAATTATCTCATTCAAATTATGTTTGTTTTGTGCTCCAATCATGAAGTCCCTTTGATGCCTCAACTCACAAAGAAAGCTCAATCATCATGCTACATGGGTGGCTTTCTTTCCAAGTAAAAATTTGTCCTTGAGCATAAATTTGGTGTTCATTAACAAGTACCTGATACTTTAAGTCGATAATCTATTATTACCATAACTTTAACCCCTAGAGTCATTGGGTTTGAGATGCTCAAAAACCCAATATGCTGATGACCCCTTGTTAGGCCTCTACGGGAAAGGTGCAGGCAAGGCAATGAACCTTCATTTAAATATATGTTGCAGGATGGCAATTTATGTTACCGTACACATGCATTCCCAACAGGTTTTTGCAATAAACATAATTATGGAGTCGCACGGTGGTAATCTTGGTGACCATTTTGGGCAATCCAAAAACATAGCATTGGTGGAGGAAAAGTATTATTTGCCTAAGCTTTAGCAGGACATGAAGCAGGAGTGTTGCTGAGTTTGCCAATTTTCAATAGTACAATCTCATGCCACAGCCCATTTGAAGTGCCCCAAGGGTTGATATAAGTAAACATTTTGTGAGTGTGGCCCTCTAAAGATGCCCAAAGGGTATGGATTCTCTATTTGCAGTGATGAACCAATTTACAATACATGGCTCATTTTTTACCATAGAAATCACTTTTGAAACATTAAACATGGGTATTTTATTTTTCAAAGAAATTTGTACACTTGCATTGTGTTCCTAAGACCATTACTGCCACACCCCAAGATTTATAACACTAAAATTCTTGAGGTGTGACAGTCAATTCTTTAAGAACAAAACAAATTTAAAATTTTCACCACATATTGTATCAAAAGAAAATTTTCAATTCAGGAACTTTCAGAATTGTACAATGTCTATTTTATAGCTCATGATAACATGAGGATCTATATATATATATATATATATATATATATATATATATATATATATATATATGCAACTTTGATAGGACAAAAGTTACAAAGGTGACTTTATCCATGACTACAAACTTCTTCCAAACTACTCCTGCTGTACATACGAACAATACGGCAGCAACTACTTTGTAAAAAATTTCACGATAGCTTGATGAGTTTGGCTACTCAGTAAGTGACCATCATTATCTTTACAAATCATAGTTAGAAATTGTAAATATTTTTTAAAAGAATGCATAATATGAGGAAGAGCACATATGAAGAACATATTCAAATTCAGAAACACACAATTTAACATAATTTCGAAGATTTGAATGCAAACTAAATCAGTATGAGAAAGTGCATATATAATTCCTTTAATAGAAATGCCTTCACAAGATACCCTACTGGCGTCCCAAGTAAGTCATTTATATACCCCACCAGCGTCCTGGATGGGTCCACTCATATCTCACCAGCGTACCAGATGAGTCCACTTAGACACACGATTCATATCAAGATCAACAATATTCTAACAATACTGCAATTAAGTACCAGATAGAATCAAATAAGCATTTACAACAACAGAAGTCCTGCCACTAACCTTGGGTCTAAGGTAAGAACTTCTAACATCCCGCAGGGAGAAGCACTACTAACGGGTAAATCCGTTGTGTAGTGCCTCACACACGGACACAACCCCAGCGTGCTTTGGGGCTTTTGATAGAAACTGACCTTGCAAGACACAACTCTCTCATGTGCCCTACAGGCGAGAGAGCGTAACACTACCAAAGGAGTCCCAATGAGTAGTGTCTCACACAGATTTTGGGGGTGCGACCTCCCAAACACAATCCATTCTTAACTTTCATCCTATCATAGAGAGTAAGGATAAATCATAGTTGTGAGAATAAATATCTCATCAGATCATAATAGAGGCATGTTTACATGCGCTCATATCTTATCAAAAGCATGTTGTCATGCACACACATTTTATCAGAAGAATGTTGCTATGCACACATATCTTATCAAAAGCATGTTGTCATGCACACATATCTTATCAAAAGCATGTTGCCATGCACACATATCTTATCATAAGCATGTTTCCATGCATACATATCGTATCAGAACCATGTTGTCATGCACACATATCTTATCAGAAGCATGTTTCATATGTAATCACAAAAACATCAACATTTTTATGCTATATTCACAAGGGACATCACTATGTTATACTACCATGAATATAAATTCAAAAGACTTTATTATGTCAATCGCATGCCATATATCAATGTAGTATATGTGTTGTCATGCACACAAATCTTATATCTTTCATATAATTTCAATCAGGTCGGCAGCCCAAGAAGTATCCCAATAGACAGTTTTCTTACCGGCCCCAACATGAATCCATCACCTTCTTGTCAATTTTGACAAATTTTTTATCATTAATAATTCCAATAGGTGAAGTATCCATCTCCTCAAAGTAAAACACTCCATTTTTGACACCTTTGGCCCTAGATAACTGGTCTGAGGACCTACCCGAGCCCCAACAGCTGTTAGGTACACAATCAATCTTGTACATAACACTTGCATATAATATTTGCACATAATACTTACACATAGTCCTCTCACATAATACTTGTACATAACAGTTGCACATAACAGTTGCACATAACACGTGCACATAATACTTGCACATAACACGTGCACATAACACTTACACATAATACTTGTACATAACAGTTGCACATAACACTTGCACATAACACGTGAACATAACACATGCACATAACACTTGCACATGACATTTGCATATACTTGCATATAACATTTATAGTATCTAAGATTTATGCTGCAAATATTACAATTAAATACAGAAATACATAAAACTTATAATTTAGGAAATATTACAATTAAATGCAGAAAGATCTCTGGGAATATTATAGAAATATCAGTTTTCTTCAAACATTGATTTTACAGGAAAAATGAAGTCACTTACACGTAAAATTTATAGTATCTAAAATTCATAATAATAGACGAAACTATGACAATTTTATTAAAGCGAAAATATCAATTTTCAAATAACTATTTTACAAGAAAATGAGATCACTTACCTATGTGGCACTTTGAGATGAGAGAGACATTAAAATTTATTACCAAATGGAGGTAATAAATTTGGCTTGCAGAAATTCAGGGAAGTACTATGGTGGGGTAGATGAAGAAAAAGAGAGAATGCAATAAATAGAAGCAGTACCAGATAGAGAGAGTACAGTGAATGTAAAAAGAATGGTAACTTAGAGCGAGAGAAAGTATAGCATGAGAGAGACCAATTAAAATTGTAACACCTCATAAAAAAGGTGCCCCACATATGAGTTGCCACGTAAGGTGGAAATGCTAACCACCTTCAAGCAAAACTTTGCAAGAGCTAGTGGACCAAAGGTCCACACTAATAAAAGGGACCAGCAGAATTTAAAAAAAAAGAGTTGCTTGGTTGCCACGCCATCTAATGAAAAACAAGAGAAAAAGATGGTGGAGCAAAGGTCCACCTTATAAAAATGAACCATCACAAAGAGTTATTATTATTATTATAATTATTTCTCTTTCTTTTTCTTTTTTAGTTTCAGAAAAATTTGAGTCGTTACATTTTCCTGTACTTATCCTTCACACAGTATCTTGCTTCATACCTTTACAGCATAAAAGAGTGTTCAAGGATAAAACAGAATCTGGAAGTTGAAATACATTTGAAGAATCATGATCAGCAGTGGCATTTTTTTTTTTTTGGGTAGTTCGAAGGTAAGAATTGAACTTGAAATGTAGTACTGCTAAACATGTGCTGCTAGCCACTCAAGCCCAAGCCCAACTCCTAATCTGCAGTAGCATATGCTTAGTTAATATTGCAATGGAAAACGTTAACAAACCTTGATTTATTGTGTGATGAGCATACCACCTAGAAAGAACCTAGTTGAAATGAACAACATGAAAGAATTAGGGCGAGTTACTTATAAGTCAAATTCAGCTTGGGACTCGTCTGGCCCTGAGCCGCATGATGTGAACCAACCATAGAGCAAGACTTTCTCTCTCTAAAATCAGTTGACACCAATGGTAACATAAAACAAAAGCTAAATAGAAGAAATAGTTCCACAAGGAAATGAAATTAAGTCAAAAAATCTGAAGGAGATCCTTTAAAATAACAAACAGAACAATCAACAGCTAGAAGGGGGCTCAAAACAAGCTCTACACCTTTTACGATTGTTCAATATTCAACTTAGAACTGAAAATTGTCTATCCACATAGCCCTTTAAACCCTCCTAACTTCCCTGTCCAAGCTTTCTTTCCACTACAAATAGAAAGCCAACCTTATTTCAGAACTTAGTGTGGATCTTTACATGGGGAAAGAAACCTACACATGCAAACCCATGAACCAATTCCCCAAAATGTGTGCTTCCCATGATTGCATACAACTCAGAAAAGTATGGATACAACTCAATCATTGTACTATTGGTTAGGGGGTCACCTTCCCATTGAACCAGTTATCAACCATAGTTGCATTGGCGATTCTTCATGGTTTGCACATCAAATACTTATTTAATTTTTTTACCAGGCTTCATAGTCATGTGCTCTAATCAATCTTCTATTCGGGAAATAGGTTCTAGCTCGATTTATCCATGAAATTCATAAATCTCAACGACATTAAAAATATGAGAAATCTGTAGATTGTTAGGAAGGTCTACGAGATAACCGTCATCTTTCATCTTCTTCAACACTTGAGAAGGACTTATCTTCTTGAGTTTAAGCTCCAGGATCCAACCGGATGACTTTCTCGGTGTATGTTCATCATAATGAGATCTCTATCTTCATGATCCTTGGGGCACTTATATGTGTTAGCATCTTCTTTGTACTTGGCTGTACTTGCATGCAACTTGGTTCCTTTGCACATGTATTCGTTGTTTATAAGCCGTAGCAACATCATTCACCCTCCAAAGATTTGGTAAAGACACAAACTCTAGGTTATGTATGGGAGATTGGCCACCAACAATCTCAAATTGAGACTTACCTGTCGATCTATTAATAGACATATCAAAGGGAAACTCAGCTTGGGGAAGCATCAAGTCCCATTGGCAAGGTTAGTCACCCACTAAGCACCGTAGTAGATATCTGGGGGTCCGGTTGACTACATTTTTTGTGGCCATAACTTTGATGGTAATATGCTCTAAAATAAAGTAGTTTACTTCTCATCTTGCATCTCAAGGTCCTCCAGGACAACTCAAATTTTGTGTCCTTATCTAAAGTAATTGTGACGACCCAAATTTTTTTGAGACTGTAAAAAAGTAAAAAATAAAAATATGAATAAAATAATAATAATAATAATAATAACTTTTTGTGATGGTTCATTTTTATATGGTGGACCTTTGCTCCACCATCTTTTTCTCTTGTTTTTCATTAGATGGCGTGGCAACCAAGCAACTCTTTTTTTTTAAATTGTGCTGGTCCCTTTTATTAGTGTGGACCTTTGGTCCACCAGCTCTTGCAAAGTTTTGCTTGAAGGTGGTTAGCATTTCCACCTTACGTGGCAACTCATATGTGCAGCACCTTTTTCATGAGGTGTTACAATTTTAATTGGTCTCTCTCATGCTATACTTTCTCTCGCTCTAAGTTACCATTCTTTTTACATTCACCGTACTCTCTCTCTGGTACCTTTTATCGCTTTCGATTTACTGCATTCTCTTTTTCTTCATCTACCCCACCAGAGTACTTCCCCGAATTTATGCAAACCAAATTTATTACCTCCATTTGGTCTGACCTCTACCTTCAAAATCTGTCATCTTCCTTTTTTTCTCTTGCGCCATGGCCCTTGATTTTCGCCCTATGCACTGTTCAATCTCTCTATTGGAAAGGCCAACAATAAAACACTAGATCTAAGAAAGCACCGCTACTTTCACTGCTAACTTTTGCAGTGGCTCGTTGCTCCTCTTTTTGTTGCAACCATGGGGTGGCTGAGGTCGAAGACGAGGAGGAGCATGACGAGTATTTTAAGGTCTCTCTCATCTCAAAGTGCCACATAGGTAAGTGATCTCATTTTTCTGTAAAATAGTTATTTGAAAATTGGTATTTCAGCTTTTAATAAAATTGTCATATTTCCGTCTATTATTATGAATTTCAGATACTATAAATTTTACGTGTAGGTGACTTCATTTTTTCTGTAAAATCTTTGTTTGAAGAAAACTCATATTTCTATAATATTCCCAGAGATATTTTTGCATTTAATTGTAATATTTCAAAAATTATAAGTTCTATGTATTTTTGTATTTAATTGTAATATTTGCAGCATAAATCTTAGATACTGTAGATGTTATATGCAAGTATATGCAAATGTCATGTGCAAGTGTTATGTTCACGTGTTATGTGCAAGTGTTATGTGCAACTGTTATGTACAAGTATTATGTGTAAGTCTTATGCGCACGTGTTATGTGCAAGTGTTATGTGCAACTGTTATGTACAAGTATTATATGCAAGGGCTTTGTGCAAGTAATATGTGCAAATGTTATATGCAAGTGTTATGTACAAGATTGATTGTTTACCTAGCATCTGTTGGGGCTCGGGTAAGTCCTTAGACCTGTTATTTGGGGCCAAAGGTGTCCAAAGTGGAGTGTTTTACTTTGAGGAGATGGATACTTCACCTATTGAAATTATCAATGGTAAAAAATTTGTCAAAATTGACAAGAAGGTGATAGCTTCATGTCGGAGCCGGTGAGAAAACTGTCTATTGGGATACTTCTTGGGCCATCAACCTGATTGGAATTATATGAAAGAGATGTTGAAGAAGATGTGGAGGCTTGAGCGGGATGTTGAAGTACTCTCCGTTGATGAGGGCTTCTTGATTTTTCATTCCATTCTAGTACGGAGATGGAGGTTGCCCGTACGGGGGGACCTTGGTTTATCAACAAAAAGTGTTTGGTGCTTCAAGAATGGGATCCTTCAGTTCAACCCTCTAGGCATACTCGCCATATTGCGCCAGTTTGGATCAAATTGCCAAGGTTAGCATTGGTGTATTGGGAACCAGAAATTCTTTTCTGAATTGCCTCCAGTATTGGAAAACCCATCTTCATGGATAAATCGACAATACTAAGATCAAGGGTTGAGCCAAGGGTGTGTGTTGCATTGGATTTAGATACCATTCGACTGAAGTTTGGCTGGACTTTTTGGGAAGGAGTATAGGCAAGAGATAGTCTATGAGTTCATACCCTCGATCTTTTCTAATCGTCGGAGGGTGGGCCACATGCCCGAATCATGTCGAGCAGGCTTAAGTGCAAAGGTTTCCATCAAGGTTTCCATCAAGGCCAGCATAACAATTGTTCCCAATGGTGATACTTCTGTTAAGTTACCCTCAAGGGAAGGTTGGAAGGTAGTTAAAGGGAGACAGTAGTTGGTTTACAAAAGGAAGGGGAAGGAAGGCACTGATGTTGTTCCAACCCTTCCCAATTTGTCAGAGATAAATAATGTGGTTGTTTCTCATGCTAACAACAGCGTGGATCCGAAGGATATCATTTCTAATGCTATTGCAATTCTAGCCAATGTCCATGAAGATAACGAGGGGTCTCTTATTGAGCAGCAGTTAGCTCTTCTTAGCAAAATACAGTCGACACTTGTATTCCAATGGGTGATTCTGATATGCAATAGGAGTATGAGGTGACAGCTATGACTCATATTGATAATACTGGTGTGTCTGGAGAGGTCGGGGTTCTGTCGCCAGTGATTGGGACGGCACCTGTTGAGGATGGCGGTTCCTCGCTATTGTCTCTGGACAACCAGGCTGATGATAAACATGTTGCCCATTCTAAGAAGATATGTGAGCACAGTCTCAAGCAGGTCAACACCACTGCCGTCGTAGAGAAAGATGGGGAGGAGTATGATGTTGAGGGCCATTTGGATTACTTGCCTATTGAGGATCCGAAAACCCTTGGTCATGGTAACGGTGTGATTGGGCCACAGGGGGACACGCTAGAGGATGGCATAGGGAATATTGTTGGTGATCACAATCCTAAGCACATAGCCGATAAGGTGGATGGTTCTAGTAAACGAGTGCAGGATCATGCGAATAGTGAGAAGCTTCCTCAAGCTTGAACTAGGTCGCAATTAAAGCCTCTTTGGCAGCTTCTGGTGACAAGAGGGGCCATTCTTCATCAGCCACAGGTGATACAAAAGGACTAACTGCAACTTCTATTGGCGACAAGATGGGGTTACCCCATAAGGCTCAGCGTGCTACTACAGCTCCTAAAGGTAAAGTTTCACTTACCAAACGTCCAAACCTTTGATTTTGGCTATGTCTATTGCTGCTTGGAATGTCAAGGGCCTTCAGGGCTGGGGCAGAATATCGGATATTGGGGTTTTAAAAGGACAACATAACCTTGGTCTTATTTTCTTATTGAAAACTAAACTTCCTGTGGAGTTGTGCTGTAGTTGGTCAAAAAGGCTGGGATTCTATAATAACTTTATTGCTAATGACATTGAAGGTAGATCCAGAAGTTTAGACCTATAGAATCCTCTAATTGACTCAATCAAACTGATTGAGGTAAATGATCAAATGATTACTGTGGCGGCTACCCGTATCTATAATGGAAACATTTCAGTGATTTCAGGAGTGTATGCCTCTAATTATGTGTCCCAAAGGGCCTTGCTATGGGATCATATGAGGACCTTAGGAGCAACTATTGCTCTTCCCTGGCTGGTACTAGGAGATTTTAATACGTTATTGGATCCCTCGGAAGCAGTGGCGGGGAGCAATTCTCTACCACCAGACTCAGGCGATTTTGCTCAAGTAATGACGGATTGTGCCCATGCTGATCTTGGTATAGTCAGAGGATGGTTCTCCTGGTCTAATAACCAATTGAGCAGATGCATTAGAAGAAGGTTGGACCGAGCATTAGCAACTACTGATTGGATTTTGGCCTTCCCTGAATCCAAAGTCCAGTTACTCCCTAAAGGTACCTCAAATCATTGTCCCTTACTCGTCTCTGTTTCTGATCTGAGTCTAGTTGAGCCCAAACCTTTTAAGTATTTCTCTATGTGGGAGCAGCATCCTGGTTTTTTAGATGTTATTTGTAATTCGTGGTGAGGCCAAGTGGGGGGTACTCCCATGTATTGCTTTGTGGCTAAACTTAAGAGGCTCAAAGCTGACCTACGATTATAGAACAAGGAGGTGTTTGGCTTTGTTGGGGAATCCATTACTATAGTTCGACACCAACTATTGTCTTTGCATGATAGTTTACACATGGATCCTTCCAATGATACATTCCTGTCTCAAGAAAAAGAGTATACTCAGAAATTACAAACTCTTCTGGCCAATGAAGAAAGATTCTTGAGGCAAAAATCAAGACCAAACTGGTTAAAAGAGGAGGCCTCCAATACCAAATATTTTCACTTATCGACTATGGTCAAAAGGAGAACTGATAGAATTATCTCTTTGAAGGATCAAAATGGGAATCTTTCGTATACTGAGGCTGATATTGAAAATCATATGATTGGCTACTTCAAAGACTTATTGGCTCAGAAGAGCAATATTGACCTTCACATGGTTGATCAGGTCTTGCCGCCATTGCATCTCAATTCTTCTCAGAAGAATAAACTAGTGGACGCAGTAACTATGGAGGAGATTAAAGCATGCATTTGGGATATGAAAAATGAAAGTGCTCCAAGGCCAGATGGCTTATCAATGGAATTCTACAAGTTTGGATGGGAAGTCATTAAAAAGGATGTTTTTCTTGCCCTTAAAGATTTCTTCACTAAGGGTAAGCTGCTCAAGCAAATCAATTCCACCTCTATTTGTCTGATTCCTAAAGTGGATGCACCTAGGATGATGAAAGACTTTCGACCTATAGGGTTGTGTAATGTCTAAAATAAAATCATCAGCAAAATAATTTCTAATCGCCTACGAGTTGTTCTTGCTGATTTTATCGACCCTCGGCAGGCTGCATTTTTGAAAGGTAGGTTTATCACTGATAATATTCTCATGGCAAACGAACTTATGTCTCTTTGTCATAGGAATCAGATCGGCATAAACTGTGTCTGCAAATCGATTTGAGCAGCACATATGACAAAGTGTCATGGGATTTTATAGTGGATAGGATGCCTGCTTGGGTTTTCCTGAGTTATTTGTTTCTTAGGTTCACTTGTGTGTTTCCACTACTTCTTTCTCTGTTCTGAGGAATGGCTCACCCAAAGGTTTTTTTAAAGGTAAGAGAGGTTTGAGGCAAGGGGATCCTCTATCTCGTTATCTTTTTTTGCTGGTTATAGATTTTTTTAATAGACAGCTTGATTGTGCTATGTTGCAAGGCATGGTTCCCAGGGCGTTTCCTTCAGGGTGTGACTATGGGTCTCATCTTTTTTACGCTAATGATGTGCTTAGTTTTTGTGAGACATCCATCTATACTGCCACAGCTATGCGTGAACTTATTCATAAGTTTGAGAGGAGTACTAGTCAGATTCTGAACTCATCTAAAAGCAAGGTCTTTTTCTTTGGTCCACCACGGGGAGGACGGGAGAGAATGCTGAGGGAGTTAAAGTTTGTTGAAGGGTTTCTTCCTGTTCAATATTTGGGCCTACCATTATTTCGTGGACATCTGAGGCACAGTTATTGTCATAGTCTGATGGGTAAGGTGTTCGGTAAGATTGGGTCTTGGCAACCTTTATGCCTCTCACATGCCAGTCGACTTCAGTTGCTTAAGTCTGTACTGGGGGCTTCATCAGTTTTCTGGTTGTTATCCTTCATTCTCCCAAAGAAAACATGTCATATGATAGAGCGACTACAGATAAACTTCTTATGGGCCGGTGAAGCAGAAAAAAGAGGCGTTCATCTTATAAAATGGAAAACAGTGTGCCTCCCTATGGCTGAAGGAGGTCTTGTGGTAAGGGATATGGTGGATTTCAATATCGCAGGAATGATGAAGTTAGCATGGAAGATTTTGGAAAATCCATCCTCGTCGTTGGCATGGTTCTTCAAACGTCGATATTTTAGAAATTCCTCTATTTGGGGGGCTGAAAGCAGAAGAGGATGTTCTCATGCATGGAAAGGGATTTTACTTGGCTTATTTCATTTGAGAGGCAATGTACAGTGGAATATAAGTAATGGTCAGATGATGGATTTCTGGATGGACCCATGGTTAGCAAGTCAGTCACTTTCAGATTTCCACGATGATAACATTCAGGAATATTTGGGGGCTGCTGTAGGGAGGAGGGTTCAGACTTTATCAGAGGAGTACCTCAAGCTTGGTTTCTGCCACATCTCACATCTGATTTTTTGAGGAATATATTGAGAGAGGTTGAGAATTATACTCTCCCTCTACAGCCGAAGAAGGATTCACTGGTCTGGATTCATTCTACTGATGGATCATTCTCCATTAAAAGGGCATGGGATTTGATTAGGCATCAAGGTTCAACCTATTTTCCGTACCCTTTGGTCCACCAAATGCCACCCAAGGGCAAAATGGTTCTCATGGCTGGCCTTGCATAATCGATTGCCCACTTCATTCTTACTACAACAGCGAGGCACTACACAACGGACTAAGGTTATGTGCATGTGTGAGGCACTACGCAACGGATTTACCCGTTGGTGGTGCTTTTTCCTGCGGGATGGTAGAAGTTCTAACCTGGGACCCAAGGTTAGTGCTTCTACTGCAGCACTTCTATTGTTGTGAATGCTTGTTTGATTCTATCTGATACTTAATTGCAGTATTGTTAGAATATTGTCGATCTTGATATGAATCGTGTGTCTAAATGGACTTATCCGGTACGCCAGTGAGATATGAGTGGACCCATCCAGGACGCTGGTGGGGTATATAAATGACCTACTTGGGACGCCAATAGGGTATCTTGTGAAATCCTTTGTATTATGTTAAACTGGGCACTTCTGTTAAAGGAATTATATATACACTTTCTCATACTGGTTTAGTATGCATTCAAATCATCGAAATTATGTTAAATTGTGTGTTTTTTATTTTGAATATGTTCTTCATATATGCTCTTCCTCATGTTATACATTCTTTTAGAAAATATTTATAATTTCTAACCATGATTTGTAAGGATAATGATGGTCACTTACTGAGTAGCCAAACTCATCATGCTATTGTGAAATTTTTTACAGAGTAATCGCAGCCATATTGTTTGTATGTACAGCAAGAGTAGTTTGGAAGAAGTTTGTAGTCATGGATAAAGTCGCCTTTGTAACTTTTGTCCTATCAAAGTTGCATATATATATATATATATATATATATATATATATATATATATATATATATATATATATATATATCATCATGTTATCATAAGCTACAAAATAAACATTGTACAATTTTGAAAGTTCTTGAATGGAAAATTTTCTTTTGAGACAATATGTGGTGAAAATTTTAAATTTGTTTTCCTCTTTAAGAATTGACTCTCACATCTCAAGAATTTTAGTGTTATAAATCTTGAGGTGCGATAGAAAATGTCGTTAGGCCCACTACGAGGCCCACTACGAAATAGCATGACTACAAGAACAATGACAAACGTAGAAATTTTACGCACACGCACACTAACATTTGCCAAGAATAGTTGTGTCATCCAATTATGTATGTTTTCGTGAGCGCGATAAACATGTGGAAATGGATTGTTACAATAACTGACGCTTCTCATTAGAAATTCTTTTTCTTGCCATAAAATGTAATTATATTTTCTACTTTCATAAGCATCATTCGAACGCAGGTTTCCTACACCTGCAATATCTACACCAAGAAGTCACTGTTTGAAGCCATTTTTCAGCACCATGGGTCCCCAATGCAGAATAAAGAGAAGCCGGTCAACAAAGCCCTGATACACGAGTCGAATTCTCGACAGTCTCAGAACTGCACCAGAATAAGTGGAAATGTTCCTAAGGACTCCAAAAGGTCACCTGCCAAGTTTCGTCGCAATCCGACATGTCTAAGGCAGTGCAGACAAAGAAACAGATTCTAGCACCCTAAAACGGACCCTATAACTAGAACCTTAGGATCGGAACGTCAAATGGTTGTGGGACCACCGCCATCGAGTCCGGCACGGTCGAAAACCCTTATGGGTCAAGTTTCGACTCAATCGGACACTCCAGGACAAAGTTATGGGCAAAACACTGAAAAGGGGTAGGCCACACGCTAGTCCCGTGTGCTCTTCCTGCACCAGTCTCCATTAATGGGGACTGATTTTCACAGTTTCGGGCAGTAACTTTCAGGAGTCATATCTCCTTCGTTCTAAGTCAGATCGAGTCCAAATTTTGGGAGCGTGTTTGTCTCGTCAAGACGAGCATTTTGATAGGTGGCACCGCCCGCGACGACATTCGAGCAGGGAAATTTAGCAGCAACACGTCTTGCTCGAGCGGCCGTATCACGGCGCTCGTACAACAAATCGATGTGAAATCAATTGCATTGCGTGCGTAAGATCTGAGGTAACATCTAAGCCAAACCTCGCACGTGATGAGCAGTTAGATTTGGCACACGACGGCGTTAAATTTGCTTCAAAATTCTGGCAAAAAACCCGAAAGTGGAAAATCCTTGTTTGAACACGAAATCAAGCTGCGTTTGTTGCAAAACAATCACGGCGGTGTGCTCAGTACAATTCCGCGAAAAAAACATAAAAATATGTCAAGAAACGAATGCAAAAGCAATCAGAAGTTTTCCAAGTTTCTTACAAATTTCAGGTCACATGATCGTGGCCTAAAAACGCGATTCGGGGTTCGAAATGAGTATCAAATCGATCATCATTCCGAGCCCAATGAGAAAACAATTATATTTTGGCCAAACGAGCATCGAAACAACCCCAAATCAGCTTTGGAAGATTGCACACGTTCTATGGTAAAGACAGAAACTGTTTTGGACTTTCGATTCTTGTTGGGCAGAGGAAAAATCGTCTTTTTGCACCTATTTTTAGATTTTCTTTAATTTAAATAAATTGTATTTTTTAGCAATTAGGGTAAATTTTGAGCATCCACCCCATTTTGGGTCTACCTCTATATATATCACGTTATACCTCAATGTAAAGGACCCACTTTGATGGAATAACATTTCCATTTTTGCTCACTATTGGATCACGTTTTGAAGAGAGAGAAAGGGGTAATGTTTAAAAAAACAGACCGCCTGACGCCTAGGCGCCTCCGCGCGCTCGGACCTGGGCGCCCCAACACGGGCGGCTGTACCAGGGCAGGCGCCCAGGCGAGCTAAACAAGCGCCCTGCACCCAGTTCTGAGCGGGCGCCTAGCACAATTTACGATTTTATTTTTTTTAACTTCGCCCAAAAGGGTAAAGGGGGTCATTTTGACCCCCAAGTTCGTATAAAATAACTTTAGGGGTTTATTTTCAACCCCAAACTAAAAAAAAAAACAAGAAACCCTCAATATTAAACTTATTTATGAGAATCTAAAGCAATTGCTGAGAATCAAAAATACTTCTTGTGGATTGAAAATGTTTGTTTTTCTGATTGAAATTATTTTTAGGGTGCTATTGGTGATATTAGAAGACTTTTAAGTTGATTCGTAGCTCGACTGAGATAGCCAACATCAAAGATCCGAGATTGGCTAGAAAAGAGCAGTCTGTAATCTTTATTTGAGATTTATTTTTTCAATTTGAGATGTCTTTTGCGGGGTCTACTAGGGGTGGAGATCCGGGATGGAAATATTGTGTTAACCCGGATAAGAATGACGGAAATAAAATTATATGCAATTTCTGTGGACATGTTTCTAATGCTGGCATAAATAGCTTTAAGAAATGTCTTGCCGGTATTAGAGGTGATGTCGCTCCATGTAAGAAAGCCCCAGATCTCGTAAAGAAAGAAATTTTGGAGTACATTAAAGCTGAAAAGAGTAAAAAAGATGCAAAAAAAAAAGATATAGAAGAATTAAAGTCAAGGGTTCCTATTTTTTATGATAATACTGAAACTGATAAAGAGAATGATGAAGAGGGGGAAAAAGAGATAGCCATGGTTGGTACTCAAAGCTCTAAGACCAAGAGGGCTTTTGGGTCTAAGAAGGCTCCTACGAGAGGGCCCATAGATAGTTTCTTTACACCTAGCCCTGAGACAGTAATTGAGAAAGGCAAGGGAAAGGGAAAAAAACAGGTGACAATTAAAAATAGATTTAAAAAGGAAGAAAGAGTCACGGTGATTCAGTATATTGCCAAGTGGTTTTACCATGGGGGCATTTCTTTCAACAAGTTTGAATAGCTTCCATACAATGTTGGAAGCAATTGGGCAATTTAGGCCAGGTTTGAAAGCTCCAACTCCTTATGAGATTGGAGAGCCACTACTAAAAAAAGAAATCGAGTACACTAATGAATATCTCAAGAGCCATAAGGACGGATGGGCTAAATTTGGGGTTTCTTTGATGACAGATATGTGGAGTAATAGGAGGAGGAGTAACATAAATTTATTAGTAAATTGTCCCACGGGTAAAGTTTTTTTACGCTCAATCGATGCTTCCAATGATGTTCATGATGCGCATTATATATTTTCTTTCATTGATAAGGGTATTGAGGAGGTTGGGGAGGAACATGTAATTCAAGTGGTCACAGATAATACTGCTCCCAATCAAGCTGCAGGTCATTTGCTTCGACAAAAGAGGCCTCACATATTTTGGACTCCTTACGCTGCACATTGCGTAGATCTTATGCTTGAGACAATTGGTGAATTGTCTCTTATTAAATGAATTATTTTTAAGGCTAAGGAGGTTACAATCTTCATATACAGTCACATACTTACCCTTAGCATGATGCGCAAGTTTACAAAAACGAGAGAGCTAGTGAGGCCTAGGGTCACTAGATTTGCCACTGCCTACCTTAGTCTACAGAGCATGTATAAGAGGAGGATCGCATTAAGGTCTATGTTTGCTTCAGAGGAGTAGAGTAGGTGTAAGTGATCTAGAGATGCCAAGGGAAAGAAGACACGAGATATTATTCTTTCGAAATATTTTTGCCGTGGGGTAAAGCATGTAATATTAGTATTCCTTCCCTTGGTGAAGGTCTTACGCTTGGTTGATGCTGATAAGCCCTCCATGGGCTTTATAAATGACGCAAAGGAACAGGCTAAGAATGAGATTGCAGAGAATTTGGGCTATGATGCAATGAAGGATGCCCCAATTTGAGACTATAGATGATAAATGGGATAGGCAGCTCCATAGACCATTGCATGCAGCGAGGTACTACTTGAGCAACAAATTCTTTTACGTAGATGCAGATATTGAGTCAAAAGGGGTAATTATGGATGGTTTTAATGAGTGCCTTGAGAAATTAGTTCCTGATCCAAATATCCAAGATAAGATATCAATTGAAGAGCTAATTTTGTACAAGTGTTCTTTGATGTCATTTGGGAAAGACATGGCATTAAGGCAGAGAAACAAAGGCGAACCAGGTAATATTCTTTTGACTTATGTACTTTTGTTTTATAAAATATAAATTTATAATTTTCTTTCAAGTTCTAATAGCGTTAAATACCTAAATTAATTATAAAGGTTGCCCACATATTGCAGCCCAATGGTGGAGACAACATGAGAGTAGCGCTCCAAACCTTCAGAAGATGGTTATGCGGATCTCGAGTTTGACAACTACCTTTTCTGGTTGTGAACGCAATTGGAGTTCATTTCAGATGGTATTTTACAATTTTATTATTTTAGAGGAATAAAATTTTATATGCTTTTTTTGTTTATAAGTTCATATTCATTTTGTAATATAGATTCATAAAAGGTAAGAAGATTATAGACCTATAGTAGTTACTTAGGCATACAAAGAGAAGAAATATACTTAAGCAAAGGAAGCTCAATGACTTGGTTTTTGTTAGAGAGAATCAAAGACTCAAGGAGAAGAAAAACCAGCAAAAGAAGGACCCTATCTCTTCGAAAGACATGGAGAATGCTTCAGATTGGCTAGTTAGTGACCCTGATACTGCGGAGGTCTTCCATGGGGAGGGTTTGACATGGGAAATGGTCGAGGAGGCTTCAAAGCAAGCTTTTGATCCTAGGAGGGCCACTCGAGCAACTTCTTCTGCTGGTACTTCACGGGGGAGATAGAGGAAGAGGAGGCAGATTCAAAAGAATCTTTGAAAGAAGAGGAATATGTTGAAGAGGGTGATGATTCTGATGATGACGGCCTCAATTCTGATGCAGATGAAGGCAATGAAGATGATTCTGATTCTTATTGATGTCATGATTGTCTTCTCTCTTCTTTTGAAGTAACTTTAATACTTTATAGCACCATCTTTGTTTGGGCTTTAGACATTTGGAGTTTGATTGATTTTTATTTAGTTATGTAGTTTGTATTTTTTTTGCCTTTTTGGACTATTTCGTTGTATGGTTTACTGGTTTTTCTATAGTTTTGGAAGTCAATTTGTTGATGACTTGGAGAGTTGGAAACTTGGAATCTTGATTATGGTTTATTTTATGGATATGGAATATGCCAATATGGAGAATTTCTGAATGAGAGTTGGAGACCTTGCAGAAGCCTATTAGACTTTTAAATGTTTTGTATGGTTTAAATTTTGGAATAAATTACAAATTTTGACACAATTATATGCATATATGTGGATTTGGATAACAAATATATAAAAAAAAACTAAGAATTTGCACCGTAGGGCGCTCGAGGTTTTAGGCGCCTACCTAGGCGCTGAGCGTTGGGAGCCAGGCAGGCCGCCTAGCGTTTTTTGAAACCTTGGGAAAAAGATAAATTTTTGGGCAGTTACCCCCAAGCTTAAGGTAATTTTTCTTTCTCTCTCTTCTCTCTTCTATCTTTCTTTCTCTCTCTTCTCATCTTTCTCTCTTCTTTCCTTTCTCTCTCTTCTCCTGCTTTCTCTTCTTCTCTCTTTCTCTCTTTTCTTCTTCTCTCTTTCTCTCTTTCTTTCTTCTCCTCTCTTTGTCAAGCTCGGCAGTACCCACCACCGAGCACAGCATGTCGTTTGCCTACAAAAAAACCTTCACTTCCCCATGGTCCCTCATGTCCACCTTTATCTTCTCACTCCTTATGCTCCCTGTATGTCTACGTCAACACCATGCTCCCTCACATACACTCACTTTCCATCTTATATTTTCAAAAGAAGACACAAGTGGCAAAGCGACCTGCACGTCCACCTGCTCGCTGTGCACCCTCGAGTCCACCTTCTCCTTTTCTTTCTGATGGTCCCTCATGTCTACCTGCTTCCCCCTTCTTTTGGTTGTGTTCCCTCACATCACCCCTGTTGTGCGCCCTCACATTCACTTTTTCCCTCTGTCTATTTGTGCTCCCTCACGTCCATCCATCCTTACGGGAGCAGCATTCAAATGGTACTCTCAGTTACCACCAGAGTCAATCTCATCATGGGCACAAATGGAGGAAGAGTTCTTTAAGTGCTTCTGTGACATAGAAAGGAAAGTGCAACTCTTTGCGGTGAAACAAAAGCCACACGAGCCAATGATTGAGTACATCGAAAGGTGGCGCAATCTGGCCACAGCAATAGGTGAGCCTCAAGAGATGGACGACTACATAGATGGGATGCATCCAGAATTGGCTAGTTATGTCACTTCATCATGGCCCACAACATTCGCCAAGATGATCAACAAGGCAGTACAAATTGAAGGTTTGCTCAAGCACCACGAAAGTATATCTGGACCCTTCGCATCAGTCAAAGACAATGATCAATTATCAGTTGCCATAACAAATACCATGCACTCCCCAAGCCAAGGCCGGCACGAGGATTATTCCTTTGATGAGCGTATGACCCCCAAGTTGCTTTAGACTCTCTTATCAAAAGGGATGATCGAGCTACCCGTGCCAAAAAGATAGAGGGAACTTGGAAGGGAACGCAAGCCCAATAATAGCCAATATCATAGGGGACTTGGTCACAGGACTGAGGAGTGTCGTGCTGCTAAGGACATCATCCAAAACTTCATAAACATGGGAAAACTGAACGGGGGGGCTGATTCTACGAGTGATCCGGTGTCACACATGGTCCAACCTATACAACCCTAAACTATAGCACATGTCTTAGTGGCACGATGTTAAACTGCACAACATACGGCCTCGAAGGCAAGACCTTAAACATGCCCTCAAGTCTCGGCGGATGACTTTAAAACACACCAAATTGATGGTCACGGTGGCATGACCTTAAACACGCTTCTGCAAAAAAAAAAAAAAGAGAAGACGGAAATGAAAAAAAATCCGCAAGGGCATCATGGGTAAAAATGTCAAAAAATGACAGACACGGTGTGCACCCCAAAGGCCACCATGGGCAAAATATGTCAGGAAAAAACAAAAAGAGAGAAAAAGACGGGCATAGTGAAAACCGGCAAGGGCACTATGGTCAAGAGTGTCGAAATAAAAAGGATGTGGTGAAAACCCTTCGGGGCACTCCCTCTCAAATGATGGGCATGTTGATCTACCTTATGGGTCAGCACGAGTAAAAATGTCTCGCGTCCCTATAGCTAGACGTTAAACTGCACGACATATAGTCTATTCGCACGACTATAAACTGCTTCTTGTTCCTACATTTCTCTATGGGGTTACCGCATGACACCCTCCTACACATCCCCTACTATATCCTTCTTCACAGGCCCCCGGTGAAAGGACACCACCCCTCCGAGGCATCCTCCCTAGTCAAGGTGCACCTCGGTTGTGACTGTGAGGCTTCGAAGCAGAGCATGTAATCATCAAGGCAGGCACTCGTCTCTCCAAAAGGCGTACTATAGCTCCGGTTGTGAGGCTTCGAACCAGAGCATGCAACTGCCTCATCGACGAAGAGGCATACCACAGTTCTAATTGTGAGATTCTAAAGCATGCGACCGCCTCTACCAACGCTATATCTCAAAGAGGTGTACCACAGTTCGGACTGTGAGGCTTTGAAGCTGAGCATGTAATCATCAAGGCATGCACTCATCTCTCCAAGAAGCGTACCATAGTTCCGACTGTGAGGCTTCAAAGCAGAGCATGCAATCATCAAGGCATGCACTCGTCTCTCCAAGAGGCGTACCATAGTTCCGACTGTGAGGCTTCGAAGCAGAGCATGTAATCACCACAGCATGTATTCGTCTCTCCAAGAGGCATACCATAGTTCCGGCTGTGAGGCTTTGAAGCAGAGCATGCAACTGCCTCATCGACAAAGAGGCGTACCACAGTTCTAACTGTGAGATTCCAAAGCATGTGACTGCTCCACCAAAGATATATCCCAAGGAGGTGTACCACAGTTCGGACTGTGAGGCTTCGAAACAAAAGCATGAGACCGCCTCATCGATAAAGAGGCGTACCGCAGAACTAACAGTGAGATTTCAAAGCATGTGTCTACCTCCACAATATTATATCCCAAAGATGCATACCGCAGTTCCGACTGTGTGACTTCATACCATTTCACTTGATAGGGCCTTTCACCATCTGGCTCCCATTTCCCCCAGCTGAAATACACCATTCGTGGCTCTTTTAAGCCTTCATCATGCACCTTAACTGCCCATGATGCCACTTCTTGTCATGCGGGCCCCTACCTCTACAACGGTCTAAAGTAGGTGAAGATCTTAACCTTTCCCTCAACACGTCCAACAAGGGTGAGGACTTTTAAAAGCACCCCTCAGCAGTCTGTTTGGGACAGGAAACCTTAAAAGACCTTTCCCCATGAGGCCGGGATGATCAGGGCAGCAGCTCCCAAGCCCGAGTCTGAGGTCCTTCACAAACCGCTACTCGCACGCGTGTCTCACCCGCATGTTCCACTCAACCGCCGTGTGTGTTCCCTTCAACTGCTGTGCATATTCCTTTCTCACCGCCGCGTGTGTTCCTTACCGTCGCGCGTGCTCCTTAACCTCCACGCATGCTTCACCGCCGTGCATGCTATTGCCGAGCATGTCACCGCCGAGCATGCTACCGTCGTGCATGTCTTTGTGTTAGGCCCTGTTATCACTGTGCGTGTTCTACCACTATCCCCAGTGGAGTTACATGCATGCCACAGCCATTCATCCCCGCCACGGTCCAGCTGTATGACCCTAAACTATAGTGCACGTCTTGGCCACATGATGTTAACCTGCTTTGCCCAGGTCCTGGCGGCATGACCCTAAAGGCGCCTCCATGCACGCACACACACCTTTTGTATGCATCTCCATGCACGCCTTCCCTAACCGACCTATTCGTGTGCGCGTACCACTTTCGTTGCCTCCCCATTGAGTCTATTTCCATCATCATCATTCACAATTCTCCAGTGAGTCCTACCCACGCTCACAAAACAACGGTGAGCCATTCCACCTTCCATACTCACTGTCAGCTAGTGGGTCACCATCGTCCATCTTTCCGTACAAGCACCATCCATCATTCATAGGCAGCCTCGGGCCATCCCCCCAAAGTGAGTCAGACCACCACCATACTCACTCCATGACCTCTACAGACTGTCATCCGTCACCACCACGGTCCAAGCTATATGACATGGTGGCACGTTTTGGCTGCATGACGTTAAACTGTTTTGCCTAGGTCACGGAGGCATGACCTTAAACACGCCCTCACCAAAAAAAAGGAACGGGCATGGTGTAAACCTGAATAAACTGAATAAAGAAACACCATGAGTAAAAATGACGGACGGGCATGGTCACAAAACCATGAGTAAGAGTGTTCCATAAAATAAAAGCCGGGCACGGTGAAAACCTGAAAGGGCACCATGAGTAAGAATGGAAAAAGGTGGACGTGGCCGCAAGGTCATGAGTAATAAAGCCCCAAATAAAAAAGAGATTGGTGAAAACCGTCTCTACAGCGCCACTTCCTTAGTCCAAGTGAAAACCCGCAAAGGGCGATTGGACCAATAAAGCAGGTTGATGCAGCGCTCGCTTCCATAGGCCGCTTCGATCGGCATTCCAAGAAAAATCCCTGGTATCAGAATGCCCTGCTATCGGGACCCAAAAAAAAAGAGCTTCAAAGAAGAATTCCACAGCCTGAGTCAAAACACAAAAAGACCCAGAAGTCAGAAGAATCGCCAAGAAGGCAAGTTAAGCTCCATGCAAAAGAGACCCATTTCTAAGAAGTCACTACAGTGAGCTAAGTGACAGCCAAACTAGCCTCCATAGAAACAAGGAGCCACATTCCGATAAGCTGAAGATGCCCCCAGAAGGCTAAGTAAACTGTCGAGCCAGACCTAGACCTATTATACATCAACCAGGATTGAGCCCCCTGAGGTCGCCGCAAAAAGAGGTATCCTGCTTGTCGAAACTGTTGGCAAAAAGCAAGGTTGAGCCCCAAGAGGTCGCCTCGAAAATGAGGTACCCTGCCCGTCAAGGTTAAACTAGTGTAGCAGCAAATGACCGTCAACCGAAGGCTTTTCAGCTATCCATACAAAAAACAAACAGACAAGGAAACAAAACCCTGAAAGAATGGGAAGAATGCCTTTAGGCATGGCACTCGACCACCAGACAGGCCTGATTCTGACCAACGGGGTCCACAAAAAATCCTCGACTGTTGGAATCACAATTATTGTCCAACAGGGTGAGAAGACTTTAAAAGCATCCCTCATCATTATAAGACCGTCCGATAGGGTGAGGACTTAAAAAACAAATCCCTCCAAATCACAAGACCGTCCAATAGGGTGAGGACTTTAAAAAATATATCCCTAAAAAAGTCCAACGAGGGTGAGGACTTTGACAATACCCCTCAATGTCTCTTCTCCCCCAAAGTCTCCACGAATGGATCGGCGACAAATGCATCCAGACGTTAGAGCATCCTGGTGATATCGTTACGCGGACATCTCCTCGGCGTTAGCGTGATCCTGTGACCAGGAAGAAAAAAAGTAAGTAATAAAGCCGAAGGAAATTTTCGGAATGTTGACTTCTCGCTTCTCTCGAAGCACAATATTCGGCAGGGCAAGTTGTTTGAAGGCATTTTTCTGCAGCTTGGGTCCCCAATGCAGAATAAAGAGAAGCCGGTCAATAAAGCCCTGATACACAAGTCGAATTCTCGACAGTCTCATAATTGCCCCAGAAATTGTGGAAATCTTGCTTAGGACTCCAAAAGGCTACCTGTCAAGTTTCATCGCAATCCGACATGTCCAAGGCAGTGCAGACAAAGAAACAGTTTCGAAAAAAATAGCTTTTAGCACCCTGAAATGGACCCTATAACTAGAACCTTATTATCGGAGCGTCAAATGGCTGTGGGACCACCGCCATTGGGTCCGACACGGTCGAAAACCTTTATGGGTCAAGTTTCGACTCAATCTGACACTCCAGGACAAAGTTATGGGCAAAACACTGAAAAGGGGTAGGCCACGCGCTATTCCCGTGCGCCCTTCCTACACCAGTCTCCATTAATGGAGACTGATTTTCACAGTTTCGGGCAGTAACTTTCGGGAGCCATATCTCCTTCGTTCTAAGTCAGATCGAGTCCAAATTTTGGGAGAGTGTTTATCTCGTCAAGACGAACATTTTGATAGGTGGCACCGCCCACGACGACGCTCGAGCAAGGAGAAAAGGTAGAGAGAAGTTGATTCGTGATAAGAGTTGCAGGAAATTCAGCAACGACACATCTCGCTCGAGCGGTCGTATCACAGCGCTCGCACAACGGATCCACGCGAAATCAGTTGCATTGCGTGCCTAAGGTCCGAGGTTACATCTGGGTCAAACCTCGCACGTGATGAATTGTTAGATTTGATGTACGACGGCATTAAAGTTGCAGAAAACTTCCGGTCGCTGGAATCCAAATTCTGGCCAAAAACCCAAAAGTGAAAAATCCTCGTTTGGGCACAAAATCGAGCTGCGTTTGTTGCAAAACTATTGTGACGGCATGCTCAATACAATTCAGTGAAGAATCATGAACATCTGTCAAGAAACGAACGCAATATTGATCCGAAGTTTTCAAGTTTCTTACAATTTTCGCGTCACATGATCATGGCCTAAAAACGCGATTCGTGGTTCGAAATAAGTATCAAATCAATCGTCATTCCGAGCCCAACGAGAAAACAATCATCTTTTGACCAAACGAGCGCCGGAGCAATCCCGATCAGCCTTGAAAGATTGCACACGTTCTATGGCAAAGACAGGGACTGTTTTGAAATTTTGATTATTGTTGGGCAGGGCAAAAATCGTCATTTTTCACCCATTTTTAGATTTTCTTTTAATTCAAATAAATAGTAGTTTTTAGCAATTAGGGTAAATTTTGGGCATCCACCTGTGTTTTGGGCCCACCTCTATATATATCATGTTATACCTTAATGTAAAAGACCCACTTTGATTGAATAAAATTTCCATCTTTACTCATGGTTGGATCACGTTTTGGAAAAAGAGGAAGGAGAGAAATTTTTGGGCCAATACCCCCGGGCTTAAAGTAATTTTTCTTTCTGTCTTCCCTTGCTTCTCTTTTCTCTCTTTCTTTCTCTCTTCTCTCCTCTCTCTTCTTTCCTTTCTCTTCTCCGTCTTCTCTCTTTCTCTCTCTTCTTCTCTCTTTCTCTCGTTTTCGTCAAAGTTGCGTTCACCCCTCCTTTCACTCTATTTTGTTTAAGCCTCACTCTCTTTCTTCCTTTTTATCTCACATTTTCATCCCAGCCTCTTACATAAAAACCCAATAAGAGGCCCCTCTCTTTATTCCTCCTGTTGCCCCTTTTCTCCTTTTCGCTAATCTTGTCCATGCCCCTTCCCTTTGTTTTTATCCAACCCTTTCATCCAAATAACCCAATACCCAATTCTCTCTCTCTCTCTCTCTCATCCAAAGAACCCAACAAAAGCCCTCTCTCTCTAAACCAATCTACCCAATAAGCAAACCCACTCTCTCTTAATTAATATATTTTTCTTTATATTTTATTCCACCATCTCATTTTACTTCTTCTACCACCTTCCTTTCATTTTATTCCCTTCCCTTCATTTTATTTTATTTCATTGACTCATTTTATTTTCCCTTGTCCTATGTTATTTTATTTATTTTATTCCACTTACTTTATCCCACCATACTTTACTCTATTCCATCCATTATCTCATCTTATTTTATTATTATTTTTCCACCCCTTTTATTTTATTTTACTCCATTTCATTTTATTTATTTTACTTCCTTCATTCTATTTTAATTTATTTAATTCTAATTCCATTTTCTAGTTTTATTTTATTTTAATTCATCTATCTTATTTTCATCTCATTTTTCATCACTCTTATTTTGCTTTCATCTCTTTTGGAAGACCTAGCGAGAGTCAAGCTAATCTTCGCCTCCCCACTTTCTCTCCTTTGATCGTTTGACTAGAGGGCAGGCTGAACCTGGTACTCGTGCAAGTCTTGTCGTCGAGTAGTTTAGCCGTCGTGCCGATCTGAGTCACCGTGCCCATCTAGCTGCCACGTCAGACTAGCCGTTGCGCCAGGCTGGTCGGTGTTGGTTTTTGTCGTTGAGTAGTTAAGCCTCCGCGTCGGTCTGAGGTACCGTGCACGTCTTGCTACCACGTCAAATCAAACACCATACTAGTCTAGTCACTGTGCCAGCCTAGCCGCCCGGTCAAACTTCTGCTCTCACTTTCACTTCTCTTATCTCTTTTCTTCTCTTTTCTTCTCTTCTCTTCTCTCATTCTTCTTCGTTTCTTCTCCCCTTTGGAAGGTTTAGCGAGAGTCAAGCTGACCTTCGCCTTCTCTCTTATTCCTCTTCGTCTCTCCTTCAAAGACAAACACTTCCTTTCTCTCTATCTTCCCCCTTTCTATTTCTTTCTTGTAAAATATGTACTTAGAGTCCCTTGTCAAGAAGATGCCGTGAGGCTGTCGAATTGACACGGATTCTCCTATGTTATTTTCTGTTTATTCCTTGAGTACACAAACACGTGTGTGTTCGCCCTATAACAAGGTGAGGACATATGCCACACTCGTCTGTACTTTTAATGTGTGTGTGTTTACAGAAAAGGAGAAAACAGATCAAAGGAGGCGATTCCAAACCGGCCACAGGCCAAGGGGGCATTCCAACGTGATCTAAGAAGGCGCCCATGTGAGCCAGCCCGATTGTGTCACGCAACCACGTGAGGTAAGTCCCACCTCACGGCCTTAATTCCTCTCTCACCGATTGGTACTCTTGCCCATGTCTTCTTTGCACGGTTCTCAAGAGAGCGATTTCAGATCCGGAGTCTATCTTGAATCTGGAACCACGCCACCACCTCAACCCGACCCGGGGGCGAGATCGAGGCACCTAATCAGTCACCATGCATTTTATAATCAGATGTGGGTAGTATTATGCTGCATTTCGTTTGAGAGTGTAAACTAATTTCATTTTATGTTAATAATTATCTACATTTGTTTTTTTCTTGTGCTTTACATAATTGATATATAGAGGTAGGTCAGTTAATCGGAAGGTCACTTTAGTTTTTACTCTTCCCTTTTTCCTTTTGTGCTAGACAGTTGGTCTCTTTGGCTTTTGTTATTCTTTGTTAGGCCCAAAGAAGACTGTAGCCAGTTACACTTATTCTTTTGTGTCTTTGGGTGCATTGGTGTATGTGGTTTAGTCCAAATCATATATATGAAATAATGAAATTCAATTTATCCAAAGAAGAATTGTAGACCTAACAATCAGTAGGACATAAGGAGAAAGACATTTTAGTAAACATCAGTATATTAATATAACAATATCGTTATTGAGTACCAAAACTTCTGCTTCATGGTGTGCCCCAATCAGTGTAGGAAAAATCGAACCAAAACGACTAACCGAACATGGACCCAGAAGTGGTTCAGCCGGCCTAACCAATAAACCGCCCAATTCAACCGTTCTAACCAAGCAAATCCCAAGCGGTCAAAAAAGTGTTCAAAAAAATAAATACAAAAAAAAAAAATCTAATAAAATATGAAAAGTATATTCAAAGAATGATTTAACAAAGCATATCCAAATGAAATTGAAAATTAATGAAAAAAAATGGATTTTAAAGAATCGATTTGTGCCTAGGGTATTTTTGAAGTTTTCCAAAAAAGATAAGAAAAATGTAAAAATAAGTATTAATGACCAAAACAATTTCCAATCTTTGCCATAGTGATGAAAGACATTAAAAAATGCATTACAAACAAAATCCCTTATTTTTTGGGATTTTATATTTTTTTTTAATTTTTTTTAAAAATACCTGGCCGGTCACCAAAACCAGCCGCAATCGGAACCGGCCAACCTAGCGGTTACCAGTTAGATTGCCTGATTTTTCCTTCAATGGCACCAATATCCTAGCAAAGGTCATAGAATCAACTGCCCTTTGCCAAAAACTTTCATAAGCGTTTCCACCTCTAACCTTATTAAATTCCAAACTACAACTACTCATAACATACAGATTTTCAATATAATCATTTCATGTTTTCAACTGAAGGAGTTGCAAGAAGTTCTTTTCATTGTTCATTTCATCCACTCTATTCTAATACCAGCAGACATGCCTGCTATAAAACTCAATGGTAGGCACAATAAAGAGATCCACCTTTCTGAAAACTAGATGAGCCTAAAAGATAATAAGCAAGGAAGAGTCAAGCTTACATCAACAAAGCCAAAGAAAAAATTTACATTCTAACACTTTACTTTTTCATGGAATAACACAACAGTTCTCATTCAGCAATTTAAACTACCATAGGTTCAGAGGGGGAAATATCACCGTAATCATGGAGACATGGGTTGATAGTATAGAGGCATTAGAAACATTGAAGAGGTAGAAAGTGTGACCTCTTGTGCTTGCTGCTTTTCCCATTCTGCTAATATTTTCTCTAAGCTCTGCTTCTCACCCTCTAATCTTGCCGCAAAGTCCTCCCGTTCCTTTATAGCTTCCAATGCCTTTGCCGCTGCAGCCTCTGCCATCATCTTTTCTCTTTTGCTCCTTCTCTCCGCCTTTCTCTGACTATCCTCCTCAGAATCTGTTGAATCTGAATCAGATTCAGATTCAGATCTCTCTTCACTCTCTGAATAGTTAATGTGGCTTCGGACCAACTTGGCCGCAGGTGTGTATGAAGAAGAGCCACTGCCATGTCGAGGCAATGAATCACGGCTAGTATCTCCCAAAACCTGTTCAGTTTGATCTCCATAAGAAACCCCAATTGAATCACTTTGATCATTCATGACCATGGAAACTTCCTCACTCTTTTCGATGCTTGAGTTACGGGTAGTGCTGGGTTCATCTGCTTTTGATACACTATCCAGTCCATTTCTGGATTTGAAATCACTGTTCTCATCTGAGCTAACCATTTTATGATTAATCTCAGAATGGAGCTCATTTTTAGCAATTGAATGACCATTAGATATGCCCCTTTCAGGTGAATTACCATCCAGGCCATCATTTCTCTCTCCAAGTGAAACACTGGAGTCACCATCGAGCTTTCTAAGCAGAGAATCTGCTGAAACAGAAGCCCCAGATGTAAAATTCAAAGGCACTTCTTTCTTAACCAAATCTTCATCATTAAGAAGAAATTTTGATGTCTCGCCCAATTGGGTAACGGCTTGAGGTTTACTGACACCAGGGGGTGAAACACTGTCTCCATTCACTACGTTTGGCAGAGAAAAACCCAATCCCCTTGCTTGCTTCAAGACAGGAGGAGAGCGCTTAGGGGTAGCAGTCTTCTTTGCCTCTGAACCATATGATCCAGGAATCCCGTTAGAAACAGGCTCAGGGGCACCCAAGAGCTCGGTCCAGTCAGCCTCTGTTAGGATCGGTGAAGGCCTCGAAGTGGGTTTTCTTGCAGGCTTCTCAAGCTTCTTTCTGGTAGAATGCTGCTTTCCTGGATCATGGTTTGCTCTTGGTAAGAGATTAACATTAGAATTGTAATGGGTATCAGATGATTTCTTCTTGAGTTGGTCTTTTAAGGGCACCGTTTCAGCCCTTCTCAGAACATCATCAATGGATTCATGGGATGGAGATTTCTCATTTTTGCCTAGCGATTCTGCCGCTTGCTGGTCAATCTGGAACAGCATAAGAGAAACAAAACAATTAATTGCCTGTCAATCGCGCTTCTCATTCCTAATTATCTACACATTCAACCACAGAAATCTGAAAAATCTGGTAAAAAATACCATTCACAATTCAATTTCAAAACCCCAAGTTTCCTTTTGGCAATGAACTTCAAAACTAATCATGAAAAAGGAAAATGCTGAAAAGCCATTGTGAAAACAGTGTGACCATAGAGAAAATCAGAATTGTGTGATGTGATACTGTAGAAGACACAATGCATGCCTGTTGCAAAAATGTCTCTGCTACTTTGAGTTTGGATGAGATCCAGCCTGCCATGCCTATCAAATTCTTGCCTGGTTTTCTTTTTTCCCCCTCTGAAGAAGCTCTTTAGCTATAAAGAGATCAGCTTTCATGTCTTCAATTCAATTCGGTATCGGGTTGTCATCGTTGAAGGGCGAGATGAATTTGGGCGCCTCTCTCTCTCTCTCTCTCTCTAAATTTCAGAGATGAATTTGGGGGGCCTCTCTCTCTCTCTCTATAACTTTCAGGTTGGGCAATCGGGAAACTGCGACGGCTGCTTGCGTGCTTTGACGGATGGTAGACGAACGTTTAACACACAACAAAGTCAGAAACTTTTCTACTCCCACGGGAGTATTGCAATCTATCTACTCCCTCCAAAACTTAACATTGGGATGTCTTAAACTTAACATTGGGATGTCTTTTAGATTCCGAATTATGGGATGGCATTTCTGTAACTCTACTATCTATCTAGCTTAAAATTAAAATTGTTTGATGCTAGCTGGACCAGATTTCTAGCCCCAAGGTAAGATGGATGCAAATAGGTGGTCCATCTAAAAATAATTAAAACTAACGGTTCGAATATTTTTTTAATAGAATTATGATTTTTAATTTTTAAAATTTATTTATTTTTCATATCTATGATCTCCATAACATATCTTTAAAAATTAAGTCCAAAAATCAATCTAAAAAATAGATTTTTAAGAGGTGACTCATCTCTGCATGGATTCATAGCAATTGTATCCAACTTAAAAAAAAGCATCCCAAGATTGCACTGGAACCACTAGATTTTTTGAAGAAGTAATCTAGATGTTCAATAACTCAAAAGCCAATTTCTTTCTTTTGAAAATAGAATAACTCAAAGTTCAAATTTTTTTTCTTTTAAAATAGTCATATCATTGTAAAAAAAATAAAAAATTATAAAAAAAAAAAACCCCAAAACCACACTTTCCATGCAAGTTACCCCTAACGTAACCTTTTCTCTCACTGTGTTCCCCAAATTATACTTTCTACGCAAAAACACCCCAACCAAATAAAAATTAAAAAAATACCTAAACTACCCTCCTTTTTACTTTTAATTTTTTAACGAAAGTTTCCCTCTTTCTCACCCTCTCTCTAACTCTCAGAACGAGCTTCTTCCCTGTCTCTCGCTCTCTCTCCTGGCCAGACCTCCCTCTCTCTCACTCTCTCTCTCGGCCCGAGCTCTCTTCCTCTCCCTCTTCAAAGGACTGAAGGCCCACCCTCTCTCTCTTTGTGAAACGGCTCAAGTTCTCAATTTCTTTGCCCCAGCCCAAGCCCAAGCACGATTTTTAGCTCAATCTCTCTGCCCTAAATCAGCCCCATCAAAAGTATGAAAGAGTTTTTTAACTATTTTTTATTAAATAAATATATAGCATATTTATGGAATAAAATCGCTAAAATCTGTTGTTGGGTTATTGTTTGTTGAAATTTGTTGTATTTGATCTATCATTGACAATGAAGAGATGGATTGCTCTTGACTTAAGAATTATTGAAGTTTTTCTTATGAATTTGTTATGGAGTTTGGCATTTTTTCTCTGTTGTCATTTTAGGGTTAGAATGATCTTGGTGGTAGGAAATTTTGGGTTTTTTTTAGATTGAAAATCATTCAATCGTTTGATCTAAATTGATTGCTCATGGCATAAGAATTATTGAAATTTTCCTTTTGAATTTGTTATGGAGTTTGGTTTTTTTTCTCTATTTTCTATTGTCATTTTTAGGCTAGAATGTCCTTGGTGGTAGGAAATTTTGGGTTCTTTTTAGATTGAAAATCATTCAGTTATTTGATCTCAATTGATTGCTCATGGCTTAAGAATTATTGTAGTTTTTCTTATTAAATTGTTATGGAGTGTGTCATTGTTTCTCTATTGTGATTTTAGGGCTTGAATGTTCTTGGTTGTAGTAAATTTTGGGTTTATTTTACTGTATCTATTTTCTCATGGTTATCTTTGCATCAATTGTTTTTTATTTGATGATCCATCCTTTTTCTCTTGTTCAAATTTAGTTTATCATTAAAAAAAAAAAAAATGCCTAGCTCTTGCTAATTTTAGTAGTAGTTCTTTAAAACAAAAGACAAACCCAAAAAACTGACTTTAGGAATGTCTATATTGCTAGTTGTATATATTGTGCTTATCTACATTGTTAGATTGAACTTTAGCTTAGAGAAATGGTATTGCTTAGCTATAGCTTAGATAAATAGTATTATTTATATACTAGAAATTTAGGATAAGGTTTTTATCCAATTTCAAATGCATTCGAATTCAGGTCTACAAAGTCATTTAGTTTTGTTTCATTTCGCAAAAGAAAGGCATTGTGCTAGTTTAACTTGGATATGAACTAGTTCTTACTTTGTAGAAATATTGAATTGCATGTTCATCTTAAAAGTTGGGTCCTCTTTTGAGGCTCTTTATTTCAATACTATTTTTCATAATTTACTAAAAAATCTAGACATTAACAGGGTGAAATTGTTACGAGTGCAATTTCAGATAAGCATTGTTAGAAATGTTTTTTTAGGTTATATACCACCAACAATATGCCTACATACCTCTTGTTAAAATTTAGTTGTAGCTCTTTTGAAAAGACCTAGTTGAGCCTACCAAACTTGGGCAAGTTCAATGTGTGGAGTGTAAATTATTACAAATCTTGTGCAAGACAAAAGAAAATGAGTGATAACAAATTGATTTAGTGTATTTTCTATGGAGAACTCCAATCAAATGTAGTAATCGATGAAAAATTGTTATGGTTAAATCTATTCCTTCCTCAAATAGAAATGATGAAGAAGCTGGAATGTGAAAAAGAAGCTGACATCAAATCCATCTGGCACTTAAAAACAACATCAAATCCATCTGGCACTTAAAAACAATGTCACCACTTAAAAACAATGTCACCACCACCTAAAAGCAACACGTAACTCCAGTTCTTCTTATTATTAGCTAACATGTAACACCACCCAAAAGCAAAAACAAAAAAAAAGATTGAGGGACAGAGAGAGAAAAGGGTCTGGTAATCTATGAGGGTGGTCCAGAAGAAAGAGTTTCTGGAATCACAGTGCTTCGGCACTGTGTAAGTGCGGTCCGGCAATACATGTTCTAGAGTCACAGTGCTCCAGTAGTACATGTTTTGGAGTCACATTATTCCAGCAGTTGCAAAGCACGGTCTGGCAGTAGAACTTTTGAGTCAATGGGCTCCATCAGTGGCAAAGGGCGGTCCGACAGTACATGTTTTGGAATCACAACGCTATGGCAGTTGCAAAAGACAATCCAACAGTAAAACTTCTGAGTCACAGCGCTCTGACAATTGCAAAGGGCAGTCTGATAGTACATGTTCTGGAGTCACAACGCTTCAGTAGTTGAAAAGGGAGGTCCGACAGTACATGTCCTGGAGTCACAGCGCTCCAGCAGTTGCAAAAGGCGGTCTGACAGTACATGTTCTGGAGTCACATCGCTTCAAAAATTTCAAAGTGCGGTCCGACAATACATTTTCTGGAGTCACAACGCTCCAACAGTTGCAAAGGGCGGTCTGGCAGTAAAACTTCGGAGTCATTGGGCTCCAGCAATTGAAAAGGGTGGTTCAATAATACATGTTCTGGAGTCACAGCACGTTGGCAGTTGCAAAGGTTGGACTGGCAGTACAACTTTCGTGAGTCACAATGCTCCGACCGTTGTAAAGGGCGGTCTGGTAGTACATGTACTGGAGTCACAACGCTCTGGCAGTTGTAAAGCGTAGTCAAGTAGTACATGTTTTGGAATCATAGCGCTCTAGCAGTTGTAAAGTGCGGTTCGACAGTATATGTTCTGGAGTCACAACGCACCGACAGTTGCAAAGGGCGGTCTGGCAGTACATGTCCTGGAGTCACAGCGCTCCGACAATTGCAAAAGGTGATCCGGTAGTAGAACTTCTGAGTCACTGGGCTCCGACAGTTATAAAGGGCGATCCGACAGTATTCAATTTCGGTCCGGCAATGCGATGGTCTGCTCCGGCAATGTGCTACTGGGGTCGATAGTCAACGTCAAATCTGGCCAAATTGATTTTTTTGTACAGGAAAGGCATTTCCGTTAAAAGAAATGAACTTTTTCCCTTCGGGATATTTGCATAGAAAGTTTGTTTTGGGGAAAAAAGTGAGAATAAGTTAGGTTGGGGGTAAGTTGCATAGAAAGCGTAGTCTTGGGGTTTTTTTGTAATTTCCCCTAAAAGAAAAGTATACAATGAAATAATTTACTTTTAGCACAAGGAGGTTACAGTCACTCTTGTTCTTTAGATTTTAACTCTCAAGTGGTTTTAAACATATTGCTTACTAAACTTAAAGTTTAAAAAAATAAGAAGAAAATTCTCGAACTTTGTGACATACTCCAAGCCATCCAATTTAACATCTAATGACTATGAGTAATTTAACCTCTTTGTGATAAAGATAAATGTTATAATAATATAGGGTGTAGTTTGTATAAGGTTGCAACTTTAAACAATCCAATTAAAGCGCACCTCTAAATTTTATCATAAATGTAATTTTGACATAAAAAATTCTTAGGATAGCTTGAGAATCTATTTTCATCTCTAGTTATAGAATTTTAAACTCTAAAAATAGTTCAAATCAAGTAGATCTACAAACACATAAAAATCTTGAAAATGGACAGTCCAGATAATGTGTTGCAAGGTACATTATTTCGTGGACTCGAAATATTTTTCTTCTTTCATAGTCATACATCTTGATGTCGATAAGATCAATTAGAGGGAAAATTTTGTTTCATGCAGGCTGAACCACATTTCTATATATGCGGTCCAAAAAGTGTGAAACATCCATCCTAAAGATGGATGCAAGTAGGTGTTCCATCTAAAAACAATAGAAACTAACAACCCAAATGTTTTCATGCTAGAATTATTAATTTTAGGTTTTAAAATTTATTTATTTTTTCATATTCATGATCTTCATGTTAGAGATCACATGCCCTTAAAAATTAAGTCTTGAAATCCATCTCAAAACTAGGTTTATTAGGAGGCCCGCATTTCTACATATGCCGGTTAATTTTATAAACGATTTTTGAGGTGCAACTTTAGTTCTACATTTAAGGTTGCAACCTTATATATACTTTTTCCAATAATATAACATCCTAATTATAAAAATTAGATCAAGAAATTTCAAAAAAAAAAAAAAAACAAAATCTCATGTCGACCGAGGGAATAAATGTATAATATATGCTCATGAAAGAGTACAATTACATGTCCCAACAAAAACATCCCAAAAAGATGAGGGGGAAACAAAACTACCTTTGTAATTATTTGATGCAGCTTACCATTTACATAAGGCCAATGTAGAAGGTGGAGTGTTTTATGGCTTTCTAAAGATTGAGCGATAGGTTGGAAGTTCTAAATCTGTCAGGGGTTAGTAGATCATAGATGAATAGTGGTGCGAAGGAATATTTGAAACATCAGATCGATGACCTGTATTAGTCATATGGTAAATTGATATGGATCCACAAATCAACAATTTGGACAAGTGGATTAGCCAAATAAGCTGCATCCAATCTTACAAAAAATTCAAGCAATCACTAAACAATATTATAGACAATGTGATATGCGTTTTTGTAAAAAATAGAGTTAATGTGTGATGACCACAAATATTTTTGGAACTAAAAAATAATAAAAATAATAATAATAAACTATAAAATAGTTATAATTTTGAATAATAGTTCACTATGTTATGAATACACCATGGAACCACCCTAAACTTTCCCTTTTCATTTTAATTAAATTAAGATAATTAAATATAAAGTTATGTGCCATAAGGTGACATTATAAGAGGATGATGTGTTATAAAGTATTATTATAAGATAGTGATGTGTCATAAGGTGACATTATAAAAGCATGATGGCTCATAAAGTATTATTATAAAATAATGATGTGTCATGAGGTAACACATATGCAAGTAAGAAAAAAGACACATGTTTGACATATGTCAAATGAAGATTGATCATCCTCACTTACAAATACCCATCATAGGCCCATCATTAGCCCAACACAATTGCTCTTTTTCTCTCCTCCCATATGTTAGTCCTTATTCTCTCTCTTAATGATTTTTTATCTCTCTCTCTCTCCTCATGCTCTTTCTCTCCTAACAAATAGTTTTTTTCTCCCTCATAATATTCTCATAAAAATAATATTATTCTCATAATGTTTTCATAAAAATAATATTATTTTCATAATGATTCTCTCATAACAAATGATTTTTCTCTCTCTCATAATATTCCCAAAAAAATAATATTATACTCAATAGACTGCTTATCATGTTAAATTTCAATTTTTAAGAATGTCGCGCAGAACTGCAACCTTTCTGAAACTACATTTAAGAAATTTAGCCCCAAATATTTGACTGGTTATTTATATAAATATCAGTGAAAGTGATTGCTCTATATTGCTTCATGTGAATTCATGTTAATGATTTCAAGAATATTTTGAATATACGATATTATTGTTTCCTGATATTTAGTGATAAAGAGTTTCATCGTTATTTTAAATATACAAGTGGACTTATCTGATACATCGTTAGGGAATAAGTGGACTCATCCGGTATGCCGGTGAGTTCTTAGTGGACCTATCTGGTACGCCGGTAAGGAATAAGTGGACTCATCCGGTATGTCGGTGAGATATAAGTGGACCTATCTGGTACACCAGTAGGGAATAAGTGAACTCATCTGGGATGCCTGTGAGATATAAGTAGACCTATCTGGTACGTCAGTAAGGATTAAGTGGATCAATTCAGGACGCTGGAGGGGTACATAGGTGACCTACTTGAGACGCTAGTACGGTATTTAAAAAACTTTTGAATTATTTTAAATTGTGTTCTTCTTCATATTGTTCAATATATATTCAAATCTTTGAAATTATATTAAAACTGTATATTTCTGTTGAAGAATTCGAAATAGTTCTCATTGACTGCTTTTCTTCATATTATTTCAATATGCATTCTTTCAGAAAATATCTATATTTGTCAACCATGCTTGCTTTTAAGCATTATGATGGCCACTTATTGAGTAGTCAAACTCATCAAACTAATGTGAATTCTTTTCATAATAAATTGCAGCCTTAATATTCGAAAGTACAACAGAAGTAGCTATGGAGAACTTTGTAGTCACAGTTAAACTTACATTTGTAACTTTTGTCTTATCAAAGATGTATATAAATGGATATTTGTGTTAATATAAGTTGTAAGTAGACTTTGTACAAATTTGAAAGTTTTTTAAATGGAAAATCAAACAATCTTGTGCAATATATAAAAGAAAATTCGATTTTGTTAAGGATAGACTGTCACACCTCAAGAATGTTAGTATTACCGAACCTGGGGTGTGACAATTTTGGTATCAAAGCAATAGGTTTAGGATTCCTAGGAAATTTGAATAGGAATATACTCTAAGTCATACTTATTGTTAATGTATGTATATGGATATGTATCATACTGATACGTATCAGTATCGATATGTATCTGTATGGATATATATCTCTTGATAAGATTAGGTGGTGTCTATGTATGATATTTATCATACTGATGCATATCAGTATGAATATCCATCTGTATTGATACATATCTCTTGTTTGTATATTTATACGGAGTCTTTTATATTCTTGATTAATCAATTTAATAGAGTTCTCTGTAGTAGTCAAAAAATCATAACAATTGTTTTTACGTGGTTCGTCACAGATGTAACTACATCCATGGACATAGCAAACTGAAATCCACTATACCAATGAAAGTTACATCAAAGATTTTGGAACAAAGAGTTAATTCTCTAACCTCGACAAAAATCGAGTCAAGCAAACCCCTTTTAAACCACTCCCCCTTCCGTTTCTTTACTTCTGGCAACCATTACCGATAACACCAGATAGAGACGCGGGATCAACGAAGATAACACCAGATAGAAACGCGGGATCAACGAGAAACTAACTTTCTCTCTAACTAAAAGGGGAAACCACCCAAAATCTCAATGGGAATTGCTTCTTTATAAGAAACAATCCCCTCAATCTCCAGGATCAAACCTCTCAATCTCCAAAAACAAGCCTCTCAATCTCTAGGAGTCTACAAGAGATACATCACAATGTTTCTATCCATAAGAAGTTCTCTTCCCTAAGAGGAAATTGCATATTATGCACAAAAGGCTCTGCTTCCCTCTCTCTCTACTTCGTACTTTATTGGGAAAAAAGTGCAACTCTAAGTTTCTTATTACTCCAAAAAGCCTGCCTTCATTTGATAGATGGAAGCCTCTTCATTTGGGCAAATTCTTTCTTTTGTTGGGCATCCTCTCTTTCATTCTACACGTGCAAATAGTGCTCTTTGAGCAAGTACACCTCTAGATTCTTTACTATTTTATGAAAAGTAAACCATTGTTGTTGTGGTCCCTCTAATTTGTCTCTTTACCGAGTTGTATTTCGACTCTTTGATCGATTTGGGATCTTACTATTCTTAACTCTGAATCTAAAATCCAACTGTTTTTGTTGATCCGCTGCTGACTTCTATTGGCTCTCCTAAGTGCCTCATGTTTGATAATCGAATTTCTTGATCCTGGTTGATGATCAAGTTTCCATTACTTGATCATGTTTAATGATTGAGTTTTTGTTTTTACTCAGTCCAATGAGATGATGGAGTTTTCCGTTACTTCATCCTGTGTGATGATCGAGTTTTTCTTTGTTACTCAATCTTGTCTGTTCCGGAGACCTATTGATTTGGAGTTATGCGAGACTGCTCTGTTCGAGGCGTCGGTTTCTGAGGATTGCTAATTTGTAAAATTCACCTCTGAAAAATGATCAACGAAAACGATCGATCTGCTCTATTTGGAAAATTGCCCCTCTCTTTGTTTTGCCTCTAGATCTTGATCTCAGAGTGATTTGTCTGAACTCTCATCAGCCACCCTGATCTTTTCAGATGATCGAGTTTTCCGTTACTCGATCTTGTTTGATGATCATATTTTTCTTTACTCGATCATGTTTGATGATCGTGTTTTTCGTTATTCGATCTTGTCTATTGATCGAGTTTTTCGTTACTCGATCCCAAAAATTCCGAAGACCTGTTTGTCTGTTGTTGATGGAATTTTTCGTTACTCAATTCCGGAGATCTCAGATGTTCCTGAGGCCGTCTGTTCCTGAGGTTTGCCTCTTTCTGTGCTTGTTGTTCAAGCAATATGAGCATGAAGACTACTGCTTATATCGTTCAGTATGGATATTTATTTGTATGGATACATATCTCTTGATAAAATTAGGTGTGGTATCTATGTATGATATGTATCATACTGATACATATCAGTATGCATATCCTTCTATATGGATACATATTACTTGGCCATATATTTATACAGAGTCTTGTATATCTTGATTAATCAATTTAATAGAATTCTTTGCAGTAGTTTGAAGATTATAACACTTATTGTATGAACAGACAAGTACAATGTCAAGATCCCGAATGACTAAAGCTAGCATGGAGGGAATTTATAAAGCCTTGAAGAATATGATTGCTCTTATGCAGCACCAAAGGGAGAACAATAATCCACCAAGACAGTCAGTTACGGGAAATAATGGGTATAATATCAAATTATTTAAGAAATTAAATCCACCTACCTTTAAGGGTGCTGCCGATCCATTAGAAGCCGATGGATGGATTATGCAATTAGAGAAAATATTTGAAGTAATAGAATGTCTTGATGTTAAGAATGTCACCTTGGCAGTTTTTATGTTGGAAGGTGAAGCAGAACATTGGTGGCAGATAACAAAAAGAGTATTGGTCCTCGAAAACAAACCTTTGACTTGGGAACAAAATTTTGAGAAACATTCAATGAAAAGTAATTTCCAGATTTTATTCGAGATTAAAAAAAAATAGAATTTCTAAAACTAGTCTAAGGGAACAAAACAATAGCATAGTATGAGGCCAAGTTTACTGAATTGGCCAGGTTTGCCCTACATATGATCAATTATAAGACAAGAAAGGTAAAAAATTTTGAAAGTGGCCTCAGACCAATCATCAGAGGGAGAATATCAACCCTAAAATTAAGAACTTATGCTGAGATAGTGGATCGAGCCCAAATTATTGAGAAAGACTGCGAAGACTTCCAAAAGAGGAAAAACCAGAAAAGTCGGATTAGACCCATACCATCTAATTGACAAAAATGAAAAGAATCAGAAAGGGCAAACAAAAGGCTAAGACTGAAGTCACTCCAAAGCCTACCGGAACCTTGTAAGAAATGTGGGAAGAAGCATGGGTTAACACTCTGTTATTAGAAGACTGGAGCCTGTTTCAAATGTGGGGAGCTGGGGCACAAGATCAAATATTGTCCTATTATGCAAATGCAACAACATTCAAAGCATGGTGAAGCAACTCACAAACCCCAAATGAAAGGATGAGTATTTGCAATCACATAGCAGGATGCCCAAGCTTCAAAATCAGTGATTCAATGTACTCTTACTATCTTTCAAGATATAGCTTATGTTTTAATTGATCTTGGATCTACTCATTCATTTATGCCACCAAGATGTACATGCCACTTAAAAGTAGAACTAGAACAATTGGAATACATTTTAGAGGTAGCCACACGTATGGGAAATTCAATTGTAACCAATTTAATATACAAATCTTATGTAATAATGATAGAATAAAAGAAACTATTGGTGGATTTAGTACTTTTAGAAATTCAAGATTTTGATGTAATCTTAGACATAGATTGATTCTTTGCCTACCATGTAAGTGTTGATTGTTACAAGAAAATAGTTACCTTTTGCATTCCAAATCAATTGGTATTTTACTTGGAAGGTGTCAAGGAAGCTTCCCCACTATATTTAATTTCCTCCATTCAGGCTAACCACTTCCTTCGAAGGTGATGTCAAGGCTTTCTTGCCTATGTTAAAGAAGATAGAAAAGAAAAGATGAACTTGGATGACATTCCGGTTCTTCGGGAATTTCCTGATGTGTTTCCTGAGAATTGTCAGGTTTACCACTTAACAAGGAAATTGAATTCTCTATTGAGTTGCTTCCCGGGACAGCCCCAATATCTAAAGCCTTTTACCGAATGGCACCTATAGAATTTAAGGAACTTAGATAACAATTGTAAGAATTATTAGATAAATGTTTTTATTCGACCTAGTGTGTCACCTTGGGGTGCTCCGGTATTGTTCGTTAAAAAGAAAGATGGGTCCATTAGGTTGTGTATTGACTACAGACAGCTAAACCAGGTAATTGTGAAAAACAAGTATCCACTACCTACAATTGATGATTTATTTGATCAATTACAAGGATCACAAGTATTTTAAAAAAATGATCTCAGATCTGAGTACCATCAGCTTAAAATTATAAGTGATGATGTTTCCAAAACAATTTTCAGGACAAGATATGGCCATTATGAATTGTTAGTTATGCCTTTTGGATTAACCAATATACGAGTTGCATTTATAAATTTGATGAATCAAATCTTTAAGCCCTTTTTGGATTAGTTTGTTGTAGTATTCATTGACGATATTCTAATTTATTCCAAGAATCGGGAAGAGCACGAGCAACATGTGAAGACGATATTACAAATACTAAGAGAAAATAAGTTGTATGACAAACTAAGTACATGTGAATTTGGTTAGAACAAGTGACATTTTTAGGTCATGTGATATCAAAGGAAGGTTTATCTGTTGATCCTTTAAAGGTTGAAGCTGTGATTAATTGGAAGCAACCAAGTAATGTGACTGAAGTCCGAAGCTTTTTAGGGCTGACATGATATTACAGAAGATTTGTAGAAGGATTCTCTCGAATTGTGAATCCATTAATTCGATTGACATAAAAAAATGTCAATTTTGAATGGACAAATGAATGTGAGAAAAAAATTTCAAGAATTAAAAGCTCGATTGACTTTTGCATCTATTTTAACTATTCTTGCGAGGGATTCAAGATTTACAGTGATGATTCACACAAAGGCTTAGGCTATATATTAATGCAACATGTTAAGGTAGTGGCATATGCATTTAGACAATTGAAAGAATATGAGAAGAGGTACCCAACCCATGACTTAGAACTAGCTCCAATAGTATTTGCTTTGAAGATATAGACACATTATCTATATGGTGAACAATTTGAAATATATACAGATCATAAGAGTTTGACATACCTCTTTTCTCAGAAAGATTTAAATATACGACAGGTAAGATGAATGGATTTTCTAAAAGAATATGATTGTACAATCCATTACCATTCAGGTAAAGCTAATGTTGTAGCAGATACTCTAAGTAGGAAGTCTGCAGAAGTTCTAGCTCATCTAATGATTAAAGAGTGGCGACTACTGGAAGAAATTAAAGATTGGAACTCAGAATTTCATTTAAAGGATTCCGACACCATTGTTGCTAATTTATGTGTAAAGCCAACTCTTATTCTGAGAATTAGAGAGGCACAAATAAGCGACACTCAGATGGTAGCAATCATGGAAAAATTAACCAAAGGGTCAATACCAGATTTTTGAAATCCAACAAGCTGGCATATTAAGATTCAGATGGAGACTTTAAGTTCCAAATAATGAAAATTTTAAAAGGGAGATTTTGGATGAAGCTCATCGATCTCGATATGTTGTGTGTCCTAGTAGTAATAAAATGTATCAGAATCTATGAAGCCATTATTGGTGGAACAATATGAAAAAAGAGATTGTTGAATTTGTGTGTAAGTGCCTGGTGTGCCAACAAATTAAGGCAGACCACCAAAAACCTGTAGGTATTTTATAATCCTTACCCATTCCTGACTGGAAATAGGAGCACATAACTATGGATTTTGTTACAGGCCTACCCAAAACAAAGAATAGTCACAATCCAATTTGGGTAATTGTGGATAGACTAACCAAATTTGCTCATTTTCTAGCCATCAGAGTAACAGGTTCATTAGATAACCTGGCAAGACTATATATTCGATAAATTGTGAAATTGTATGGGACCCCAATAACAACTGTGTCTGATAGAGATCCCCAATTTACCACTCAATTTTGGAAAAGTTTACAAAAAAACCATGAGTACGAAGGTAAATTTTAGTACGGCATTTCATCCTCAAGCTGATGGACAATAAAAAAGAACAATTCAGACTTTAGAAGATATACTTCGAGCTTGTGTGATGGATTTTAAAAGAAATTGGGATGATCATTTGCCTTTGATCGAATTTGCCTACAATAATAGCTATCAGTCTAGTATGAAAATGGCACCATATGAGGCATTATACGGAAGATATGGAAGAAAGTGTAGATCAACTATCTGTTGGGATGATGAAGGGGAAATAAAATTTATGGGACCAGAGTTTGTTCAAGAAACTACCAATAAGATTAAGCTCATTCGGAAAAGACTTTAAAGTGCTCAAATTAGACAGAAAAATTATACAGATAAGCATCGAAGAAACTTGGAATATCAAGTGGGAAACCATGTATTTATGAAGGTATCTCCTTCCAAGGATATAATGAGATTTGGAAAAAAGGGAAAATTAAGCCCAAGGTTTATTGGACATTTTGAAATCTTAGAAAGGATTGGAGAGATGGCATATATAATTGCCTTGCCCCCTGAATTATCAAACACTGATTATGCGTTTCATGTGTCAATGTTACGAAGATATGAGTTTGACCCGTCATACATCATTAACCATGAACCTCTCCAAATTAGAGATAACTTAACATACGCCGAGCAACCCATTCAAATTCTCGATTGAAAAGAGCAAGTGTTGAGATCCAAGGTGATATCATTAATAAAAATTTTGTGGCAACATCATTCCTTAGAAGAAGCCACTTGGGAACAAGAAAATGAAATCAATGAGAAATATCCCCATCTTTTTCAGTAATCAGGTACAAAAATTTAGAGGACTAAATTTTTTTAAGGGGGGGGAGAATGTGATGATCCTAAATATATTTGAAACTGAAAAATAATAATAAAAATATAAAATATTTATAATTTTGAATGATAGTTCACTATGTTATGAATACACCATGGGACCACCCTAAACTTTCCCTTTTCACGTTTGTTTTAATTAAGTTAATATATTTAAACATAAAATGATGTGTCATAAGATGGCATTATAAGAGGATGATGCGTCATTGTAAGATAGTGATGTGTTATAAGGTGACATTATAAGAGGATGATGTGTCATAAAGTATTGTTATAAGATAATAATGTGTCATACGATGGCACATATGTAAGTAAAAAAAAAGATACATGTTTGACAAGTGTCAAATGAAGATTGGTCATCTTCACTTACAAATATCCCTCATAGGCCCATCATTAGCCCATCACAATTGGTCTTTCTCTCTCCTCCCTATGTAAGTCATTATTCTCTCTCTTAACGATTTTGTCTCTCTCTCTTCTCATGCTCTTTCTCTCATAACAAATAATTATTTCTCTCATAATATTCTCATAAAAATAATATTATTTTTCGTATTATTCAATATGTATTCAAATCTTTGAAATTATGTTAAAACTACATATTTCAATTGAAAAATTCGAAATAGTTCTCATTGTATGGTTTTCCTCGTATTATTTTAATATGCATTTTTTTAGAAAATATCTACATTTATCAACCATGATTATTTTTAAGGATTATAATGGTAACTTACTGAGTAGCCAAATTCATCAAACTCTTGTGAATTATTTTCAGAATAAATTGCAGCCTTATTGTTTGAAAGTACAACAGAAGTAGCTATGAAGAAGTTTGTAGTCACAGTTAAACTTACATTTGTAACTTTTGTCCTATCAAAGATGTATATAAATGAACATTCATGTTAATATAAGTTGTAAGTAGACTTTGTACAAATTTAAAATTTTTGAATGAAAAATCTGACAGTCTTGTACAATATGTAAAAGAAATTTTGGTTTTGTTAAAGATAGACTGTCACACCCCAAGAATGTTAGTATTACAGATGCATTATGAATTTTCATTATCTTATAAAAATAAGTGAATATTAAAATTTCGTTTCATGTTTGAATATTTGTTGATTAACCTTCTGACTGTATTTCTGGCCGGTATTTCATGAAGCTTTTCTCTCTCTTTCTCTAGAGATGACGAGGGAGGAACGTTGGTTTAGAGGTGGATATAAGTTCTTTACTCTTTATGATCTCGATTTTCATATATTTGATGTTGTTTGTGATGTGATGAGAGAGAAATTGTTTTTTTGAGATGGGTATATGCCTTTTGAATTTTGAAATAATGACGTAGTGGGGAAAGATCTAGTATATAATTTTTCGTTTTCCAAACTCATAAGCCTCAGCAAAATTTACATCCTACCGAACTCTCTCTCTCTTATTGGTAGGGGAGAGAGTTATCTAAGGAGATCAAATATTACATTGATAAGATATTGATATTTGTCCAATGAAATATATTTTTAAGATATAATACATTCATGGTAGGACTAAAAAACACTGGTGCAGAAAAAAGGAAAAATAAATAAATTAAATACACACACATAACACGAGCAATAGAACGTGTGTTACACATTTTAAATTGGGTGCCTTTTACGGCTAAAACTGATATATTGTAAAAATTTATTGTTAGTGATTTATCATCACATTATTTGTTTAAAATCTTAAAACGCATTGGAATTACAAGTGTCCCATAAAGGCTCCTAAGAGGATATTATATATATGGAAAAGTTTATACAGAGCCGAAGCTCTAAACAATCAAATTTGAGCCCACCTCAAAAAGTTTACTATAAGAGGTTGTTTTGATGCCCAAATATCTTCAAATTGATCATCTTGACATCAAGATGTAAGGACATGAGAAAAAAATGAATTTCAAGTTTTGGAAATAGTGTATTTTGTAATGCATTTTTAGACCATCAATTTTCAAGATTTTCAAGTTTTCATAGATATGTTGATCTACCCTATTTTTGAAGCTTTGAATTTTATAAATAAATATAAAAATGTATTTTAAGGCTATCACAGATTTCCAGTAGTAAAACCACATTTCTCTACATTATTTGAAGGTAGGCTCTAATTTAATTGTTTAGAACCTAGGCTTTATACAAACCGTACCCATATATATATATATATATATATATATATATATATATATATATATATATATATATATATATATATATATATATATTGCCCTGCCGCCCTTGTGGTCGTCCACTGCACACCCCTTATGTGCACATGTGACCCGGGTGCCCATCTTGTGCATGTAGATAAAGCATGTGGTGCTATACGATGGCTAGCCAACAAATTTAAATTGCGAGGTAGCACTTATCTCGGATGTAGGATTGGATTCATTCGCATCCGGGCTCTCGTCCTCTTAGAACCCGGCGTAGAGTTGTTGAGGAAAGCCCTCCAATATCCCTCAACGAACGTGGTTTGATCCGACGCCTTCATACTCCTCACCATGTCACTATTCTGAAGTCGCTCATGATGATCCATGGGTCCTGTGTGCTCCTGAGGTACGATTCAATTTGGCTTGGTTCGTGTTGGGGAGTGCAAACGACTATGATAGTTAGCTACTACGTAGGTGGCTATAAGAGAGGCCGATCAGAATAAAATTAAAATATGCTATAAGACTGGCCGATCACAATAAAATTAAAATATAATATCCACCATAAAAAAATGAGAATTTAAATATAAAATATATGAGCTTACTTTCAAATTTTAAATTACTTTATATATAAGTCCCACCTTTTGTAAATTGAATATTGCATTTTAATTTTATACATTTCACTATAGAGTTGATCGGATCCATTCTTTTTGCCATAATGCACCTGTAAAAAATATTTAAAAATAATTATTAATTTAAACAAAAATAACCAAAATGCCCCTTAAAATTTTAAAATTTTAAGAATATTTTGGTTATTTTATTTTAAAATATCTTTGGATATTTTTCACGATTGTGAGATGTTGAGAAATAACAACTCCCTAAATTTGAGCTAGATCCGATGAAAAAAAAGAAAATAAATCAAAACCCATGCATACTCTTAAAAAGTGGGACTTGAGAGTGAAATATAAACTACACAAGATTTTTAAACTTTTGATAATAAAATAAGATTTTTTTTTGTAAATTTCCGAAGGAAAAACAACCAAATAGGGGGCTGTGCATTTCTACGGCATTGACACCCTCAAAAGATAGCATGCCCAAATTTCTTCATCGTCTCAAATAGTGATAGCATATCCCCAGGGACCAACTTGGTCTCATGATTTAGAAAGGCAAGTAATCTTAAAGTGGAGAGTGGAAGAAATGAGGAAAAGCCAACTTCAAAGACGAGAAAGAAGCCAAAATGCACGGGTATACAAGCTTTCCATTACTCTCTCTTTCGAACAAGAAACCATGTATGTGTGCAGTACACAATGGAATAACATCACAAAAGCAAGAAAAAAGAAATACACAGCAATTTGGACCATTTGCTCTTGCCAGACAAATGAAGAAAAAACTGGCCTTCAATGATGGACCCTTGGTTATTAAGATGATTAAACACAAATCGATTACTGCCGAGTGACAAAGGAATCCATTACTAATTACACAAGGGGTTTATCTTCTCTTCCCAACCTTTGGCAAATGACTCTAGAATTCATCTATTACATTTCAACTAATCTTCATTATCTGAATCTGCAATCGAACAAAATCAAAGCTATTGTTAAAATCACTTTGAATAAGTATTCGATTTAAGTTCAAATCTAATCAATGGGGTAATCTATGGAAAAAATTTGGCGCAAATTAAGCAAGAGAGATGCAGGCATACCTGATCTGATATCCTCTCCCACCTGTCCCCTATTCTTGAGCTGCCGCGAGACCATGAAAAAGATGAGGATGCCCCAATATATGTGGAAGATCAACAGCGTTATGAGCATTGTGTTGAGCAAATAGTAGAGAAAACTGTGATACCCCTTGGATAGAACGAATACATCGACTGCATCATGGCTGAATTGAACAACTATCAGAAGCAACATAAGTCGCAACATAAATTAAATGAACGTATGTTTCAGACTATTATTTGCATGTAGGTTGCATGAGCAAACCTTGAGCTTCGGATTACCCAGAATGGGAAGTATATGAGCCGCAGAAGAAACCAAGAAATGGCAAAGAACCCAAAGCATGTGCTGGCCGCATGCTCATTTCCAGTGTACTTGGAGAGTTTGGCTGTTTCCATGAACACATCATTGACATCATGCAGTGCAAGAATGATGGATCCAATGCGAAAAAATCTGCAGATCACACGACTTAAAAAGTCAAGTAACATGCAGTTTGTATGGAAGCAAATATTAGTATTTACTAGTTTTCAAGAAGGGTGTGGTCTACATAAGGTGTCAACCTCAAACAATCCAAGTGCGCATCTCCAAACCTTGTTGAAAGATGTAATGTTGGTGTCGGAAATTTCAACAATGACCTGAAAATCTATTTTCCATCTAATTATGAATTTTAAAAATCAAAAAATGCTGCAGACCTACAAACACTTGAAATCTTGAAAATGGATTCGGAGAAATGTCTTTTCTTTTCCCCAAATCCATACGTCTCGTGGTTGTGATGGTTAGTTGGAGGAATTTTCAGCATCAGAAAATCTTTTTCAATGGATTTTTGAGGCATGCCTTATTTCTGCAGTATAAAGTATTAGAAACCTTTTAGTTAAATAGTTTCTCAAAACCTCTAGGAGTTTACCGTCTATGCTTTCAAGAGTCCATGTATAAAGTAAATAAAACACTCTACAAATACTCATGTATGCTTGTGGCCAAATCAAATTCGAGTTTAGAAATAAAATTTCAGTTTTCTATTATAGTGGGAGGGCATCGTTACAAGAGGGATTCCTCAACTATTTTGTAGAAAGTGATTTCTGCAGCTCTAGCCAAGGTATGGGAGAATCTCCCCAAAGACTGGAGCCTATCTTCTTCTTTTGGTGGAGATATTTCTGAAATTTGTAGGTTGTGGATTGGAGGTACTCCCAAGTAAGCATGGACCTACTTTTTTCTTTCCCCTCGTGTGGCAGATCCTCATCCAAAATGCCCCGCAAACAAATTGGTCACTTATTCAAGCCCTTGCATAAACCCTAGCCAAACCTCTCCAAACCCAAGGTGAACTAATTCAATAGCCATTCTGACGATATACCTGCCCTCTGTAGCCTTCAAACGCAAGTTTAAAACCAGTATTTCCTTTGCAACCATCTGTATATCTCCTTGGACTGTTGATTTAAAGGTATTCATACCCTGAAACCCTTATATCAAACCCTAATTATTGACCTAATCATAGCAAATCCTAATTATTAAACTAATCTATTAAGACATATTCCTCAATCCTACTCAAATTAGGAAACCTCAATACCCTAAACCCTATTGTCCTAAACTTAGTGAGAGACCTAAACCCACTAGGATTCATATTTGCCCATTCCAAAGTGATGCAAGACAAAATTATTCTTATTTTTTTAAATTTTGTTTAATTTCTAAGGATATATATTTTTATTTAAATTTTAGGTTTTATTGTTAGTGTTTTTTAATCTCTTTGGGGGATTCTAAGGTTTTTTTTTAAATATTTTTAAAATTTTTGGACCTATTTAAAAAAGTAGTTACAAGGTTGATGGAATTACTTGCTTAATCAAAGGTTAAATTCCATTGTGAATTTTGTTTTAATTAGGACTTCTTATTTAATTAAAATTAGGATTTCTTGGGTTCTAAGTAAGGTATTTTATGTATGTAGAGAACATAGAATAGAGATTTGAATTATTGTTATGAAACATTGTTTCCCAGAGTTCTTGTGAATTATGTAGAACCATTGAAGGTAGGCTTGTTAGCTTCCTTTTTTATTTTTCAATCTATAGATTATTGGATTTTCTTCCCTGCAAAAATATTTCTGCATCAATTTGGTATCAGAGTTCAAGTTTTCTTCAACAACAAGGCCATGAAACTACACACAAATCCAGGGTTTGCTGATTTTGGGCCAAGGCTTGCTGATTTTATCAAAAGTTTTGCTGATTTCAGCCCAAGGTTTGCCAAATTCAGTTATTGAGGTTTTGTTGATTCTCTGCCTAGGGTTTGTTATTTCAATGAACCCATGATAGCGAGAAGGTGGAAGGGAGGCTCTCGTAGACCTACCCTGAGATGCCAGAGATGAAGAGATTGAGGTTCTCGAGTGGCAAGTTCAGCAGCTTGCACAACAACTCATGGGCATCAATCACGGGCAGGACGGTGATCATTCAGCCCAAGAAGATGTCGAGTACAAAATCTTCTCAACGCCATGCTCCACATGAGGAGTTGGGTAAAGAGGAAAGTGATGAAGACCTAGACGTGGGGAGCATCACTCTAGGTTTTTTATTTGAAGGTGGACATCACTGATTTTGACGAGAATAATTTGACTCAACCAAGGGAAAAGTAACTTTGCCGCTTGTGAGAACAATTTGATTTGTCAAATTGAAGAGGCCATCTATGAAGAACCTTTATTTTCATCAAGTTATTTCCCAAATCAGCAGGTTGTAGATTGGGATTTGCTACCAATCTTTCACACATGATTAAATGAACAACAAGATATATTAGAAGATCTGATCTATGATAAGGTTCAAGATTAAGATCTCAAGGATATTAAAGAGGTGGAGAATTCAAGAGATTTAAGACATTGGAATCAAAGTATCGAAGTGGAAACGCAGTCAACTCATAAACTACAAATTGTGGCCCTGGATTCAGAGCGTAATGAACTAGATGTCAAGAAAGCCTCTAGAGGCCAAAAAATTGAGTTTAAAGTTCTCTGATCTATTTTCAATGCGAGCTCAGGGATAGCCAAATCTGATAACTTTGTATTTATTCCTCAATTTATATATTAGGATCAGTTTCTTGAGGATTTCTTTTCACCACAAATAATCGTTGAGCCAATAAAGAAAAAGGTTGAAGAAGGTGATTTTGATGTTGAATTCGTCTTAGCCTACTTTAAATCTAATGATGAGTTTTCGCCAACCAAGGGGGTCTGATGTAGGACAAAATTATTCTTATTTTTAACTTTTATTTAATTTCAAAGGATGTATATTTTAATTTTAATTTTAATTTTAGGGTCATTTTTTAAGTTTTCAAGTCTCTCTAGGGATTCGCGAGTTTTTTTATATTTTTAGGATTGTAAGAGTTGTTTAAAAAAGAAGCTACAACACTTACGAAATTATTTGTTTCATCAGGGGTAAAAATATCATTACAAATTAAAGTTACTTTGATACTTCATTCACCAATATATTACCTAGTTTTATCTATGTCATTTTTTATTAGAGGCATTTTAGTATATTTATCAAGTGGAGGATCATTTCTACTTTGCACTCATGACTTCCTTTTAGGTTGGGTTAGAAACTTCAACCAAAATCCAGTAGAATTCCTTATTAACTTTCGCCAATTTTTCCCTCTCATAAAACCATTCTATTAACATAACACCATGAAATTAATGGAAACTCCTGCTGGACTTCTCTTTACTTTTGGCAGTCTATTTTTAAAAGCCTCAATATAGATTGGGTCAATAATCCATAGCATGGCTATTGAGATCTCCCAACTTATGTGGCAGTCCTCATGGGAAACTCGCTCCGGCACTCTAGGAAATGGGTCTTCACAAGATTTCCATTTTAAAATTTTGGGATCTCAATCTACATTATTAGGGACCTCAATTCCAACTTAAAAACCAAGATAACAACCAAAGTAATATTTTTATTTTTTTATTTATTTATAGCCAGCTATCAGTGCAACTATAATTTATCTTGGAGAACTCATTACTACCTTATTCCAAAACTTAATAGAGGGAAAACTCGTCTTTACTTCAAAACTGGGCATGCATGGATAACTCCATTGCTTACTAGCTATCAATGAAGATATAACTACTTTAAAGACTATATATAGTACTAGTCTTAGATTTAATAAAGAAAATAAAATTATTTCATTTATTAATAATGCATTTTTAAAAATTAGGAATTTATTACAAATTCTCAAAATTTAAGAATGATGGAATCTTTTGTCGACACCCACAGAGTTTTTTGATATCAATCATATATCAGTTATAATAAATTTTAAACAACAAATATTTTCAAATTACATTTAAAATATATATATTTTTGATACTCTCAAATTACGTTTAAACTATTCCAAGCATTCCATAAAATTTTGCCAATCATTTTGAATGTGGAATCATGATTCCTAACTTCTAGGAATCGGGATATGTGGTGATTCCTTCACAGAAATGTAGAATCGCGATTCCAAACTGAATCGCTACCTAGGGTGGACGATTCCCGGAACTACATAACAAACAATGGATGTAACTTTCACTTTACCAATAGTCACTCGACAAACTTCTCTCTACATGCAACCCATTGTACATAGGATGGTGGACACTCTTCCTATGTGAATACCACTATGAGCAGCCTGATGAACTCCTTTCTTGACCTACTTTCACACAAAGTTGGACCCAAGGCGTAACGACCATCATCCACAAAATCGGTGCATCTCCAGCAATACGATCACTTTAACCAATGGGCTTCTTTATTTTGGTTTAGATTAATTATATTTTTTTAATATAAAGATGGTTAGACTAGGTGTAAATGAACTGACTAACTCAATAGTACAAATTTTAAAATGAGGTTTTTCATGTCAATTTAATTATATATTGAACTCAAGTTTATTCTAATAAAATCCCAAGAATTGAAAGTAAAACGAACTATGAAATTGGATAGAAGATGACAAACTCGCTAGGACTACTATGCTCACTACTTTTGAAGACGATTTCATATGATTCGAAAAAAATTTCTGAAGATTACGAGAAATCTAAATTCATAATGGAAGAACTAGATATGGTTCAATGTCAGAAAATCACATACAACTTTTACTTCATTATATCACACGTAGTATGTGAGAAAATTAATATGCAGAACCTTAAGACAACTAGAGACCACATGAAATGTTCCATGTAAGTGTCAACAGTGTTAAACAAACTCCTTCCTCAATGGGACATAGGGATGAGAACCATGATAACACACTACCCTCCCAAGGCCATCTCATGAGTCCCACATCTCTCCTTGGAATTTCCATGTGGAAGGATTCCTCATGGAGGAAACACCCAGCAAGCAACACGAGATCAGATACAATAGTGAATAGATACACGAAGCTATTTTTGAAAAGGTAATGCAGACCTACCCAACCTCGGAAAAATATCTGCCATTAATATGCTTCCCGAATAAAGCCAAATGTAAGCAGGTGCCATTACATATGTCAAAGAAAATCTCAAAGATGGAAGCCACATGCTGAGGTGGAGGTATCTCCAATAGACCCAAAGAATCAATTTTAAGCCATTCTACCTCCATCTTCAATGGGAGTCAATAATGATATAAAGCTCATAAGAAGTCCTTCGTCAAGGCCCATACTTCTGCTACTGTGGAATCAACAATTTTCAACAGCCTAGAAAACGATGACCAAGCATCACCACATGCATCGACAACTGGATGTCCATTCCTCCTGGGATGCATCAAGAGCAGTGAAAGTTAAGCTTATAAGTTTCCCCAGGTGAGTTGATATGAAAGACCCACCTCACCTCAATGCTAAGACCACAGGCAACCAACTAGCCAAGAAAGTAGCAACTCTAATACCAGAAAACACTTCATTGGCAAGATTCCAGGATATCACCATTGGGCAAATCCCATCACATAGCAGTCCTTCTGGAAGCTCTAATACTGCAGTCTCTCCAGATGCCCCACATGGCAGCCAAGGAGAAAAGCCTCCACAGAGTAACACCCCCACTAGAGAAAGGAGAAACACTTCAAACCAAAAATAGCTCAGCCATTGTCATAGGCATTGCCCAACAAAGACATATGAGACCACACGGGAGCCACAACTGAGCGAAGTAAAAGAAGCCTTGTCTTAAAGCAAGAAAATTACATTGGGCTAATGCTCCTAACCAAGATGGCCAGTGTTACCACATCCTAGCAAGCCAGCCACCCATAAGCTCTAACATTTTGCGGAGCTAAGAAATCCCCAACAAATAGAGCCAGCGAAGGATCACAAGTGCAAGACACCATGACTTGTACAAGGAACGAAAAAGGAAAATCCTACTACTTACATATGCCAAATCCCGTGATGGGTCCCTCCATAGAGAAAGTAGTCACCACCAAATAATGCAGAAGCACAGTCCTTAAAACTCCTAAAAACTAGGCCCAACATCATTTAGTTAAGGAAACATCAACTCCTTTAGAGGCAACTCCCTACACCATGGAGGTCAAGCTGCCATGCAAACCTAGGGACATCAAACCTTTAACAAATCTATATGCAGACAAACCTTCCTCCTAACCCTCAACATCAACCAACAATGTTGCTATCCCTAACATCCTGATGAAATACTCCCATCGACCAACCTTCAAAGAAATCAACCACATATAATCTCCACAACTTACTCACCCAATATGCAGTGCACAAACATTCCTCCTAACCCTCAACATCAACCTGCAATGTTGCTATCCGTAACACCCTGATGAAATATTCCCATCAACCAACCTCTAAGGAAATCAACCACATCTAAGCTCGACAGCCACTCACCCAACAAGGCTTTATGGGCCATCCTGTCTCCTCAATCCAAAAAATTACCTTTTTAAGACGTCACACCGGCTCCCAACAAACAACATGAAACTGAACTACCACACTACCCAATCCTTCGAGAACACCTCAAGAGTACCTGGGTTATATGCATAATATATATTATATATTATAATATGAAAATCAGAACGCATTTAAGGAGCATTCCAAGAATATGTGGTTGCATGTTGGCATGGGCACGACCAAAATAGGGCAAACTCGATAAGTATAAAAAAATTTACCTAATTCATTTTTTTTAATATTATAGACACATGCACAATAGAGATTCCATAGCGAGAGGGCCCATCATAAAAGGGAAAAAGAAAAAGAGAGAGAGCATAATAGAGAGAGAGAGAGAGAGAGAGAGAGAGCAATGAAAGGCAATGATAAGGAAGGAAAGTCAAATTTATTATAAATCCACTACAGGCTTTCAATGTTGCGATTCGATTCAAGTAGAAGGCTCTAAAAGGGCAAGGCTAGGGCAAGGCTAAGGCCTAAAAGAACATAGATAGAAGTAGTGAGAAAAGATATGACTTTTAGTCTTACTGAGGGTATAACCCTTGATAGAGAAGAATGGAAGAACATGATTCATGTAGCCAACCACCAGATAATTGGGATAAGGTTTGGATGATGATGATGATGATAGTTTTTAATGGTGTTCATGAACATCAGAATCTCTCACTCACTCTGTATATATATATATATATATATATATATATATATATATATAGTGTGTATACATAATGACTATGGTCATCTTTATAATTGACAATTCATCCAATCATAAATCAACTATCAAACCAAAAAAAAAAGTCCCATCAGATATTGATTACCACACAATATTGTATATCGCCTTTTTTATTGGTAATTATTGTCTATTACTTACTAAGTATTAACATATGGGCCTTGTGACTATATCAAAATAAAAGTTGGCATTTTCCTTTTGCCTAACGTTTTTCTTACCCTTTTTATCAAATACAACTAATTCAGCTCTCTTTTGTTCACCAAATAATTGCCATTATCTAATCCCAAAGTCATCGTTCTCTATAACTTTCATCATTGTCATAAACTATTCATGAGTTATACTATCAAAGTTTTGACTGACAAATTCCTTTCACGGGCAATGATTCGCTTTCAACCTTCACACCCCAAGTTATGGAGCATTCCTGCTGTAGTTGCATAAGAGATCCTAGACCTCCGGGATTTCAAACCCGTGATTTATGTTATTTAGATCCCAAAATGGAAGGGATCGGCTCCTCTAGCTAATGGGATCACAATCCCTCATGGTGATCCTAGGTGATAGAGGATTGTGTTCCCTTCGAGGTCTCACTCCTGAACCCTTAAATCAAGGTTCCAAAGCAGAATCATCAACTGCCTACAGAGCTATCCATGTCTATTGGCTTAGCAACATAAAGAAGGAGACCTTATTTGGAGCTTGTGAGTCTAAGATCAAGCATCCAATCCTTAGCATGGGATGCAAATCACTCACCATCCACTAATAATCAAAGAGGTTCTACTTAAATTGATGTGCAACACTGAAACAGCCTCAAAATATTGAAGAATGAACCTAACTTGGGGTTGTGGCCTTTCACGCGCTTGACACTGAGATTTTCCATAGTTCTCGGTCACAATAGGGGTGACCGAGAATGTGTGACTCACCAGATCTGTGCAAACTGGGATCCAAAGTTTGTGTCCATAGAGTCACTAAACCCCGGGTCAAGAAGCTCGCTTTAAGGGGCATTGTACTGAAAAGGGTTTCAGGGGTTCCCTAGTCAAGGTCAGTGACACCTCATGATCAGTTTAGGGCATGAATAATCATGATGTTTCTGTTTCCGTATATAATTGGATATGGATCAAGATATGCGAGATTTTATGTGTTGAGCCATGTGTGAGAAGGATCGGCACTGAGGGCATGAGCCAAATCCTTGATGGGGATCCTACTCACAATATGTGCATTTGACATTTGCATATTGGAAGCCACTACTAAGGAAGATCCACTGAGGAGAGACATGCACATGGGCTTGTGAGAGTATCCCTGCATCCCGAGAGTGTACCCCCTTGGACCCACCTACAATCCACTATAAACCAAGACCTACTCATTTGTTGGGTTAGCTTTGATGAGCCAAGCATGAGCCCCTGCCAGATACTGCAGGTCATGAGACTCATTGCGCTAATTCTGAGAAAGTGACGGGGGGTGGTTCCAAATCTAGTCTAGTGGAGAGCGCAAACAATTGAGACTTAAATCCTTAAGCATCCTAATTTCCCAAAAGAGAACTTTTTCTCCGCCCTAATTTCACTGAGAAATGTCAAGAAATAATGAAAATAAATTTTGGGATTTTTAGATGCTTTTCTAGATGTTTTTTAGGGCGAAATTCTCTTGAAAAATGTTCTTTCCTGAAATTCCACCAAGGACACTTCCCGGCCCAAATAGCCATTGGGCCCCATAAGGGGTGTCCACATGGCTGATGACATCGTCTACACGTCAGTTTAGTGGCTGATGTGTGCGTGATGTCAATCACAAGTTGCCCGCCCCCCCCTCCAAAACAAAAACCTCTTCTCTCTTGAGGATGCATTTGTAATTTTGTTATTGTCAGAGTGTCAAGAGTCTTTGCTCTAGGTATTATTACTAAATTTTTTTTTAATAAAGCACTCAAAATACACCCTTAAAACTGAGATTAAAGCAGCATACAAGTCCCTTCAACTCATAATTACACCCCAATATACAACTTACAAAATTCCAGATTGGTCCCATACCAGTTCCACTTAAAACAAGACTCAATGATTGGTCAAATATAACAAACTACATAGAAAACAACCCCCAACATAAGGACATGAATAATACAATATTAAATAACAATTGAATCCATGAATTTAAGCCAATATCAATTATATAAACACTACCAAAGACATGCACATAGTCTTTAGATCATGGGAAGTCGATCTCATAAACCAATTATGTCGATTAAGGTCTTTGCAATAAATTCTTTAATTGCTCAACCCGATGGTGAGCTATAAAAGGTCTAATCTCAATCCAATTTAAAGTGAAGCATGATTCATGAAGGCAAAACTCATATCATCACCGAGACATCAAATGGAACTATTATATGAGGCAGGTGAAAGGTAGGGGCAAGTGAAGTATAGTAATCGTCTATGGAGCTATCAATGGGTTTCAAAAGGAAAAGTTTGGCATTATGGCCTCTTGTAAAATCTAGCTTTTAAGGTGATAGAAAGGCAAATGTTTTGTTATTACATGGGTCACAAAGTGCAGAAATTTTAAACAAAGACTTGGCCAAATGACAAGGAAATGGGCTCAATACGATGCATTGTCAATCTAGCTAGTGTAGTAATAGACATGCATGAAAGGGATGGCAATTGAATCAAGAAAAGAAGGTTCAAAGAGAAGATACCTGGCTGTAAAAGTGCAGGGCCATCAAGAAACCAAGAGCCAAAGTTCACCCAAGAGACTCCTAAACCCCAAGACCAGCCACCAACACATACTCCATGGATGAAGAGAATATGAAGCAAGAAAGGAGGCGACGTGCCTATCTTTTCTCTTTTTCTCTAACTCTCTCACATTGGGGTTTTCTCACTCTAAAAACGATCTCTTAGAGTACGATTGTTTTTCTGAAAGATATCTTCTGGAAAGTTGAATGTTTTGTTCTAGAAGGTTCAAATAAGTTCTGGATATTATGTTTGATAACCTGTTGGAATGTTAAGAAAGTTCTGGGTACTGTGTTCGATAAGATATATATATATATATATATATATATATATATATTCAGAGGTATTTTGATCAATTTATATTTTTCAATTATTTTTTTTATATTTTTATTAGATTCTCCTATTTTTGATGAACACATGCTCCAAATTTCAGATCATTCCGATTTGTAAAAAACATGAAAAATGAAACACTACCGGACAACTGTGACCGTGCGATGAACTTTGGGCGGTGATGAGCATAGGCGAAATCACTGTTCATTTTCGCTTATAGGGGTTGCGTAGTGTTTTCCATATATATATATATATTAACAATATAAATATAAATATATAATATATATAACATAATATAATATATAATGTAATGTATTTTATATATTTTATTAATGCATATTTGTATTATATGTAACATATAATATAATATTTATTATAATATAATATAAGACATTTATATTATGAGTAATATAATAATATAAATATATAATAAAATATAACATAATATAATATTATATTATATTATATTATATCATATTAGTAATAATTATATTATGTATTTAAATTTTGCATAGTGAATAGTGATCAACAAAAACGTTCTGAAAGATTAAGTTCCTACCGCCCCTTAGGAACTTAATCTTTCATGCTTTAATAAAGGAATGAGAACTTTTGTTGGAAGATTACTTTTTGAACCTTTAGATGAATTCGTGTGTCAAACACAGAACTTTTGGAAAATTAGAAAGATTTCTTCTGAAAGAAATCTTTAAAAAAAACAAACGCTCCCTTAGGGTTTAAGAGATGAGAGGTATTTTTAGAGAGTATTTGCGTTTATAAGTTTGCCTTTAGTTGGATTGAATCTAAACCATTCAATTTAAGCATCAAGGGTTTAGAGAGGCAAGATCTTAGCCATCCAACCCACATCTTAGCTATCATAGATGTATGGTTGGGATTTTTCGACCATTATCTTCACTTGTGTAAAAACAACTCCTAATTTATCAAATTAATTAATTCCATAAAATCAAGAAAAACCAATCTCATAAATGCCCTTGTTTGTTAAGTAATATGTGAAGAGAAAACCATATGGAGAGCATTATTCCTCAATTCCCTAAATAATTCTTCTTTCTCTAAAACCATATTTTGAATTTGAAATAAAGTGGTTTTCTCTCTCAACACCTCATCCTTTCACACGTGGTGTGTCATGAGACACACTTTGCATCATATGACACATTCCATGTCATAAACTCACACATGAAAGCAACAAGAGATGGCAACCAAAATAAAATCTTTAGATCTAGGTATTTGATTGGTTTTAAAGCCCTTGATTTAAGAGAAAAACTTCCCCTGAAAATATCAAGCATCCCACACATGCCACCATACCTGTGAGGAGGAGCTACAAACATCAAAATATCATTCACGCCATCAATACAAGTGGGGACGACGTCCAACCTATGAGGTTGACGTCACCCACACGTTAGCCACAGTGCTAACATGTGGTTGACATTAGCAGCCATGTGGAATCCCCCACCCCAACCTTCTCTAGTGGGGCCCATTTTTCATTGGGGCCCCATGGGGTGCATCCTTAGGTGGAATTATTAGAATGGACGCATGGAGGGACTTATTTCCCGAAATAAAATTCAAAAGAAAAAATCCCATGAATCATTTTCAGTAGTTTTCATCATTTTTTAGTAAACATTGGGCATGGAAAAAATTTATTTTGGGAAATTAGGATCCTTAAGGATTTCTTCTCAACCGTTTGGGTACTCTACTTTGCTAGGTCTGGAACCCCCAATCACTTTCTTGAGATCAGCCCAACAAGGCCCATGACCCACAGTCTTTGGCAAGGCTCATGCTTGGCTCGTCAAAGCTAACCCAATAAATGACTCGGTTCCAGACCTGCAATAGATTGTAGGCGGTCCCACAAGGATATACACTCGAGATGGCAGGAACACTCTCTTGCACATGTGCATGTCTCTCCTCAGTGAATCTTCTTGAGCAAGTGCGGCTTCCTATTTCATGACTGTGATATGCTCATGTTGTGAGTAGGATTACTGTTAGGGATTTGGCTCATGTCCTCTCAGAGCTGCTCCTCAAATTGAGCTGAATACACAAAATCGCATACGCACATCTCAATCATCCACACAATCAGAAATATCAAACCCTAGCTCAAATCTATCATGAGGCGATCTCACTGACCCTAACCAAGGGAACACTCAAACCCTCATCAGTATAACACCCCTCAAAACCAGGCCGCATGATCTGGGGTTTTATGATTCTATGGACACCAACTCCGGATCCCAGTTACCACAGTTCTAGTGAATCACTAGTTCTAGGTTACTCCCACTGTGACCAAGAACCATAGAAAATCTTGATGTCAAGGCCTTGAAAGGCCACAACCCCAACATTTACTTGTTGCTTTCCATCATTTACTTGTTGCTTGTAGGCACATATGTAAGGTATTGACATGTATGTAGGCTTGATATTTTAAGTGTTGATTTTTTCCTTAAATCATGGTCTTTTAACCAATTAAAACCTAGATCTCAAAGGGTTTTATTTGGTGTTTGTCTTTCATTGCATATGTGTGTGAAAGCATGACATGAAGTTTGTCATATGATACTATGTGTGTGTTTCATGGAAGGGTATGAGGTGTTGAGAGGAAAAGCACATTTATCTTAAATTCAAAATTTGATTTTCGAGAGGAATTTTGTAGAGAGTTGAGGGGCATGCCCTCCATATGGTTTTCTCTTAACACATTGTTTAAAAAGCAAGAGTCACTATGATAATAGTTTTTTTAAATTTATAGAATTAGTTAATTTGAGGAATTTAGAGTGTTCTCGCACGAGTGGAGAATCACAAACACACATCTATGATAGTTATATGTCAGGTTGGATTGCTACGATCTTACCTCTCTCCAAGCCTTTGATGCTCAAGATTAGTGGTCTAGATTTAATCCAATAAAAGGCAAACTTAAACCCCTAGCTTACTCTCTATAAGTATCACTCATCATCTAAACACTAATGTACTCTTTGAGATAGACAAGACCCCAATGTGAGGCTTACTTAATCTTCTAAGATAAAGAGAGAGAGAGCTAGAGAAAGAGAGGTGAGAGGTTAAGAGATAGGAGCCCCCTTTCCTTGACTCTTCATCTCTCGAATTTAATGCATACATGGAGCTTCCCTCTTGAAGTTTAAGAAAGACTTTCAAGGTGTTTTAGGCCTACATTTCTTGTTGTTTCTGAGCTTTAACAGCAAGGCAATATCTCATTTCAAGCATCATTCCTTGAGTTTTTAGTAGCCTTTCCATGCTTAATTCATTGTTAGCATTATGACCTATGCATGGTATCATTTGAGCCCAATTTACATGAGTTTTCGTTGAGTTTTAGAGGCTGTAATTTCCTGCACTTTTCATCTATGCAACAAAAAAATGTTTACCCTTTCATACTAAAAGCTTAATTTTACAAGGGGGCTTTATGCCAAAATTTCCTCATGCTCCCCATTGATAAATTCATGCTCCATAGTCCCTAAGTTAAGCTCTACACACCTCATTCTTCAATCTTAGTTTGGTATGCTCTATTCATGGTTCCATGTGATGATTTTGGAGATGCTGTAAGTTTAACCTTCATGATTTATGCTTCCTTTTAGATTGGATTGAGATTAGACCACTTGCATCTCACTATGGATTGAGCAATCAAAAGGGTTGTTGCTAAGACCTTAATCGGCATAAGATGTTTATGAACTCAGCTTCCCATGATTTATAAATTAAGGGCGCAACTTTGGTGTTTGCATGTAACTTGAGAATTGGCCTATTTTGTGTATATAATGATCGTATAACTTGTATTATTCAAGTCTTTATGTCAGACACTATTTTGTATGTAATTTATAATATTTAGCCAAATCTCTATGTTGTGTTTTAAGTGAAACTAGTGAGGGACCAATCCATAGTCTAGTAAGTTACAATATGGGTGTATTTAGTTATGTATTTGTGAGTTAAAGGGACTTGTTTCTTGCAGCAAGTTCAGTTTTAAGGTTGTAATTTGGGAATTTTGTTGAAAATTTTAAGTTGTAATACCTTGAGCAAAGACTCTTGACACCCTGACGAGGTTGTCAGCGTGCTCTGAAGAAGAATCACAAAAATGAGCATATCAACTGCAAGTGGAAATTGTGATTTTTCTTACATACCAATATGAAGTCACTGGAAATTTCAAGGAGGTAGCTCTCTCAATCATCGGACTTACAGATCTTTACATAGAATGTCCTTTTTCTAACTTCTTATTACGTAAAATAAACTCAACATGGTGTTCTTCCATGACATCCAAATTTTGGCATATTAAACTTACGTGTGCGCATATTCATGGGTATATAGGCCATGATCTGAAAACAAGGCCATCCTAGGACATGGGCCTTGGGCTTCGATTGATTAAAATATTAGCTATTGCAACACCATGCCCCAGTTCGAATCCTGCCATTAAACTACTTAAAAAAGCCAAGAGACATCCTCCCTCCCTCTCTCTCACTGAGGATATCCCATTCAACTACACGCATAATTTCTAAACGACTGAATATAAATGAACAATTCTTCAAATGACATTAAGTATCACCTCTAATGGTTTCCCTATCAGTCTTACTTGATTATAATCCTTCGCATCTCAAATCATCCAACTAATATCATAAAATGTGCACTTCAACTTAACACAAGTCACGACATCTTAATTAGCAACATGAAACGGCCATTTTTTCCACACAATACAACGTGGAAACTCACATCTCATACACTAAGTTCAAGCTCTAATGGGTATCATAGCTCAAAGAAAATCCATGTCAATAAAAGTCAACAACAGTGGTGAGGAATTTTTAAGAAGTCTGGTTTCAGCATGTAAGGCATTGCAGAGTTGGAAAAATATCTATGTTGGTGTACTAAGAAGCAATAAATCTACTATCAAATATCAAGGTACTGAAAAGCAGAATACAGTTATATAAGAACAACCAACAGGTATTTTCACACGTCCAATCACAATAACGAATCACCAAGGATTAAGGAAAACCATAGGTTATCATTAAATAGGAGACACCTTGTCCATTAACTGCAAATGAAGTATGGTTGCCAACTAAATACAGAACTGAAAATCATGAGTTCCAAATAGACGTATACATATCACTTACACATATTGTTCCCATATTCATAGTGTAAGTTGCTGAATAGTACCTTGAAATAAAGGACATCCAAATTAGGACAACAGTGATTACATGATGGGACATCATTATATGGAAATCTTTTCGTCGGGTTTCCCATTTGAGGATGGCAGCAATGCTATAGGCGTAAAATCCACATTGGCACATGTAGTAAAGAATCAGCGTAAACCTAAACCAAAATAATCAGTCAACCAAGAGAAATAAGACAATATTCTCGAAAGGTCATTTATAAAAATTTAAAAAACTACTAGCAAACACTGATATTAGAATCCAGTGACAAGACGAAGATAATATCTGAGAGATGAACATTTAACGCAAAAGCGAAACAATGTAATTTTCTGACAGACAGAAAATTAGGAGAATATGACTCCTATAACGGCCCTCTCTCTATTGAGTTCGATTTTCAAGGATTTGCATTTCCGTATCACAAATTACATATTCCCCAGTGTCCACACTATAGATTAATGTAAATTCTACAATAACCAAAATTAGCTTCTCACTGAAGCAAGCATGGAGAGAAAAGAGAAAGGATCATCAGAAGCCGTAAGTCAATGCACATGTAGAAGGGTAAACAGAAAGAACAAAACGGATGGAAAAAGTAATGAGGGACTAATCTTAGACACAATTGGTCCAAGATTTAAAGAAGCCAACTCTCATGGAGTGTACCCTGGTCTACATCCAGTAAACTTGAGGATGGCCATCTCTCTTGGAATTAGAGCAGTTCAGGGGTTAGCTGAGAGCCACATCTTCTTGCAATTGCAACTATAGAGATGACTTCCACAGTTATTTTGTTTGATCAGAAAAATAAGGTTTCCGTTACTTATAAAAAAACATCTAATTCTGGCATCCACTTTTCCATCCCTCGATGGTGAAGTAGATACCTCAGTGATGAAAGACGCTTCTAAGTTAAGATTCTCGTCTGAATGGGATGTACTGAAGCCACATCCAATAAGAACATGTTCAGATTGGAGAAGTTCCTTGGAGGTGAGAATGTGGGATGATGATCTCTGCATGAGCACTACTTACTGAAAAGTGGTATTACTACAAGGCTGGCCCCAAGTGCATGGGAGTTCAAAGGTGATCTGCAGATTATGTAATTCGAGGAACAGTTAAAAGAGTGGAATCAACAGTTACAAACGCAAGGCTGGAGTTCCTGAGTATAGCTGTAGATCAATGCAGTGGTTTTTAGCTAAGGAGGTCCCATGGTTCTTCAGCTTTGAGGACACCATAAAACCCAAACTGGACATAGTGGCTCAGATGATATAGCAAGGGAAGCTCGTTAAAAAAGAAAATAGCAATGATGATATTAGGTAAAAGATAAGGCAGTAGGTTGCTAGAGACAATAGCGATGCTGAGATGCCTCTTTCATTAAGGGGTCAAGGATTCCCTTTTGTGGAGAAATTGAGTGACCAAAAGGGAAAATTTGAGTTTTTTAAAGGACTAGTTGTGATGACTCTAAATTTTTGGAACTAAAAAACAATGTAGATATTTTCTAAGGAATGCAAATTAAAATAATATGAAGAAGAGCATATCTGGAGAATTGTTCAAATTCTTTAACAGAAACACACAGTTTAACATAATCCAAAAGATTTCACAAATACCCTACCGGCGTCCCAAATAGGTCACCGCTATACCCCACCAGCGTCCTGGATGGGTCCACATAATCCCTACCAGACTACTAGGTAGGTCCACTCGTATCTTACCGGCGTACCAGATGAGCCCACATAATCCCAACTGGCATACCGAGTAGGTCCACTTATATCTCACCGGCGTACCGAATGAATCCACTTAATCCGTACCGGCATATTAGATAGGTCCACTTATATCTCATCGATGTACCAAATGAGTCCACTTATTCCCCTCCGACATACCGGATAGGTCCACTTATATACTTAAAGTATCTCTGAAACTTTTTATCACTAAACATTAGGAAACAACAATATCCTATATTTAAAATATCCTTGAAATCATTAATAAGAATTCACATGAAGTAATCTACAACAATCACTTTCACTGATATTTCTATAAATAACCAGTTAAATACTTTGGGCTTAATTTCATAAAGATATCAGTTATGAGAAACATTCTTAAAAATTGAAATCTAATATGGTAAGCAGTCTATTGAAAATAGAAGAATTCTTACGAAAATCCCGAATTAAATACTAAATTTTCAACCATCTAAAATCCTTAATAATAGACGGAAATATTATAATTTTATTAAATACGAAAATACAAGTTTTTAAATAACTATTTTTACAAGAAAATAAGGTCACTTACTCTTACAACTTATACGTCTCTTTGAGATAGATGTGTTGCTACCAATGCCAGAGTAAGACCAGGAACAATGGTGTTTAACGAAAGGTAAGGGAAGAGAGACCAAATGAGTTTATATATGGGGGAAAGGGAGCATGAAAAAGAATGGACGGATTACAAGAGAGAAAGAAATATTATATGAGAGAAAAGAGAATTATAATTTTTATTTTAATGAGGACATTATGAGAGAGAAGAATTATTATGAGATTCTCATGAGAGAGAAAAATAATATATGATAAAAAAGAGAATTATTATAATGATAACATTATGAGAGAGAGAAATGTTATAAGAGAGAAAGAATTATGAGAGAGAATTATTATGTTGTTATGAGAGAGAGAGAAGAACTTACATATGGCGAGAGAGAGAAAGACCAACGTGATGGGCTAATGATAAGCCTATGAGGGGAGGAGTATTTAAAAGTGAGGGAGATCAATTCTTTATTTGACACTTGTCCAAATATGTGTCTTTTCTTTTGTTAATTTCTTACTGGCACATATGCAAGTACGAAATTAACAAAAGAAAAGACACCTACTTGGACCAGTGTCAAATAAATAATTGATCTCCCTCGCTTTTAAATACTCCTCCCCTCATGAGCCCATCACGTTGGTCTCTCTCTCTCTCCCCATATGTAGGTTCTTCATCTCTCTCTCATAACAACTTCATAATAATTCTCTCTGTCATAATTCTCTCATAATATTTTCTCTCTTATAACATTTCTCTCTCGTAATGTTCTCATTATAATAATTCCCTTTTTTTATATATAATATTTCTCTCTCTCATGAGAATCTCATAATGGTTCTTCTCTCTCTCATAATGTCCTAATTAAAATTAAAATAATAATTCTCTTTTCTCTCATATAATATTTATCTCTCTCTTGTAATACGTGCATTCTTTTTCATGCTCTCTTTCCCCCATATATAAACTCATATAGTCTCTCTTCCCTTACCTTTAGCTAAACACCATTGATCCCGGTTTTACTCTGGCAACGTTAGCAACACATCCATCTCAAATTGAGGTATACATTTCAAGAATAAGTGACCTTATTTTCCTGTAAAAATAATTATTTAAAAACTGGTATTTCCACATTTAATATAATTGTAATATTTCTGTCTATTATTAAGGATTTTAGATAATTGAAAATTTAGTGTTTAACTCTAGATTTCTGTAAGAATTCTTCTATTGTCAACAGACTGCTTACCATGTTGTTTTTTTGATGAAATTTAACATTGTATTGCTGGAAGAGTAATACATAGGAGAGATTACATGTAATTGAGAGACCGATATCACTCTTCAAAGGGTGACTCAGTAAAAAATGTGCCAGCCTAACATGTACAAAAATGGGCTTATAGGACCACCCAGTTACATAGATTTACATGAAGCTGATGCAAAAATACAACGATACAAGAACAAAAAAAGAGCCATTTTAAGTCGTGTGCCCCTGGTCCTAAGCAAAAAAGGAGTCGGACCCCGGTTGCACTTGTCCCTGGCCTTGACTTCTAGCACCCTCTTTCGCCAAGTGATCTGCGATGTCATTGGACGTCCTCCATGTATGCCTCCAGGAGACGTCCATAGCCCTGCAGGTATAAACAATTTCGTCAAAATAGAGGTGAGGTCCCACGGTGGTGAACTCGTTCTCCTTGCCCAGAAGATAACATTTTTCAAGTCTCCTTCCACTATGAGGTGTAGGCCCCAAGAAGGGTTGAAAGATTTTAAGCCAATTAAAAGGGCCATGGCTTCAACATGGTGGGAATCCTTGATGCCAATGTACTCTGAAAAGGTCAGGACGATGTTGCTTTGGTGGTCACTAAAGGCCCCCCTAGCCGCTTCCGGGCCAGGGTTCCCTAGGGAGCACCCATTGAAATTTAGTTTGATGTAACCTTGAGGTGGTGGTTGCCAGTTACAAGATCTTGTTACCATACTCAGTTGGTCATACTCAGTTGGTGATGAAGAACATTTTTCCATTGGGTGAGGAAAAAACTTCCAAGAATTCCAAAAAAATCCTTGTGGTTGGAGGCCCAAAAGGTAACCAAAGAGAAAGAAGAGCTGGTGTGTGAAGTTTAATGCCTTGAAATCTTCTGGAATTTCTTTCCAACCAAATTGACCACATGGTTGCAGCAACTGTTGCCTTCCATAACAACCTTCCTGCCTTCGGCCAACATGAGTCGAGATCGTATGAGAACAAAGCCTTGACTGAAGGGGGGGTGACCCATTTGATGCCAAACAGTTGCAACACTTGGCCCCAAAGGTCAAAAGTATAGTCACAGAGGATGAACGCCCCAGAGGTCAAAAGTATAGTCACAGAGGATGAACAAGTGTTTGTTCGATTCCTCCTCACATAAGCATAAGGCACACTTATTGGGGGGATCCCTCTCTTTTGTAATTGGTCCGCTGTGAGAGCTCTATGAGAGCAAGCAAGCCAGTTGAAAGTTTGGACTTTAGGTGGGGCAATGGTGGCCCAAACTTTGGATTGGATTGCGGTAGGATTCGCCGGGAAAGTTGGGGCCAGAATTAAGCTTTTATAGAAAGAAGCTACCGAAAAGGTCCTAGAGGGAGCTAGAGTCCAGATGATGGCATCACTTCCTTGAGGCGAAATGAAGAGGGAGCGAGGAAGGTCGAGAGTGACTGAAAGTGGTTTGTTTCCTCTTCCATTAGATTCCTTCGAAAGTAAGGGTTCCAAACTCTACATCCCCCTATCAAGACCATTTCCTCGGCAAGGGAAGATTCTTTGTTCTGACCAAGAGAGTAGAGGGTAGGGAAGACCTCTCGCAGAGGGGAGTTTCCTAACCATAAATCGGACCAGAATCTCACTCTTGAGCCCTCTCTAGGATGAAACCTAATGAACTTTCTAAACTGGGAAAGGGTCGAGGAAAAGGATTTCCATGCTCCAGAGGCGTTGTGCCAGTGGCTCCTTTCTGACAACTAGGCTGCTTCAGGGATTCTATACTTATTCCGTACAACCTGAGCCCAAAGGGAGTTAGGCTGGGTGGCTAGACGCCACCACCACTTCCTTAGAAGTGCCTGGTTTTGTTTACGAAGGACCCGAATTGCTAGTCCTCCCTGCTGTTTGGGTAGACAGATGTTGTCCCAAGCTACCAGATGGAACTTTGTCTTTTCAGCCTGCCCTGACCAAAGGAAGTTTCGCATGATTTGGTCAAGTCGATTGGCGACCTGGGCGAGCATGTGGAATAGAGACATAAGGTATACCGGGAAGTTGGCAATGGTAGCATTGATCAGGGTCGTTCTTCCCGCCATAGAGAGGAATCTACCCTTCCACCCTGCCAAACGCCTCTCTACCTTATCTAGGACTTGGGACCATTGCCTTTTCTTGGGTTTTCCCAGACCCAAAGGGAGACCTAGATAAGTAGTCGGTAGATCTTCCACTTTACACTCCCATCTCGGAATGAAGGCTTTGACCTCTGCTTGTGTCAAGGCTACACCCAGCATTTTCGATTTCTCCATATTTACTTTGAAACCTGTCGCTGTTTGGAAACAGCTTAGGAAGAGTTTGAGGGTTTCGACTTCGTTACTAGAGGCATCAATAAAAACCAGTGTGTCATCTGCATATTGCAGATGGGACACAGTTGGACCTTGTCTACTACTCCTGAAACGTGAAAGGCGACCAGTCTGATAGAGCTGGGAGATGGAGCGACTGCAGATCTCTGCCGAAATTGAGAACAAGAAAGGGGAGAGGGGGTCTCCTTGGTGAAGACCCCTTGAAGAGGGGAAGTAGCCTTTTGGGGTTCTATTGATAAGAGTGGAGAAATGTGGATGGGAGTAGCAACCTCTCATCCACTTTCTCCATCTATCCCGGAAACCCATTCTTGTCATCGTCTCATTGAGTATTGACCAGTCCACATGGTCGTAGGCCCTTTCCCAGTTAATTTTGAAGATAACGTCGGGTTTCTTTGCTAGATGCCTCGAGTGGATGCACTCACGAGCCACTAAGGCCCCGTCAAGGATTTGTCTGTCTTTGAGAAAGGCAGTTTGTGAGGAAGATATAACAGAGGAAAGGACTTGTTGAAGCCTAATGGCTAGGACTTTTGCAAGAATCTTATAAGATGAATTCAGTAGGCTTATAGGATAGAAATCTTTGATTTCCTCTACACCTTCAATTTTAGGGACGAGAGCGAGAAAGGCAGCATTAATGGCTTTGTGGACGGTACCCCGACAGAAAAATTCCTCGAAGAATTTGATGAAGTCAGGACGGAAGGTGTCCCAGGACTCCTTGAAGGGCGCAATCGGGAATCCCTCAGGACCTGGTGCCTTGTCTTTGGCTAAAGAGTTGATGGCTAGTAAAATTTCTTCCTCAGTGAACTATTGCTCTAGTCAAACGGCTTTGTCTTCATTGAGGGTAAAGAAATCCAGGGAAGTCATTCTCGGTTTTGGCCCAAGGGGAGCAGAATATAGAGTCTGAAAGAACTCTAAGATAGCCTGCTCTATCTCAACTGGTTGACTTAGGTATCTGTTATTGACTTTTATCATCGAAATCGAATTGTCTCTTCTACGACAATTAGCAATGCGTGAAAATAGGCAGTATTATGATCACCCTCTTTCAACCATGTGATTCTAGATCTCTAGAACCAGTAAATCTCTTCTTTTTTTAAAGTAGAATGGTATTCCAGTATAGTCTTGGATCTAAGGTCAAGCTTCGAGGATTCCAGCGGTCTAGTTTCCTCAAGACGATCAATCACTTGGATGGTATTCAACAAGGAGGACTTGAGTTGGGAGAAGTTACTAGGAATGGACCGGCTCCAAGTTTTGAGGGAGGTTTTAAGGAATCGGAGTTTGGCCTGAAGGATATATCCTGCTCTACCCAAGACCTGGGAGGCAGGGGAATTCCACCAGGTTTGTAAAAGGGTAAGGAAGTCCTTCTCTTGGAGCTAATGAAGTTCAAATCTGAAGGTCTGGGGCCCCTCTTTACAGCAACGGTATCAAGCAAAATGGGGCAGTGGTCCGAGGTTGGTTTAGGAAGGGCTAAAGAAGAGGATCTCAGAAATGTTCCCCGCAGTTCAGGGACAGGAGGAACCTATCTAATTTAGAGAGAGTGGGATTGGTAGTGTGGTTGGACCACGTATATCGATAGCTCTGGAGGGGAATATCTAAGAGTTCAATACGACTGATGAAATCTGAGAAATCCCTCATATCCTGGGAAATAGAATTTGAGGAGTTTCTCTCGTGGGACCACCGGATGACATTGAGTCCCCTCCCAAACACCAAATAGGGTGTGGGAGGGAAGCTACATGTCCCAGTTCTGACCAAAGTCTGCTTTTGAGGGTAGGTGAAGTTGGGCCATAGACTGCCGAAAATTTCCATGGGACCCCATCAGAGGTGCTGGAGAGGAGAATGGCCACAGAGAATTCCCCTATAAAGTAAGAGTTTAGGGTGAAGTCTGAGGGGTCCCAAATCACCCATATCCTTTCTGAAGCCCCATTTGCCGGTAGGGAGACCCATTGACTTGGTCGTCTCCCCCATATTTGGGGAATGAGTTGTAGGTTAGGTTCTGGGAGTTTGGTTTCAAGGAGGGCAGGAACTGCGGGGCAAAGTTTAGAGGTGAGGTCCTCAACTGCACTCTTCTTGGAGGACTGTCCTAGCCCTAACGTTCTAGATGAGGAACTTCATTTCTTAATCGGAGGCCAATCTAGAAGACCTCCTAGGACGGTCAGAGGAGAGGGGGTAGGGAGAGCTAGCAAGGGGCTCTCCAGCAAACGACATCAAGGAGAAAAGATTCAGAGTTCTCTTTGGCCTCTGAATCTCACCTGTAATTTGCTTTCTGCGTCCGCTGTTAAGAACCTGTGTGCTGGACCTTCCGGTCCATCATATTCGAAGCCCATGAGTCAATAAATCTCTCTCATCCTTGCATCAATCCTGTTAGTTTCATCCTTGTCGACCTCCTCAGCTTCTTCGAAAGTCCGGGAGGGAGAGATGGGTGTCGAAGCATTTGCTAAAGTTGAATCTTCAATCTTGTTTGTTTCATCCTTGCCGACCTCCACGGCTTCTTCGAAAGCCTAGGAGGGAGAGATGTGGGTCATAACATTCTCAATGAATACCATATCCGCTTCTGGCACAAGGGATGAAGCGTTGGATGGGTAGAGGTCAGGGGGTAGAGCAGGGAGGTCAAAAGTCTGAGTGGGGCTGGGGAGGTTGGAGTCAGGGGATAAAAAAGTAGCAGGTGGAGGGGGATGAGGAAGAGAAAGAGCTGGCTGAGGGACAGGGGGAAGGTTGGATTGTAGGGCCAGAGGAGAAGGGGTAAGAGGGTTAACCGAAAGATGGAGGATAGCCTGGGGAGGGTAATCAAGAGAGTATGAGGGGATATAGGTAAGGAAATGGTGCGTCTGAATAGCTGAGTAACCGGAGAACAACAGGGAAGAGGAAGAGGGTCAGGCAACATGGATAGTACTAACCCTGTGGATGTGTACGAGGTAAGTGGTAAAGGAAAGATGAGGAGCAAAAAGGCTAGAAACAGAAGCTGGATAAGGGGGAGAACGGTCCAAGGAATGAGCTGCAACAATTCCCAGAGGGATATAGTCCCTATTAGAAAACAGGTTGGCCATCCGAAGACATTTGTATCTTGACTGGTTGAAGAAAGTCACCTAGGGTGAGAGGGTAGAAGGTGAGGGAGAAGGGTGAGGTGGGGAAAGTTTAGGGGCCGACGAATTGGAGGTGTGCAAAGGAGGGATTTGGGTTGCCAGCGATAAAGGGGTAGGGGTACAAGGGGAGGTGGTAAGGATGCAAGAAGTCGTCAGTAACCAGAGGGGAAGGGGTTTCAGAAGGGTTAACATGGTTAAGGTAGGAAGGTGGGTGAAGCAGAGTGGTTGCAAGAGGGGAAGGAAGGGAGGGCCGGGGGGGGAGGGGGAAGGTTGAGAGTCACCTACTTGGGTAGGAGGGTCAGAAGAGGTAAAGTGCAGGGGTGACTCTCTGGCTCCTGAGGAGGGTGGGGAAACCGCAGGGGTTGGTTGAGAGTTGGGGGGCAAGTGCTGAGGAACAACGTGGCACAATTAGGGAGGCGCGAGGGTAGGCGCAGGTACAAATTCCGCCGACATTGTTAGGGACAGGTGGCCTTGCTTCGGAGGGGAAGAAAGCGACGAGGGCGACGGAGGGGGAGGGAAGAGAGAAGTGAGGGGCGGCTGCTGCAGGGATTGAGCGACAGAGGGCGATACGGGCAGTAGGAGGGCAACAATGCAGAGCTCGAGGGGACGCATGGACAGAGAGATCGAGGGGGGGCAGGGAGGTAATGATGAGAGAGGGATTGGACTTAAGTCGGTGAGAGATGAGAGATAGGGTTTGGATAGAGATAGGCAGGGTTGGTCAGCTAAGCCCATAGCAATTGGAGGTGGGCTGGTGTCCTCGATGACTTCTTTCCCAAGTCGATGAGACAAAGGTGTGGTGGCAACTGGGGGTGACCCGATCATAGCAGAATTTCCGAGTCTCGTGTCTATTTGCGGACCCGAGTTTAGATTAGAAGGAAAAGAGCGTAGGGCCCAAGGATGCTAAAAATAAGTGTTCTGCCTGGAATATCTCGGGTCGTTGGATATGTAATGGGCCAGGTCAAGAAGTCGTCTGCTAGGGTGCAGCCAGTGTCGTTTCTTTCTGGACACCACTTTCCAAGCCAGATCAGGGGTTTCCGGTGGGATTACCGGCGGGATGGCTAGGTCAACATGTTGGAAATATCTGGGGGTGGGAGGCGATGCTGATGACCACGAAATAGAGACGGGGTAGTAAAGATCATTGACTTCAAGCCAGACTGTATGTGGGATGCAGCTTGTATCTAAGACCTCCAAAAGAAGTCGAATGGATCCCAACGGTAGAGTTTCCATGGAGATCCAGTGAATGGAGACCAACAATCCACATGCTTCCCCTATTCTTTGGAAAGTTTCAGGGAGCCATGCGTGAAGGGGGATGTGTTTAAGAGTGAGCCAAACCCTTTGTTTATTGAAGGAACCTTCTACAGGCGACCACCCCCGAAGAGAATAAGGGGCTCCTTTGAAAGATACGTTAGCAGCTTCCTGTAAGGCAAGCTGGGCTCTGGCAGGTGACGGAAAGGAAAACAGATAGTCGCCATTAGAGAGGCGTCTACAGGACAAGTTCGGCTCCTTCAAAGATCTGCTGGCCCATCTTTCAATTCCTCTGTAGTCATCACATTGAGGTTTAAAGCTCCCTACTAAAGCTGCGGAGAGTTTAGAATAGTTATTCTCAATCTCCCCGGAAGAAGGGGAGACATAGAAGGAAAGGTAAGGGGAGCCAGGGGCAGAACAGGAGAGGTCTCGAGGGGGCAAGAGGGGGTGTGGGAGGAGAGGAAGTAGCGAGTTTAGTGGCTGAAGTAAACCTGAGTGAAAGAAGCCTTATGGTTGTGAGGCGTGGTCCCCTGGGCTGCAAGAGTATGAGGCGAGACCACCCTACTGCACTTCTGAATGGTTCGAGGAGGAGGGAGGTTCACAAGGCGAGGTTGGGAGAGATGGGTTTTAGGATACAGGACATAAATTCCATCCCAGTTGAGAGAAGGGCGACGATGACGATGAGAAGCTCTCATCAATCATTCACAACAATGCATAGTTCTTAACTATTCGCAAAAAACATTGACTGCTTACCATGTTAGATATCAATTTTTAAGAATGTTTCTCATAATTGCTATCTTTATGAAATGAAGACCAAAGTATTTGACTAGTTATTTATAGAAACATTAGCGAAAATGATTGCTATAGATTGCTTCATGTGAATTCATGCTAATAATTTCAAGGATATTTTGAATATAGGATATTGTTGTTTCTTAATGCTTAGTGATAAAAAGTTTCAAAGATACTTTAAGTATATAAGTGGACCATTCCAATATGCCGGTAGGGAATAAGTGGACTCATCCGGTATGCCGGTGAGATATAAGTGGACCTATCCGACACGTCGATAGGGATTAAATGGATTCATCTGGTACGCGGTGAGAAATAAGTGGACTTACCTGGTACGCTGGTAGGGATTATGTGGCTCATCCGGTACACCAGTGAGATATGAGTGGACCTACCTAGTACGGCGGTAGGGATTATGTGGACCCATCCAAGACGCTGGTGGGGTATATAGGTGACCTACTTGGCACGTCGGTAGGGCATTTGTCAAATCTTTTGGATTATATTAAACTATGTATTTCTGTTAAAGAATTTGAACAATTCTTCATATATGCTCTTCTTCATATTATTTCAATTTGCGTTCCTTAAAAAATATCTACATTTTTTTACAACAATGATTTTTAAGGATTATGATGGTCACTTACTAAGTAATGAAACTCATCAAACTATTGTGAATTCTTTTCAGAATAATTGCAGCCTTATTGTTCGAAAGTACAAGAAGAGGTACAAGAAAAGTTTTGGAGTGTCACAAAGAGGTACAAGAAGAATCTATGCATCAAACTCATCAACAAAAGTTTTGGAGCGTCACTAAGAGGTACAAGAAGAATCTACGCATCAAAGATAAAAAATTTAGGAGCGATAAAGGGAGTGAGAGAAGGAGCTATTTCTATTTCAATTACAAAATGGCACATTGAGGACCCATAGCAACCTGTAACATAAAATTATTGAAGACATTATTGTTACAAAGGTGCATTGTGTGTCAGTGTTTTGGAAAGTATGCAAAAGGATTTCGGGGGAATTGTAGTCCCAAAGGCCATCACCGTTCTTTTAAATCATACAGGTAGAGAGTGAAACCAATGAGAACAACACATGACTGCAACAGTGGGTCCCACTTTACATAACCGTTATTTGAATGGATGGTGGTGATCTAAGGGAATATATGGCTCTTCCCCAATGTTTAGGATGGTTTTTACCCAACAGTTACTGTTTCTTAATAAATTATTTAAGAATTGTGTTCGGATGCCAACCTGGCTATGGACCACAAATTTCTAACTACCCTTTTGGGAGGTGCATGTGACTTGTGAAGTTTCTTTCTGGACCTATTCTCTACGAGGCAGGCCATGCCTTCCTCTGCAAATGCCTTTTTGAGACATTGGAAGGCATAGTAGCTATGGAATTTGTGTCTCCTAGAAATCCTGTGGTATATTTGGAAGGAAGAAAATGTTAGGACTTTCTCTGCGTGCGCGTGCAGGACACACCATGGCATTTGCGATGAGAAGATAGGACGATTTAATTACTTCATGCACCCTTGTGCAGCATAAATTTCAGGGGTCCAAAGTTTAGGGATTCATGCTTTATAAGAGGGTGACTGCCCTAAGTGTCAATCCGGAACTAGACCACATTCTAGAAGGTCGGCCCCCTCAACTAAGACCACCATATTGAACTTTGATGGTAGTTCCTTGATTAATCCATACCATGTGAGAGTTGGAGATGTTGGGCTTTTGTGGCTTTCAAAAGCCTAGTGAGCCTGTAAAAATGAAATGCATAGTGGAATATGCACTTTAGTGGGTGTGTGTTGACTGACCAAAGGTTGGGCGGTTTATGGCCCTGGTCAAATCTAAAACCCTAAGCCCTGGGCATATGGTACAACCGAGAAGGGTTTGCAGGGGGTCATCCATTATTGAAGTCGGAGAGAAGCCTAGGGATCATGTTTGTAGGTTAGGAGAACTGTGTGGTCTCCTGTGTGCTGTTGTAAGTCTGTGAGAGCAATGGCTAACTCCTCAACAAATTTCTGCACGAGATGTATACATGACAGCCACATGGGAAGTAGCCCTTTAGAGGGACACGTGTATATGAGCATTGAGAGAGCCTCTTTTGTACTGTAATGACAAGTGCTAGACTTACTCTTAAAGGGGAGAACTGCAGCCCGCATTTCAGAATCATGGTCCCACTGTTTTATTATCCAATTTTGACAAGCTAATCATGAGCCCCTGCAAAGAGACTGTGGGTCATGGGATCTTATTGGGTTGGATAAATCCAACTTTGACAATCCAATCATGAGCCCCTGCAAAGAGACTGTGGGTCATGGGACTTTGTTGGGTTGGATAAGAAAACAGTTGTGGATCATGGTTTCTGATACGAGTGAAGTGCCCTTCATGTCATTTATTTTGACCCATTGGTACCAGTCCACTCCAAATATATTTTATTTTGATATAATAAATGTTTCTTTGATTTTTTAATATTGTTTTACAATTTTGAAATATTATTTCTGATGTAATTCACATAAAAGGGTATTTCTAAAATTTAAAAATTTTAAAAATAACACATGTGGGACCAAGGATCCAGCCTCACATGCAGGATCACGTGCACCATATGGACCACGCGCTATTTTTTTGTAAAGCATTTTTTTGGCCACGGCATTATTTGTGGAACAAGGGGGGGCATGCCACCTTTTAAGGAAAAAAGGTGGCACGCCACCTTCCAAGGAAGAAAGGGGTATGCCCCATTATTTTAAACATTACTTGTTTCAACTTTAAACTAGCTAAAACTAAGACTGAAAACCTAATGAAATTTGGTTTCTTGCGAGATTTAGATAATATTCTATTTAAATAATATTTCAGTTTGATTTCAAACTTAAATGAGAGATCTAGATAAAGTTTAAATTTGATTGAGGTTTTGCTGGAAATTAGATAAGGCATATGAGAACGAATCTTATTCAAACTAGGAGAAGAAATCCTATTCAAACTTGGAGATAGATTTTCAAGATTTCCCTCTATTCAGAAACCAAGTTTGGACTTATTTCAAACCATCACAAGATCTTTTCTCTCTCCCAAAAGATCCTCTCTATCACACCCCAAAAAGTCTCTCTCTCTCATGCCCAATATTTTTTCCGCCACACCACTTTTCTCTCCGCCTCTCACGTGTCTCTCTCCTATTTTGGCCATCATGCCACCCTCTCTCCACGCTAGAGAGGGCTCCTTCAATCTCTTGTTTTATTTGGAGTAGTTTATTTTTGAAGGAGAAGAAGAGGAGGAATTAAAAGTAGGTTTGTCATATTTTTTTGAAGAATAAAGAGAGAACTCAAGCCTAGAGAGATCAACTCCCAAGATCAGCCCTAATTTGTTCCCATAGGGTTTCTATAGATCCTTGTATATTTTTTAGCTCTCTAAAACCCTAGAGAAAGTAGTATTGCCTATAAAGCTTCCCTTATCTTAGAATTTCCTGCAACACCTTACGGAGTAAAAGTACGCCATTGGCCAGGGAATTGGGTGTAGGGTGTATTAAGTCCTGGTAGAGTAACTCCAGGCATCTTCTAATAAGTTTTCCCATTAGCATTTATTTATTTTTTTTCAGCATTATTTTCTTTTTCTGTGAATTTCCAGTAACTTATTTTTTGCTAAGAATCGTAATAAAAGTTAGAATAAAGTTCTTGGATAACTTCTATTTATCTTGGCAGTGAAAATAAAGATCCAAAGTTATATCTAGGGCATTGTTCTCATTTTTCATCAACATATTGTCGTCCATCTAAGTGGAATTCTGGTATTTGAAATAAAAGTAAAAGAAAAAATTTTAAATTTAATGCCTAAAGAGTTCCACATAGCAACCACCTTACATTAGTATCAGAGCTTCTATATTTCACTACCATAGTTTAGGAGTTTTATTTTTTTTTATTTGGTCCAAGAAACATGACTTCAAAAGGTTTATTGGCTGAATTTATTAAGACTGGAAATTTTAATGGGAAAAACTATCTTAGTTGGAAGAGAAAAATAGGCTATGTCCTCTTTGAAGGACTTAGCCAAATGCTTATTGATGAACCCCCGCAAGTCCCAAGAGGTAATGCTTATGAGAGACAAGGCGTAAGAGAAGCTCATGCTCAATGGGAGCAATAAAACACTCCACTAAAACATGTGCTACTTATGGACATGAATGACTCCCATGCTCTCGAGTATGAGCACCTAAAGACTGCTAAGGAGATTTGTGAACGACTCGAGACTGATTATGCCTCACCTTCCCTCACAAGAAAGACAATAGCTATGACGCAATATTCAGATTTGAAGATGAAGGAAGGAGGCAAGTTAACCGAGTACACAGCAGTTCAAAACCTTAGTTCATGAACTCGAGGCGATACAAGTCAAGACAAATAAAAATATGCTGATCTGCAAGTTGTTGAATTCTATGCCGAGCTCATGGGAAAACTTCATTTTAGGCATTATGATAAGGGAGAAGTTGGACGAGATCATCACCAAACCTAGAGCCGAAGAAGAAAGGAGATTTCTCACGATACCTCAGCCATGAATGACTCCATAAATATGGTAAACCTTCAACCCAACTCTGGTTCATTCAAGAAGAAGAAAGGCAAGGGAAAGAATAAGAACAAAACAAATAAGGATCAAGAGGGGAATAATGGGCCAAAAATAAGAAGGATTTTAAGGATATCTCGGAAGAAATTCGGGCACATTGCCAAGTATTGTAAAACACCCAAGAATGTGAATATCGAGAGTGATAGGGAGCATGCATGTGTAATCCTAGAGACTATGCCGGCTTACCCTAAAGTAGGGCCATGGTGTTTTGACTCAGGGTCACTGTCCATGTGTCAAAGACAAAGGATGGATATAGAAATTTCCAGCCTGTTGCCCCTGGGGATCAGTATATCTATATGGGTGGGAATCAAAAGACTAAAATATTGGGTATTGGAGATTTCATCCTTCAACTTGAGAATGGCAAAAGCATGGTCCTCAAGCAAACACATTATGCTCCTGAGATGAGGAAGAATTTGGTTTCGGTCGCTAAATTGGCTAAGGCATGCTACTCCAGCATTTAAACTGGTAATAAGGTTGAGGTGAAATATGGAGATGAATTAGTCATGAATGGCCATCTTGTAGAAGGTTTATTTCCAATTGCAATAAAGAATTTCATTTCTTAAGTCTCGTGTTATATTGATAACATTAACGTATAAATATAGCATATGAGACTAGGGCACATACAAATAAAAAACGGGATGGAGAGATTAATGAGCGAGGAATGATTGGGTAATCTAAATGAAGACTTAACCAGAGTCTATGAATAAAGTATTCAAGGCAAGTTGGTTAAGAAAATTCTTCAAAGATTTGAAATGGAAAATTGCTGACCCATATTAACACCTATTGAAAAGAAGACCGAGCTTAGCCTAGCCATGTGTCCTACTACTTCAGAAGAAAAGGAAGGCATGGAGAGAATTTCATATAGAAGTGTAGTTGGGTCACTAATATATGCTATGTCAAGGACAAAGACCAGTTTTATCTTTTGCCATGTTTGATTAGCAGGTTCCAGAGTAATACAGGTATAGAGCACTAGTAGGCCATCAAAAGAGTACTATGACATTTCAAGGGAATTGTTAATTACACACTCACTTATGGAGGAGGCTTGGATATATAGATAAAGATATTCAAATACATATTATCAAGCGATCCAGATGAGCATAGGTCCACATCCGAATATATCTTCAAGCTTGCAATGTGGAGCTGTTTCTTAGTGTTCAAAGAAACAGGATATACTTGCACTCTCGACTATGGAGTCAGAGTATGTGGCATGTTGTTTCCCGGCTAAAGTAGCAGTCTGGTTAAAGAAGTTCCTGAATCAACTAAAATTTGATCCAGTAAAGTGCACGTTTGTCAGAATCTTCTGCAACAACTAGGCATCTATTTGCGTATTAAAAGAGCCAAGGTTCACAAGAAATCGAGGCATATAAAGCCATGCCACTCCCACATTCGCAATGAGATCTAAGCAGGAGAGATTCAAATTGCATATACAGACAGACCATGTTAGCATATCTTTTTTAACAAAAGGACTAGTGGCAAATGTTTTTATCAAACATATACATAGGATGGGCTTAAGAAAAATTGAGAGGGAGTGCTTGTATGGCCTTCAAAGGCCAAGTGGGAGAAGTTGGGTTTCTATGGCTTTTAAAGGCCTAGAGAGCGTGTAAAAATGATATGCATAGCGGAATTTATACTTCAGTGGAGTGTGTGTTGACTGACCAAGGGTTGGGCGGTTTATGGCCCTGATTATGTCTAAAACCCTTAGCCTTGGGCATGGGCATATGGCACAACCGAGAAGGGTTTGCAGTAAGTCATCCCTTGTTGAGGCCGACGAGACAACTAGGGATCATTTGTAGGCCAGAAGAAAAATGTGGCATCCTACGTGCAGTTGTAGGCCTGTGAGAACAAGGATCAAATCCTCAGCAAACTTCCGCAAGACGTACACATAAGACAGCAGCATGGGAAGCAACCCTTTAAAGGGATACGTGTACATGTCCATTGAGAGAGCCCCTTTAGCACTTTAATGACAAGTGCTAGATTTGCTCTTAAAATAGGGGGAACTGTAATCTACAATTTAGGATTATGATCTCTGTTTCATTATCCAACTTTAACAAGCCAATCATGAGCCCCTGCGAAGAGACTATGGATCATGGGACCTTGTTGGGTTGGATATGAGAATAACCATGGTTTCTGAGGTGAGTGGACTACCCTTAGCGTCGCCTATTTTGACTCATTGATACCAGTCTACTCTTAACATATTTTATTTTGGTATTATAAATATTTTTCTAATTTTTTAAATTTTTTTCATAATTTTGAAATATTATTTCATGTGTAATTTTCATAAAAAGGTATTTCTGAAATTTCAGAATTTTAAAAATAACGCATGCGGGACCAAGGATCCAGTCTCACACGTGGAACCACGCCCTATTTTTTTGTAAAGAATTTTTTTGGCCACGCCAGCATCTTAGAAATAGAGGCGCCACGTCATTATTTGTAGAACAAGGGGGAGCACGCCCGCTTTTAATATTTTATATAGTTTAAAATATTTAAAAGGTGGGCACGCCACCTTTTAAGGAAAAAAGGTGGCACACCACTTTCTTAAGAAAGGGGCACGCCCCATTATTTTAGACATTATTTGTTTCAAATTTAAACTAGTTAAATCTAAGATGAGAAATCTAATGAGATTTGGTTTCTTGGGAGATCTAGATAATATTTTATCTAAATAACATTTAAGTTTGATTTCAAACTTAAATGAACAATCTAGATAAAGTTTAAATTTGATTGAATTTATATTTTAAATAGGAGTGGAACAAAGTGTAAGGGTATAAGGTCTGAATCTTTCCATCAAAAATCATGATGGCTGATTTTTGGAATAGATGGCTCTGATGAATCTCTCACCCCACAGATTTCCTAATTATCCTTAAAAGGTTTTGCTGGAAATTAGAAAAGGCAACATGATAAAGAATCCTATTCAAACTAGGAGAAGGAAGCTGATTCAAATTAGGAGATAGATTTCTTCTAAATTTCCTTCTATTCAAAGACAAAGTTTGAACCTATTTCATACCATCACAAGATCTTTTCTCTCCCAAAAGATCCTCTCTCTCTCACGCCCCAAAAAATCTCTCTCCCTCTCATGCCCAAGATTTTTCTCTGCCACACCACTTTTCTCTCCACATTCTCTCATTTCTCTCTCTCCTATTTTTGGCCATCATGCAACCCTCTCTCCAGCCTAGAGTCTCACGTACTCTCCATCTCCTTCTCTCTATTGTTTTATCTTGAATAGTTTATTTTTAAAGGGGAAGAAGAGGAGGAAATAAAATTAGGTTTGCTCTATTTTTTTGAAGAATGAAGAGAAAAACTGATTCCAACACCACCTTTAGGAGTACAAGTGTGCCATTAGTCAGGGAATCAAGTGTGGGGTGTACTATGTCCTGGAATGATAACTCAAAGGATCTTCTACTAAGTTTTCCTATTAATTTTTATTTATTTTCAGTATTAGTTTCTTTTTTCTGTAAATTTTTAGGAACTTATTTTGTGCTAAGAATTGTAATAAAAGTTAGAATAAAAGTTCCTGGATTACTTCTATTTCTCTTGGCAGTGAAAATAAAGATCCTAAGTTGTATTTAGGGCAATGTTTTAATTTTCCAGCAACATATTGTGACCCATGTAAGTGGAATTATGGTATTTGGAATAAAAGTAAAAGAAAAATTTACCTAGAGCTCCACATAGCCACCACCTTACAGAAGGGGTACTTGGAGATAGCACAAGGAGAGTTTTTTTAATGCCCATTTCAGGCCTGTATGAATCAGTGTTATTGCCTAGATTTTGGTAGTATAAGAATTTCATGTACGACGTTATAGCTGAAGATGACTCTCTCAATTCATTCATTGTTTGTTCATGTTGCCTACAGAGAGGCTAATAAAAGGTCTGACAGCTCATGAAAGAGAAAGTGAGATTTAGCATCTAGCCCATGGGTATCCTTTCTTATATATTCCAATTCCACATCTGACCCCCCACGGCCCTAATAGGTGTGGCTATGTGGAACTCAAGGTATTAAATTAAAAAAATTTCTTTTACTTTTATTCCAAATACTAGAATTCCTCTTACATGGACCACAATATGTTGCTGAAAAATTAAAACAACACCCTAGATACAACTTAGGATCTTTATTTTTACTACTAAAAGAAATAAAAACTATCAAGGAACTTTAAGCTAACTTTTATTATAATTTTTAAAACAATATAAGTTCTTAAAAATTTACAGAAAATCGAAAGTAAAACAGAAAATAAATAAAAACCGATAGGAAGACTTATCGGTTAGGAGTTACCTAACCAAGACTTGGTACACCCCACACTCGATTCCCTGACCAATGGCGGGTAGGGCTTGGTACACATTTTTGCTCAATAAAGTGTTGCTGGAAATTCTAAGATAGGGAAGCTTTGTAGGCAATATCCGCCTTCTGCTCGGGTTTTAGAGAGCTCAAAATATAAACTAGGGTTTATACAAACCCTAGGGGAACAAAATAAGGCTGATTTTGGGAGTTGAACTCTCTCTAAGGTAAGATTCTCTCTTTTTTCTTAAAAATACAGCAAACCCTTTGTCTAGGGTTTCTCCAAGGAAATGCCACCTCTATTTTTCTTCTAAAACATAATATAGAGGAGAGAGAGAGACGTGAGAGAGGAGGTGGAGAGAAAGTGGCATGATGTAGAGAAAAAACCCCCCACAATTTGGTACGTGAGGGAGAGAGAGAGAAAAGATCTTGTTGATGAATCTCAAATTTGGTCATTAAATAGAAGGAAATTTAGAAGAAATCCTATCTCTTTATCTAATTTCCAGCGAAGTTTTTTAGGATAAATAGAAAATCTATTGGATGAGAGATTAATCAAAGTCATCTATCCAAAAATCAGTCATCATAACTTTGAGTTGAAAAATTAGGAATCATATCCCCTTACACCTTGACCCAATCTACTCCTATTTAAAATATAAATCCAATTAAATTTAAACTTTATCTATTTAAATTTGAAATCAAAATTAAATATTTTTTAGATAAATATTATCTAGATTTCCTATAATATCGGAAACCATATCTCATTAGATTTCCATCTTTAGATTTAACAAGTTTAAATTTCAAAAAAATAAAGTTTAAAAAAAGGGGGTGTGCCCCTTTCTACCTAAAAATATGGCGTGGAGCCATATTCCACAAAAAATGGGGAAGGAAATACAATGCCTTAAAAAGTGATGTTCCCCCCCTTTTTCCCATTAAAAAAACAAGGCCCTTTTTTTCAGTTAAAAAAAGAAAACAAATTTAACTTTTAAAAGTGGTGTGCTCCTTTTGCCACAAAAAGTGGCGTGACACTTTTCCTTTACAAAGAATAGGGCATGGTCCCTAAGGTGCACGTGGTTCCACATGTGGGGTAGGATCCTTGGTCCCACATGTGCAACTTAAAGTTCTAAAATCTTCAAAAACACCTTTTTATGAAAATTTATAGCAGAAATAATATTTTAAAATTCAAAAAAATATTTAAAAATCAAAAAAACATTTATAATGCTAAAATAAAATATACTAGGAGTGGACTAGTACCAATGGGTCAAAATAAGTGATAATAAAGGCCATCCACTCGTCTCAGAAACCATGATCCACAACTATTCTCTTATCCAACCCAACAAAGTCTCATAACCCACAGTCTCTTTGTAGGGGCTCATGATTGCCTTGTCAAAGCTGGATAATAAACAATGGGACTATGATCAAGGAAAGTAGATTTCAGTTCCCCCTTTATGAGCAAGTCTACTACTTATCACTACAGTGCAAAGGGGGTGTTTCAATACACATATACATGTGTCCCTCTAGAAAAGGGCTGCTTCCCACACTTGTATATGTTGTGCGAAAGTCTGTTGAGGATTTTGGCCCTTGCTCTCATAGGCCCAGAACCGCACACAGGAGATCACACAATTCTCATGGCCTACAAACATGATCCCTGAGCATCTCTCCCACCTCAACAACGGATGACCTACTGTAAACCCTTCTCATTAGTGCCACATGTCTAGGGCCATAAACCGCCTAACCCTTGGTCAGTCATCACACACACTCCCATTAAATGCATATTTAAAGGCCATACAATTACTCCCTCAATTTCTCTCAAGCCCATCCCATGTACATGTTCGGCAAAAACATTTGCCACCAATCCTTTAGTTAATTGCTAACATAGCCTCTATCAAGAGATACACAATCATAACCTCTCCCACTCAGATCTCATTGCAAATGTGGTAGTAGCATGGCTTTATATGCCTGGATTTCTTGTGAAACCTCGGTTCTTTTGACACGCAAATAGCTACCTGGTTGTCGCAGAAGATTCTGACACACCGGCAACGCACTGGATCAAACCTGAGTTCATTTAGTAACTTCTTCAACCAAACTGCTTCTTTAGCTGTAAAATAATATGCCACATACTCTTGACTCCATAATCGAGCGTGCAACAATATCCTGTTTATTTGAGCACCAAGAAACAGCCGCACCTACAAGCGTGAAGATATATCTGGATGTCGACTTACTCTCATTTGGATCACCCTGATAGTCCGCATCTGAGTATCCTTGTATCTGTACATCTGAGCCTTCTTCATAAGTGAGTGCATAATTAACAGTTCCCTTCAAATATCGCAATACTCTTTTGATGGCCTTCTAGTGCTCCATGCCTGGATTACTTTGGAACCTGCAAATCAAACTCATGGCATAAGATAAATCCGGTCTTGTCCTTGACATAGCATACATTAGTGACCCAGACGCACTTTTGTATGAAATTCTCTGCATGGCCTCTTTTTCTTCGGAAGTAGTGGGACACATGGCTAAGCCAAGCTTGGTCTCCTTGTCAATAGGAGTTATATGGGCCGACAATTTTCCATTTCAAATCTTTACAGAATTTTGTTGCAATATGTCTCTTGAGATAGTTGAATTGTTTTCTCTTTCTGTTCCGGGTAATTTTGATCCCCAAAACCTATGATGCCTCTCCAAGATCCTTCATATCAAAATACTGTGACAAGAAAGCTATTGTGTCTAATACGAGACTCATCAAACTACTAGCAATTAACATGTCCTCCACATATAAAGAGATGAAGACCGCATCACTCCCAGCAAATGACAAGGTCTCCTGAAACTTAATGTATCACTGCCTTGAAGCTTGTTAAAGCCTTGAAGGGACTTATTAAGTTTACACACTACGTTTTCCTTTCCCTTTTCTATGAAACCCTTTGGTTGTTTTATATAAATTTCTTCTTCTAACACCCCATTCAGAATACAATCGTAACATCCATCTGGTGGAGTTCGAAGTCGAAATGGGCTGTTATGGCTATTAGGATTCTAATGGAAGGGAGTTTCGCTATAGGGGAGAAGGTCTCATCATAATCTATTCCTTCTCTCTGGGTAAAGCCTCTAGCAACTAATCTAGCTTTACAATTTTCCAACTTCCCTTCTGAGTTTAATTTCTTCTTATAAATCCACTTGCAGCCTATGGGTTTTCTATCAAGAGGTAGTTTCACTAATTCTCAAACATTGTTGTGTTTGATAGAGTTAAGTTCATCAATCATGGCTTCATCCCATTGGGTCTTTTCATGATAGGTTATGGCTTCTTGGTAAGAACAAGGTTTATGAATGGATTATTCTTCAATTCTCATAATATTCTCCTAGGTAGAACTCAAGTTTTCTCCTAATTTGGTTACTTCTCCTAAGATGAGGTGGTTCAGGATCATGGCCTAACCTGTGTCATTTTCTATCTTATGAAACTTGGCTTGTTTCACTCAAGGAATTCTTCCTCAAGGAAATGAGCGTCCCTACTCTCAAGGACAGCCCCTATGTCAGGATTATAAAAACAGTTTCCCTTACCATGCAGTGGGTATCTTATGAAGATGGACTTAATAGTTTTAGGATCTAATTTTGTACTACTTTGATAGGGTATTAAGACATGGGCAGAACATCCTCACAATCTAAGGTGATTAAGGGAAGGAGCACGATCAGTGAAAATCTCAAGAGGAGTTAGTGGGACAACTTTTGTGGGAGTTCGATTAAAGATATAGTTGGCTGTCAAGACAACTTCTCCCCAAAAATCTAGAGAGAGTTTAGCAAGTCCCATCACACTCCTCACCATATCCATCAAGGTCCTATTCTGTCTCTCAGCTACCCCATTTTGTTGAGGAGTGTATGGCATAGTATATTGATGTATAATACCATGCTCAATACAGGATTCTTTAAATAGTCGTGAGGAATATTCTCCACCCCTATCAGATCTAATGACTTTAATTTTCTGGTTTGTTTGGGTCTATACCTCGGCTTTAAACTCTTTGAACCGGTCTAGGGCTTCAACTTAAAATATAAACATAGCCAAAAAGGGAGTGACCATCTATAAATGTGATAAAGTACCTCTTGCAGCCCTTAGTGGCCGCATTCCTAGGTCAACAAATATCACTATGAACAACCTCTAATATGTCAGCCGCTCTATGATCTTTCGCAATGGATTTCTTAACATGCTTTCCTTGAACACATGCATCACAGACTCTGGTTAAGTCTCCATTTAGATTACTCAATAATCACTCTCTTTAATCTCTCCATTCTTTTAGGATTTATGTGCCCTACTCTCACGTGCCATATATACGCATCATTATCATCATCATTATAATACGAGACATAAGAAATGGAATTTTTTATTGCAACTGAAAAAAAAACCTTTTACAAGATGACCATTCATGACTAATTCATCTCCATATTTCACCTCCACCTTATTACCGGCAAAAATGGTGGACTAGCCTTGCTTTGCCAATTTTGCGACCAAAACCAAACTCTTCCTCATCTCAAGAGCACAAAGAGTTTGCTTTAGGACCATACTTTTTCCATTCTCAAGTTGGAGGATGAAATCTACAATACCCAAAATTTCAGCCTTTTGAATTCTGTCCATATAAATATACTAATTCCCAGGGGCAACAGGCAGGAAATTTCTATATCCATCCTTGGTGTTTAACAGATTGTCAATGGACCCTGAGTCAAAACAGCATAACCCTTCTTTAGCGTCAGCTAACAAAGTCTCAAGGACCCCACAAGCATGCTCTTTATCGCCCTTGGGATTCGCATTCTTGGGTGCATTGCAATACCTAGCAATGTGCCCAAATTTATAGCAATAATAGCACTGGGTATTCTTAAAATCCTTCTTTTTCTTAGGCCCTTGATTCTTATTCGATTTGTTCTTATTTTTCCCTTTGACTTTCTTCTTCTTGAATGAACTAGGGTTGGGTTTAAGATTTAGCACATTGACGGAGTCATTCAAGGCTGAAGTATTGCGAGACAATTTCCTTTCTTCTTCGACGTTAAGTTTGGTGATGATCTCATCCAACTTCAGCGTGCTCTCCCTTGTTGCAAGGCCTGAAATGAAGTTTTCCCATGAGCTTGGCATAGAATTTAGCAACTGGCATATCTGCATGTTTTCATCCTGTTTGACTTGTGCGGCCTTGAGCTCACGAACTAAGACTCTGAACTGCTGTATATGCTCAGCAAACTTGCCTCTTTCATCTTCAAATCCGAATACTACTTCATAGCCATTGTCCTTTTTGTGAGGAAAGGTGAGGCATAATCAGTCTCAAGTCGTTCATGAATCTCCTTTGCAGTTTTTAGGAACTCATACTCAAGAGCATGGGAGTCATCCATAGCTATAAGTAGCACATGTTTCGCTAGAGTATTTTTGCGCTCCCACTGAGCATGAGCTTCTCTTACCTCTTGCCTCTGATAAACATTACCTCTTGGGACAAGTGGGGGTGTTTCAATAAGCATTGGGCTAAGTCCTTCTTCAAAGAGGACATAGCTTATTTTTCTCTTCCAACTAAGAAAGCTTTTTCCATCAAATTTTTCAATTTTAATAAATTCAGCCAAGAAACCTTTTGAGGTCATGTTTCTTAAACCAAATAAAAATAACGAAAAACTCCTAAACTATGGCAGTAAAATATAAAAGCTCTGATACCAATGATAGGAGTGGCTATGTGCAATTCAAGGCATTAAATTCAAACAAAAAATTGTTTTTATTCCAAATACCTAAATTCCACTTATATGGGCCACAATATGTTTCTAGAAAATTAAAACAATACAACCTAAGATCTTTATTTTTAATGCCAAGAGAAATAAAAACTATCCAGGAACTTTAAACTAACTTTTATTATAATTTTTAACACAATATAAATTAATGAAAATTTACAGAAAATAGAAAATAAAACACTAAAAATATACAAAAACCAATGGGAAGACTTACTAGAAGATGCCTAGAGTTACCCAACTAGGACTTGGTACACCCCACACTCGATTCCCTGACCAATGGCACATTTTTACTCCTTAAAGTGCTGCTGGAAATTCTAAGTTAGAGAAGGTTTGTAGACCATCATTCTTCCTCTTGGGTTTTAGAGAGCTCAAAAATAAACTAGGGTTTATACAAACCCTATGAGAACAAAATAGGACTGATTTTGGGAGTTGATCTCTCTCTAAGGAAAGCTTCCTCCCCCTTCTTCTTTAAAAATACAACAAACCGTTTTTCTAGAGTTTCTCCAAGAAAAGGCCATCTCAATTTTTCTTCTAAAACAAATTACAGAAGAGAGAGAGAGAGAGGTAGAGTGCCTCTCTTTGGTTAAAAGAGAGAGAGTGATGTGAGAGAGGTGGAGAGAAAGTGGCACGAAGGAGAGAAGGAAATCCCCCCACAATTTGGTGTCTGAGGGAGAGAGAGAGAGAGAGGATCACAATTTGATGCGTGAGAGAGAAAGAGGATCTTTGGGAGAGAAAATATCTTGTGATGGATATCAAATAGGTTCAAACTTGGTCTTTAAATAGAAAAAAATATAGAAGAAATCATCTCCTAGTTTGAATAGGATTTGCTTTATCTAATTTCCATCTAAACCTTTTAGGATAGATAGAAAATCTATGGGGTGCGAGATTAATTAGAACCATCCATCCCAAAGAACCTAATCCCCTTACACCTTCACCCAATCCACTCCTATTTAAAATATAAATCCAATCAAATTTAAACTTTATCTATTTAAATTTGAAATCAAACTTAAATATTCTCTAAATAGGTATTATCTAAATTTTCCATAATATTGGAAACCATATCTTATTAGTTTTCCATCTTTAGATTTAGCAAGTTTAAATTTCAAAAAAATAGAGTTTAAGATAAGGGGGCGTGCCCCGTTCTTCCTAAACATATGGCGTGGAACCATATTCCACAAAAAATGGGGTGGGGAATACAATGCCACAAAAAGTGGCATGCACCTCCTTTCTCTCATTAAAAAAATGTGGCCCCTCTTTTTGTTTAAAAAAAAAACAAATTTAACTTTCAAAAGTGGCGTGCTCCTTTTGCCACAAAAAATGGCGTGCCACTTTTTCTTTACAAAAAATAGGGTGTGGTCCCTAGGTTGCACAATGTCCCACATATAGAGGGCTGGATCTTTTGTCCCACATGTGCGATTTAAAGTTTTGAAATTTTCACAAATAAGCGACAACAGGGGCACTTCGCCCCAGAAATCATGATCAACAACTGTTCTCTTATCCAACCCAACAAAGTCCCATGACCCACAGTCTCCTTGCAGGGGCTCATGATTGGCTCGTCAAAGTTGGATAACAACCAGTGGGGAAAATGATCTTGGAATGTGGACTTCAATTTCCCCCCTTAAGAGCAAGTCTAGCACTTATCACTACAGTGCAAAGCGGACTCTCTCAATGCACATGTACACATGTCCCTCTAGAAAAAGGTTGCTTTCCATGCAGTTGTCATTTGTACATGTCGTGCGGAAGTCTGTTGAGGATTTTAGCCATAACTCTCACAAGCCTACAGCCACACACCGGAGACCACACAGTTCTGGCCTCCAATCATGACCCTTTAACATCTCTCCAACCTCAACAAAAGATGACCCACTGCAAACCCTTCTCGATAGTACCACATGCCCAAGGCCAAGGATTTTCGACATGACCAAGGCCATAAACAGACCAACTCTTGGTCAGTCATCACACATACTCCCACTGAATTGCATATTTCACTATACATATCATCTTAGTTTCAAAAGCGCTAGGCAGATCCTAGGCGGCCAAGGGGCTCCAGGCCGCCCAGCGCCTAAGCGGGCACTCAGAACCTGAGCGGCCCAATTGAATCCAAAAAGGATTCTACAGTTATATATTGCATAAAATATAAGAATTAGGTATTTAGAGCACATCAGAATTAAAAGTATACTACACATTAGCACACACTCCATAAGCATAACCATAAGTAGGTCCATAATCCATATCCAATTAAAACTTAAAATTTACCGTTCATAGTTCAATCAAAGTTCAAAGTTTAATAATTATTCAACATTCATCATTCATCATCAGAAAAATTAGGGTCAGCTGCATTGGCATCATATTCATCGAAGTTGTCACCCTCCTCGACATATTGATCGTCCTCCTCCGTCTCTTCTGAATCTGCCTCTTCTTCGTCATCTTCCTCCTCCACTCTTCTGAATCTTCCTCTTCTTCCTCATCTTCCTCCTCCACCCTCATTCTTTGTGTAGAAGATCTAGTGGCCCTTGGAGGGTCTGCTGATGTCCCTGAAACATCCATGACCATGTCCCATGTCAATCCTTCATGCCCCTTGACATCATCATCATCAACTAACCACTCCATAGCATTGTCCATATTTTTTGAGCTGATGGAGTCTCTCTTATCTCTCTTAGCAAGTACGTCCTTCAAGAATCAATTATACTTGACATAGACTAGGTCATTGAGCCTCTTTGATTCAAGCATGTTCCTTCTCTTCGTATGAATCTAACAAAATCAAATGAAACTAATTAAAATCTATGCTATGTATTATTAATACAATTATACAAATTACCCTTACGGCCTTACCCTTTCAAAAGTACTCAAATTGTGCTCACAACCAGATGAGGAAGTAGTTAGGTTTAAGATCCGAATGGCCAACTTTTGTAAATTTGGAGAACCACACCCATGTTGGCTCCACCAATTGGCTGCAAAGATATAGAATAAAATCATAAATAAATAATAGAATTATAAAACTGAAACTTGATTACTTGAACTTGATGAACTTAAAATATTATTACTTCCTGGATCAATTTTGGTCCTTTTTCTCATCGCCATTGGACTCCCAAAAGACTTTAATGAGCACTTGTAATTTATCAGCTCATCAGCGCTTATAATATCTTGGATATCAGGATCAGGGACTAGCACATCCAGACACTTATTAAATCCAGTCATCATTATGCCATTTGTGTGTATATCCTTGTCAACATTAAAAAACGTTGTGTTCAAATAATAACCAGCCGCATGCAATGGTCGATGTAGCTGCCTATCCCACTTCTTATCAATAATCTCCCAAACAAGCTTGTAGTAGTTCTCATCATTATCAAAATTTTAGGCTATCTCTCTTTTGCATTTCTCCATAGCTTCATATATATAGCCCAAAGAAGGCTTGCCGCTATCAACCATGCGAAGGACTTTGACAAGAAGAAAAAATACCTTAATAGCACCCTTCACGCCTCGCCAAAAAGCCTTAAAAAGAATAATATCTCTCACCTTCTTCCCAAACTGATCTTTGGACCACTTGCATGCTCTCCAGTCATTCGAGGTAAACATCTGCTTCAACTGCAATCTCCTCGAATGTATGCTATCTAGGTATATGTACGAGGTTGCAAATCTCGTGACCCCAGACCTCACAATCTCTTTCTTCTTTGTAAATCTATGCATCATGTTGAGGGTGAGATGGTGGCCATAAATGAAATTTGTAACTGACTTGCCCTCTTCACTGCACCTGATATCTCGGTTAACCGCCAAGAGCCTCAAGCATGAGGTCTATACAATGAGTTGCACATGATGTCCAAAAGATTCTAAGATAAGCTATACGCAACAAATTAGCTACAGCAACATTACGAGCAGCATTGTCTGTGACAACCTATACAACATGATGCTCCCCAACCTCCTTGATTCCCTTCTCTAAAACTTGGAATATGCAATGGACATCATAGATATGATCAAAGGCATCAATAGACCTCAAAAAAACAGTCCCTAAAGGACAATTCACAAGCAAATTCATCTAACTTCTTCTCTTCCTATCACTCCAAGCATCAGCCATAATAGAAACCCCAAACTGAGCTCATGCATCCTTCTTAACTTCTACAGCTTCCTTTGTGACACTCACCGCTTTTTTCAAAAAAGGCTCTAAAAGCTCATATGGGGTTGGAGGTTTCATCCCAGACCCAAATTGACCAAGTGCCTCTACCGCGGCATAGAAGCTGCTTAAGCACGTGGTATTGAAAGGAATACTCATCTCATAAAACAATGTAGCAAGATAATAAGCAGTTCTATCTCTCTCTTCCTTCTTTATTCTATCTTCAATGGTGGTTTGCTTCTTTGTTTTCTCTCTTGTAACCTCAGAGTCAGGCTGAGGCAAAAAACTATCCATAAGGCCTCTAACATGAGGCTTCTTACTCCCATAACCAGAACCAGAACCAGAAGTAATTACAACTCCCTTTCCCTTTCCCCTAATAATGGATTGTTCTACTTCTACCTCCTGACAACCCTCCCCAATCCCATCCTCATAACTATCATCATCATCATTATTGACCCAAACCCCAAACCTAATCTCCGCAATGGAGGCAAATCTCTCACCTTTTGTTACTTTTACCATATTAAAAAAATTGGTTATTTCCTTTTTAACAGCATCAAGAGTCTTTTTACATGGGGCAGCATTTCCCCTGATACTGACAAGATATTTCTTGAACCGGTTTATACCCCTTTTGGTAATCATTAAGATCTGGGTTGTAGCCATATTTCCAACCGGGATCACCACTCCTATTAGAACGCGAACAAGACATCTCAAAATAATGCAATTTATACATGCAATAAAAAAAATCACTTACTTTGAGTTTGATTGCTCAATCTCCAAACTTCAACCTCAAAGATGCTTCTAAGGACTCAAAATCTTCTAAAAACCCCCCTATAGATTTATAAAACATCAAAATTTAAATCTAATATCAATGGGTGATGTTTTGATCAATTTCTCATAACTTTGAGAAACCCTCTAAAATAGGCTCCAATAAGTTTTATGTTTCAAATGGACCTAAAACCCCCATTTTTTGCCCTTTAGTACAAAAACAATGGACCAAAAATGCCCCCACCAAAAGCAATTTCTACCAATGGGCAGGGTGCTGGGCAGCCGCCTAGGTGGTTTCCTAGGTGCCTAGGTGGGCGCCTAGGGACCACCGCGTTTTAGGGCGCCTAGGCCTGGGCGATGCGCCCAACCCCCAGATCCGCTGAGGCGCTGGGTGGTCCACTTTTTGGAACACTGCATATCATTTTAACAAGCTCTCCAGGCCTTTAACGGCCACAAAACCCAACAGGCCCTCCCCACCCCGAGAAATTTCCTTCAATATATACAACTCAGCTTGTGATCCCTTTCTAGTGCAACCTGATTTACACTTATCCCCATTATGGCACAAACAGTGTATGATGCTTTAGTTGATCAATAAAATATATAAATTAAAATTGCACCATTTAATTTGAATGAAAATCAATGTAATTTCAAATATATGAAAAATCAATGTATTTTATTTTTATTTTATTTTTTATTTTTAGTTATGCAAAATTACAACCTCATTAGTTGTTTAAGCTTTTATCTAAAGTTTTATCTAATCTTGTATCTTCTATTCCTCCTATTTCTCGATTCCTTTCTGACATAGATACTCATCCCTTAGAGTTATCTAGTTGTTTTAGCATGAATTACTATTTTAGTTCTACAATTTTTTAAGTTTTCATTTTATTTATATACTCCGAATTATACTCTCTAGTTTATATTGTTCAAGATGTTTTATTCTTGTTCTATTTTTTAAGTTTCTATTTATTTCTCTAATTTACACCTTTTAGAAGATAAGAGTTGATGGTATAGTATTAATATAGAATTTGCAGCTTATGAAAAACGCAGTTTCATTAAAAAAATAAAATAAAATAAAATAAAAGGAAGATGTCCCCACCCTGCTGTTTAAAACATAGAGGGTAGGCAAAGGGCCATGAAGTAGGGGAAAGCGAAGAAAAGAAAAGAGCGGAATGAAGTTGTCTTTAATCAGGCATCCCTGAACAAGAATTAGAAGCACGTCACCCAGAAAAATACAATGGGATGTATTAAGAAAGGAAGGGAAAGAGAGATTGGAGCGAGAGGAGGCCGTGTAGTGGGGGTGCAGATGCAGAGTCATCAACATCCAGATTGAGGAAATCATCATGAGCGTTGGGAAGCATTGAGCAGGCCTATGTGGATTTCAAAGCGAGAGCACACTGCAACCTGTTTTGTCAGGCTGTCCGCCAAATCATTTACCTCTCTGCAAACATGCTTGAATGAGAAAAGCCATGAAGAAGTGAAAGTTTGTCTTTGGTCAATAAACAGGTTGGAGTCTCCATGGCACCAAGTCTGGCTTGTCGCCCAAGGGACCACATTTAGAAAATCCCTACGATGATAATAACAGTGGCCTAGCTTCTATTGAACAACTTTTAAGCCTTTTAGCAAGGCTCAGGCATTGGCAGAGTTAGGGTTATGCTAACCCAGTGGGGCCTGAGAAAGAAAGTAGTACCTGCACTTGGCTGTCTCAACACGCGCCACCAACCCCAGCAAGCCCAGGCTTGCAGAGAAAGCAACCCTCAAAATTCAACTCCTAATAAGCACCAGTGGGTGTGTGTGTGGATCTGGGAGGACCAGCAGGCAGCTCAAGTGACATGCATGGGTTTTGAAAACAAAATACGCCTCCTGTTTTCAAAATGTCCCCATGGAGAAGCACCCAAGATCTTCATGGTTTATAGCCCAAAAGATAATTCCCAAATTGGATTTTTTCGCAAAAACCACTTGGAGTAATTTTTCAAAAAAATCCAATCTCTCTCTCTCTCTCTTGCCAAAACCACATCACTACACCACCACCACTACATCACCCGCTCCACCACCACAGCCACCACTGCTCCACCCACCCAGCACAACTCCATCACCTGGTCTAACAAAACTCAATCACCACCTCCACCATCACTACACCACCACCACCTCTGCCACCAGCACCACAACCATAAATCCACCTCTATCAACACCACTGCATCAGCACAAGCACTCTGCCACGACCACCTCCACCACCACCACTACCACACCACCATCATCCTTCCGCTACAGCAATCACTACCCCCACCTTCACACCATCACATCAACTACCACCACAACACTACCACCAACAAATTGCTAACCAAATCAAAGTAATTAAATACCCCTAGACAACAATGATAATTGATCATGTTGCCAGTTGGTCAATCACAATTCCCAAACAAAACACAATTTAACGAAATTTGAAATAAAGAAATGCCTAATTTGCAGCTCAAGATTGATTACAAATTTTTATTAATGTTTTTAAAATTTTTATAATTACTTTTCTTCTGATAATATGGGCAGTCAAAATTGGATTGCAACAGACTGGTCACCCGTTTTTTAAATCTTTGTGCAGCATACAAAGTGGTAACCTCCATTAATCACACCATACAACATAGTAACTGATCATCCGCACATTTCATGAATGACCCTAATGACCTTTAAGGCCTCGCTTACATGTAGAGATAACAGATAATATTAAACTACAACATCCACTACAAAAGGCAAACCATTTAGCTTTCACCCTAGTCTTCACTTAGACTCTTGAAGGCCAGAAGTTTCTAAATCAATCTTTCATTGTTCTTCCTTCTAACCCTGGCTAATGGTTGACTCATACTTTAAAATATCACATCCATGAGAATTATCTCTATAAAGTGTTCCTTGTCCCAAATATCCATCTTCACTATATATGATTTGTGGAAACCAACAATGGATTCATGAGTTCTCATTCTTCAATGTACCTTACTTCATGCAGGCTAAGAATGATATTTCCAATTTTCTTTTGGATGGGAAGACATCCAGCTAAAGATGCACCCCATATAAATCATTAACTAATAACTATTAGACCCTCTTTCACAGAATGGCTAAAATCAAAGGATGTCATCAACAATCAGAAAAAAGCAGGTACTCTCCCAAAGCTCTATCCCCACCCCTAAGCTTTATAAATTCTCCTAGATCTTCTTTTCAACTACAAGCTGTATTCTTCATAAAACTCATCAAGCATCAACATTCTAAGCAACCTTACATAAAACTCCATACTCCTACAACCATACGTCAATTTTCCATGAACTAAACTCTGACACATAACTCAATTTCCATTTGAAAAATCCATAATGATAGTGTAACCTCATTTAAAATCTTGGGGATATATATATATATAATTCATGTTTGTATGTTATCTATATAGCATATCCATAATTGTGTTTATTGTATACATCCCTGCGCAGATATACACACATGAAAACATATAAAATAAATAAACAAACATATCCACATATACAAACACATCATTTGTTTCTCCAGGAATGCATGCACAACCACACAATAAGTCCCTTTTGGCAATAAATTCTGCTTGGTAATGTTTAGAAGTCCAGGAAGCTCCAGCATCCAAGAAAGAACTAACGCTTCCAAATCCTAAAAAAATCAACTGCAGATAAGTCAAAAGCCATGCAAACTAAAACTACTCGAGTGCACATCTCAACCTTTTTTGGATGACAATTTTAAAAAGTGTATATTTTGGGCATTGAGATGAAGAGGAAATTGCACTTAGGCAATGGAGAAAAGCATGTCGAATTGAAGTTATTCTAGTCTCAGAATGCTGTCCATCATGATGATATATGCATCTAGAATTCAGCTTTAGTCTCGGAATGTTGCCTATCATGATCACTCGTTTTTATTGAAAAACAAGTGAATATTCTCAAAAAAAAATGTTGTCATGATATCATGATGATATATGCATCAAGAATTCAATTTTAGTCTTGTAATGCTGTCCATCATTTAATAAAACATATAAAAGGAGGATTACTTACTTGAGTTCTTGATTAGGCCATCCCTCGAAAAATTGTTTCCTATCTGTGAACCATGGCTCTTGATAAATCATTGAGAGGATGCAAATTTCAACTGTAGCATAATATGTTAACTTCCACATAGACTCGGAAAATTTTACAACCTTTGCCTGATTAGCTGCATCAAGCTTTAAGGGAGCAATACCATTGCTCAAAAAATGGATTGCCAGTTTCTGAAAAGAAATTATTCTTTAGTTGATAAAATTCAATATCCATATATACAACAAGTCAAAAACTAATGTATAGCAACACGTCAGAAAATATTAAGGGTATAATGGTGTTCATTGACTTCACAAATCAAATATATTTCCTAAACCTAACACTCAAGAAATGAAGCTTGCTTACAGAAAAAATATCAAATATATCATAAGAAATATGAACACTTGAATGGCTGCAAAGGAATAGAATAATGAGATCCAACATGCATGAGAAGTACAAAAAAATGTCAATGTTTAAAAAAACGGACCTCCCGATGCCTAGGCGCCCAAAAACAAATTTCCACATGCCTTGACCTGGACGCCCCAACACAGGCGGCTGTACCTGGGCAGGCGCCTAGCACGGTTTACGAGTTTTTTAAAAAAAACTTCCCCCAAAAGGGCAAAGGGGGTCATTTTGACCCAAGTTTGTATAAAAGAAGTTTAGGGGTTTATTTTTCAACCCCAAACTGAAAAAAAACAAAAAACCCTCAATCTTAAACTTATTTATGAGAATCTAAAGCAATTGCTGAGAATCGAAAGTACTTCTTGTGGATTGAAAACGCTTGTTTTTCTGATTGAAATTATTTTTAGGGTGCTATTGGTGGTATTAGAAGACTTTTAAGTTGATTCGTAGCTCGATTGAGAAAACCAACATCGAAGATCAGAGGTAGAAAAGGTCAGTCTGTAATCTTTATTTGAGATTTATTTTTTCAATTTGAGATGTCTTCTACGGGGTCTACTACGGGTGGAGAACCGGGATAGACATATTGTGTTAACCTGGATAAGAATGACAGAAATAAAATTATGTGCAATTTCTATTGACATGTTTTTAATGCCGGCATAAATAGATTTAAGAAACATCTTGCCAATATTACAAGTGATGTCACCCCATGTAAGAAAGTCTCAGATCTTGTAAAAAAAGAAATTTTGGAGTACATTGAAACTGAAAAGAGTAAAACAGTTGCAAAAAAAAAGAATATAACAGAATTAAAGTCAAGGGTTCATATTTTTTATGATAATATTGAAACTGAAGAAGAGGATAATGAAGAGGGGGAAGAAGAGGTAGCTATGGTTGGTACACAGAGCTCTAAGACCAAGAGGGTTTTTGGGTCTAAGAAGGCTCGTACGAGGGGGCTTATAGATAGTTTTTTTACACCTACCCCTGAGACAGTAATTGAGAAAGGTAAAGGAAAGGGGAAAAAACAGGTGACAATTGAAAATAGGTTCAAAAAGGAAGATAGAGCCAAGGTGAATAGCTTCTATACAATGTTGGAAGTAATTCGGCAATTTGGGCCAAGTTTGAAAGCTCCAACTCCTTATGAGATTGGAGAGCCACTATTGAAGAAAGAAGTCGAGTACACTAATGAATATCTCAAGACTCATACGGAGGGATGGGCTAAATTTGGGGTTTCTTTGATGACAGATATGCGGAGTGATAGGAGGAGGAGGAGTAACATGAATTTATTAGTAAATTGTCCCACCGGTAAAGTTTTTTTATGCTCAATCGATGCTTCCAATGATGTTCATAATGGGCATTATATATTTTCTTTCATTGATAAGGGTATTGAGGAGGCTGGGGAAGAACATGTAATTCAAGCGGTCACAGATAATGCTGCTCCCAATCTAGCTGCAGGTCATTTGCTTTGGCAAAAGAGGCCTCGCATATTTTAGACTCCTTGCGATGCACATTGTGTAGATCTTATGCTTGAGGAAATTGGTGAATTGCCTCCTATTAAAGGAATTATTTTTAAGGCTAAGGAGGTTCCAATCTTCATATACAGTCACATACTTACCTTTAGCATGATGCACAAGTTCATAAAAGAGAGAGACCAAGTGAGGCCTGGGGTCACTAGATTTGCCACTGCCTACATTAGTTTACAAAGCATGTATAAGAGGAGGATCGCATTAAGGTCTATGTTTGCTTCAGAGGAGTGGAGTAGGTGTAAGTGATCTAGAGATGCCAAGGGAAGACACGAGATATTATTCTTTCGAAATATTTTTGGCGTAGGGGGAAGTATGATATATTAGTATTTCTTCCCTTGGTGAAGGTCTTGCGCTTGGTTGATGCTGATAAGCCCTCCATGGGCTTTATATATGATGCAATGGAAAGGGTTAAGAATGAGATTGCAGAGAATTTGGGCAATGATGCAGCGACGTATACCTCAATTTGGGAGATTATAGATGATAAATGGGATAGGCAGCTCCATAGACCATTGCATGCAGCGGGGTACTACTTGAACTCCAAATTTTTTTATGCAGATGCAGATATTGAGTCAAAAGGGGTAATTATGGATGGTTTTAATGAGTGCCTTGAGAAATTAGTTCCTGATCCAAATATCCAAGATAAGATATCAACTGAAGAGCTAATTTCGTACAAGTGTTCTTTGATGTCATTTGGGAAAGATAGGGTATTAAGGCAAAGAAACAAAGACGAACCAGGTAATATTCTTTTGACTTATGTACTTTTGTTTTATAAAATATAAATTTATAATTTTCTTTCAAGTTCTGATAATGTTAAATTCCTAAATTAATTATAAAGGTTGCCCACATATTGCAGCCCAATGGTGGAGACAACATGGGAGTAGCACTCCAAACCTCCAGACGATGGCTATGCGGATCTTGAGTTTGACAACTACCTCTTCTGGTTGTGAGAGCAATTGGAGTTCGTTTGAGATGGTATTTTACTATTTTACTATTTTAAAGGAAAAAAATTTTATATGTTTTTTTTGTTTATAAGTTCATATTCAGTTTGTAATATAGATTCATAAAAGGTAAGAAGATCATAGACCTATAGTAGTTACTTATGCATTATTTTTCCTTATAGGTGCCTACAAAGAGAAGAAATAGGCTTGAGCAAAGGAAGCTCAATGACTTGGTTTTTGTTAGAGAGAATCAAAAGTTCGAGGAGAAGAAAAACCAGCTAAAGAAGGACCCTATCTTTTCGAAACACATGGAGATGCTTCACATTGGCTAGTTAGTGACCTGGTACTGAGGAGGTCTTCCCTTGGGAGGGTTTGACATGGGAAATGGTCGAGGAGGTTTCGGGGCAAGCTTCTGATCCTAGGAGGACCACTGGAGCAACTTCTTCGACTGGTACTTCACGGAGGGAGATAGAGGAAGAGGAGGCAGATTCAGAAGAATCTTTGAAAGAAGAGGAATATGTTGAAGAGGGTAATGATTCCGATGATGACGGTCTCAATTCTGATGCAGATGAAAGCAATGAAGATGATGATTCTGATACTTAATGATGTCTTGATTGTCTACTCTCCTCTTTTGAAGTAACTTTAATACTTTATTGCACCATCTTGGTTTGAGCTTTAGACATTTGGAGTTTGAACGATTTTTATTTAGTTATGTGATTTGTAATTTTTTTGCCTTTTTGGACTATTTCGTTGTGTGGTTCACTGGTTTTTTTATAGTTTTGGAAGTCAGTTTGTTGATGACTTGGAGAGTTGGCGACTTGGATGTTATTATGGTTTATTTTATGCCTTGTGGATATGGAATATGGAGAATATGAGAGTTGGAGACCTTACAGTAGCCTATTAGACTCCTAAATGTTTTGTATGGTTCAAAATTTTGAATAAGTTTATTCTCAACCTGAGAGGCTGAGACATGTGATATGTTTGTATATAAAAAGGTATGTTGCGAACTTGCGATAGTTTCAATTTCAAACGGAATAAATTATAAATTTTGACACAAATATATGCATATATGTGCATTTGGATAGCAAAAGTTCCTAAAGTAATGACGGGTAGATAGTTTAGCATTGAGGCCAAATAGTTTAGCATCGAGGCCAAATATGGATTAGCATCAATACAGTAGTCAATAGGATTATAGAAGTGAAAATAAGGTCTCATATCATGCAAAGCAAAAATTTAAGCACAATTCCCTAAACTCCCAATCCAAACCACAACACAAAGCATATAGAGATCAATTGTTATTTACAAGCAGCTGAACAAATACACGTGATATGTAACCAATCATGAAAGACTGGCAGATGTATTCAACAGATTTAGATCTGAAGAACATTCTAATGCTTTAAAAGGTACTCAAGGGGTTCACAAAAGAAGGGTGTCATTTACAATGTTGCAATTTTGTACTGCTTGTCGTTGTACATTCTATACTCCATAACTCATGAGATGTCATAGGTTCTTAATGAAATGATTAAAATCATGTGCTTAAATGTCACTGGATCAACTGAAGGGATAATCGTCCAGCAGCAATAAAATTAATTTAACTACTATTTATCTATTCTCTACTGATTTACATAGAAAACTGGTAGCCAGCAGTAACCCAAGTCCCTCGACATGTCTTATGTCCAATGAATTGCATACACAAGTCGATTTGATAATGGAATATCTCGAGTAGACAAGAACAGACACACGTTATGAGTGTAGATGACAATCCAATTATGCAAACTTAAATGAATATTTCCAGCTTTTAATTATCATCTATGTTGACGGAAAATATCCCAGAGGTCAAGTTGCACAACTTGCGAACATGATGGATCCATAGCAAATGGTAAAAGGATGGCAAAAGCGAAAGACCAAAGTAGAAATAAGGAAAGAGGATAAAGAGGAAAGTTGCGCCACATCACATGAATGGGCAGGACATTTCCTATTTTAGAGAGAGAAAAACCCCAAAAAATTAGTTTTTGGTGATTTCCATAGGATCGAAGGGTTTCTCAAAGTTACGAGAAATTGATCTAAACATCACCCATTGATATTAGATTCAGTTTTGGATATTTTATAAATCTATTAGAAGGTTTTTTAGAAGATTTTTTAGTCCCTAGAAACATCTTAGAGGTGGAAGTTTGGAGATCGAGCAATCAAAGTTAGTGCTATGTGGATCTGTGTACTATACATTTGACGTGCCCTAAATCCCTAAATCTTATTTGTTATACAGTTATACTTATACTGTTAGACTATAGAGACATTTTTCTTTCTATTAGGTCGCCCAAGTTCTAAGTGCCCGCCTGGGCAACTTAGACCCCCCCCGGCCGCCTAGGCGCCACCTAGCGCTTTTGAAACACTGTTGTTTACTCCTTTACATGGTCATATGTCGGCCTTGAATTGACCCCTCGTTGTACGATGAAATGAGAATGTCTTCTAATTGCCAACTCCAAGATGTCCATTAGCCTCCATGAACCCTCTAAAAAACTAGTAACATTGAGGGAATTACCCTCTATCATAAGGTGGGCATAGATAACAAGAAACCACTTCGAGGATAAAAAGGAGTGTATCTGCTTTTGGCTTTTTATTTCTTTATTTCTTTTTTGCTTGGTGCTTGTATCTCACTAATAAAAAAAGTGATATGTAAGTATCATTCCATTCAGAAAATTGAGTCTATGAACATCAAATGCTACACATGAACTGTCGATCAATTAAATAAAGGTATTTTATTCCTTTATTCCCTAGATTAGAGACCCCTTTCTCTTGCCAATGCATCTACTTCCTCAACGGATTCACGCCTAAGGTGGTTGAGGTCACTGGCACTTTCTTGGTATGCTCCCCCAAATTTCTTCAAACACATTGTGGAGGTGCCATGGGCAGCATATGGTAACTTGGAGCGTCATTCTATTACCAATTGTCGCCCATTTCTGTTCTATGTTTCTGAGCCCATACATGTAGGTGCACTAAATAAATCATCAACTCTTTGTCATTGCTTTCCCTCAAACTACCACCCACCAAAAGAGGTCCAATATTACCCTTTGGAATTTACCATCACAAGTCAACCTGACAAGTGTGAGGTTCTGTCACCAAGAAGAACGAGAGAGGGATAAGAAGAGAAAGAAAGAGTTGGGGTTGCATCTTCATTATGTTATTACATGTAACGTGGCTGGATTTTAGGTTATCTAAAATTACACAAATGCCCTTAGCATGAAGGACTACTACATTGCAAATAAAATAGCAAAGGGTTCCCGCAACATTCTGAACGAGCGCAGGTAAAGAAGCTAGTCCAAGAGACTAGGATTCGTCTAGCCACCTGGAATGTAGGAACGCTTACAAGTAAGAATATGGAGTTAGTGGATACAATGAGACGAAGGAGAGTAAACATAGCCTGTCTACAAGAAACTAAATGGCAAAGAGAAAAAGCTGAAAAAAGAGATGGGTATAAACTTTGGTATACAAGAAAGGATAATAATAGAAATGACGTAGGCATAATAGTAAACAAAGATTTAAAAGATAAAGTTGTTAATATCAAAAGAATAGGTGATAGGCTCTTATTAACTAAATTTGTATCACGGGAAGAAATAATTAACGTAATTAGTGCTTATGCACCGCAAGTAGGATTAGATGATAGAATTAATAGACAATTTTGAAAGGACATAGATGGAACAGTCCAAGACATACCAAATGGAGAGAGGACCGTTTTAAGAGAGAACTTAAATAGTCATGTAGGGAAGGATAGTAGAGGACATGAAGAGGTATATGAGAGATATTCATTTGGGGAAAGAAATGAGATGGGTGAGATTATTTTGGATTTTGCTATGGCGTACAACCTAGCAATAGCAAACACTTACTCTAAAAAAGTGAGATGAACATTTGATAACTTATAAAAGTGGATCACATAAAAGCCAGATAGACCTTTTTCTAGTTAAGAAGGTAGATCAACCATCATGTAAAGACTATAAGGTTATCCCAGGAGAGAGTTTGACTACCCAATATAGGCTTATGGTTATGGACATCTGCATAAAGAAATAGAAAAGAACGGGTGTTTCGTAAAGGGTGTCCAAGAACTATGCGGTGGAATTTAAAAAATGAGAACATAGACTTATTTGGGGATAAATTAGTTGAAGAAGGAAAAAAGAACTCTGAACATGATGTCAATGTAACATGGAATGAGATGGCTGATTGTATCAAGGCGGCAAAAAATGTTTTAGGAGAATCTAGAGGGAAAAGAATGTCTGATAAGGAAACTTGGTGGTGGGGTGATGAGGTTCAGAAGACCATTAATGAAAAACGATTATGTTATAAACTTGGCAGTGTGATAGAAACGATCAAAACTTGGAAAAATATAAAAATGCTAAGAAAAACGCTAAATAAATAGTAAGTAAAGCTAAACTTAAGGCATATGATATTCTATATAATAAAATGGGAACAAGAAAAAGTGAAAAAGCTATCTTCAAATTAGCAAAAAAATGACAGAAAAAATGTAGGGATCTAAACCATATTAAGTGCATTCAGAGCGAGGATCAAAAGGTTTTGGTGAAGGATGACGAGGTCAACAAAAGATGGAGAATTTATTTTCAAAAATTATTAAATGACAAACACAATGGGAACATAGCGGTAGAAGGAACTGTTGGTACAAATGAGGGCAGAGGTCATAAATACATTCATAGGATTAGGATGTCAGAAGTGAAAGAAGCTTTGAAAGGATGAAGAAAGGAAAGGCTTAAGGACCAGACGATATCCCTATAGAGGTTTGGAAGTGCATGGGGGAGATTGGCATTGACTGGCTAACGAAGCTGTTTAACAAGGTGTTGAGAACAAAGAAAATACCAGACAAATAGAGGAAAAGTATTCTGGTACCTAATTACAGGAACAAATGAGACATACAGAATTGTATGAACTATTGAGAAATCAAGCTTGTGAGCCATACTATGAAGCTCTGGGAGAGAGTCATTGAGAAGTTTAAGGCGAAGGTCAATTTGGTTTTATGCCAGGAAGGTCAACAACTGAGGCTATTTTCCTACTTAGGCAACTGATTGAGAAGTTTAGGGCCAAGCGAAAAGACCTCCAAATGGTCTTTATTGATCTAGAGAAAGCTTTATGATAGAGTACCTCGTGATTTGATTTGGCGGGTATTGAAAAAGAAAGGAGTTTCAGACACTACATCGACTTGGTGGGAGATATGTAAGATGGAGCACTACCTAGTATACGAACAACTAGTGGCGAGACAAGTGAGTTTTCAGTGACAATAGGTCTACAACAAGGGTCAGCATTAAGCTCATATCTCTTTGTCTTAATTATGGATGACTTAACTAGGCACCTACAGGATGAGGTACCGTGGTGCATATTGTTCGTAGATGACATAGTTTGAATCGATGAGACCCGAAACGGCGCCAACTCAAAGTTAGAACTTTTGAGGGATGCCCAAGAATCCAAAGGTTTTAAAATTAGTCGAACTAAGACAGAGTATATAAAATGCAAGTTTAGTAATAATATGAGTAGATATGAGGAAGTATTTAAGATTGACGGCCAGGAAGTACAAAAAGACCACACTTTCGATATTTTGGGTCGATAATCCAGAAAATGGAGAGATTGAGAAAGATGTCGCACACAGAATTAAAGCTAGGTAGGCAAAGTGGAGATATGCAACTCGAAGTTTGTGATCGCCGCATATCAATGAAGCTGAAGGGCAAGCTCTATAGGACATTTGTGAGACCAGCTTTGCTCTATTAGACTGAATGTTGGGCGGACAAAAAAAAAAAAATCTATAGAATGAGTGTAGCGGAGATGAGGATGTTGAGATGGATGAGTGGAAGACAAGAGGGGATAGAATTTGAAATGAATCCATTAGGGAGAATTTAGGTGTGGCACCAATAGGCGATAAGATGAGATAGAGTAGACTTAGATGGGCTAGCCATGTGTGGCGCAGACCAAGTACAACACCTGTTAGGAGGTGCAAGTTTGTTCAAGTGGAAGGACTGAAAATGGCAAAAGGTAGACCCAAAAGCAAGTGGTTGGAAGCAGTATGAAAAGATTAAGGGGACTTATAGCCTCACTGAGCGTATGGCCTTTAATAGAGCAGAGTGACGGACGAGGATTCGTGTAGCAGACCCCAATTAATTGGAAAAAGGCTATAATGATGATGATACATGATACAAAGTCACGATACATAGTCTTAACTCCCCGTTCAAATTGTCATCATGCTTAAACATGCACAATTTGTCTTTTAGAAAGTGATGCCATTCACTAGTAAGCCCTTTGATGAAAATGCCCACAATCTGATATTCAACGCTAATATAATTTGTAAAAGTCGTCTTTACTTCTATCTTCTCATGTACAAAATGGCAATATAATCTCTATGTTCTTAGCGGGGTCATGAAGAACAGGATTAGCTGCAAAAGCAAGTGCACTTCAATTATCATAATAAATGGACAGTTGTACGCTATAAGTAATACAATCACATTTCGTATCCAAGAAATCTTTGCAAACACTGCTTGAAAATGCTTTATATTCAGCCTCCATAGTTGATCGTGCCACAGACTTTGGTTTCTAGCAACTCCAAGATATCTCCTCCTAAAGAAATACAATATCCCAAGATTGACCTGCATAAATCAAGATCTCCTACCCAATGATCATTGGAGTAACCAGTGATGGAAACAACATATACATCATCTATGTGATTTTAAGGATATGCAATGCCTTAACCTAATTGCCCCTTGCACATATGGCTTGAGTTCTGTCCACTTAATGTGGACATTTGTGAGTGCATGAATAAGTATGGCATTATCGGGCTATTGTTTTGGTAATAAGTTATAAAAGGTTTGGCAAAACTTCATTGCCAAGTAGAACAAATAACCAAAACTAACTATCCATGTGTCTTCTTGATGCTTGATTATATAGGGATTACAAATCTTGATTGCTAGATGGGTGAAAACTTGAATCCAAATTGCTATGAATCTGGATTCCAAATTGGTGTGAATCTCAATTCGAAATGCCCAAGAATCTTGATTCCCAAGATGTCAAAATCTCTATTTCATAAATGAAGGAATCTTGATTACATATTGGTCGATTCCAAACAGGTCGGAAACTCAATTCCATAGAGCTAGCAACTGTGACTCTATCTATGTAGGGATCTCAATTCCATTTGCGTCAAATCTCGATCCTTATAAAATAGGAATCTCATTTCCCACGATTCCTCTTGTACAAATGTTGATTTCGAAAACAGCAATCTTTAAGCCGATCACGATTCCGTGATTCCAATTCCTAAAACAATTAGGATTCAAAATCATTTCCAACTACTTTGGTCTTTACATACGACTTCAAAAAAATCTATTGCATTTACATAACAAAGCGGTACATTGTTTAAAATAGGGGGAAGACTAGATGGAAAGACAATGAAAAAAGATAGCCATTGATCAAACATGATCGAGATAAAATGGAGGCAATTTGCTTATCTGAGTTAGCAACTCTCTTGTCAAGCTCAGCAAGAGTGCAGAGAGAATAACCGGTCTCATAAGCAGTTGCAGTTTGGCAGTCCAGTCTATTCATGACCGGTTTGAAACGACGATGCAAACGCTTTTGAGTTGCAAGTGTTGGCACCTCCTAGTAACAAGAGATGGAATCCACTCAGTACGCCCGGTCTCTCTTTGGTAGCTTTTCCTTTGCAATTTCCTTCCATTAATCTTAAAAATAATTCATAAAGTATCCCCAAAACCCATTACTCGATCTGGCTCATGTTGAGATTGTGGCCCTGATTTGCTTCAACATTATGGTCTCCCTTTTTTTTTGTCTTCTTTATAAGAAAGGATAACAATATGTATTTTTATATAGTGTGTTTATATACAAAAAATGCATTTCTTTTGTCGTTAAAACTTATATTATTCCTTTCCAACAACATTAACTATGAAAATGCCAACAAGGTAAGCAAACATCAAATAACACTCAACTTTGGCACTGGAGAGATGAATCGTTGCATCAAAACTATATCCCTCAAGAGGTGGTCAAATGGCGGGCACCGCACGATGATGTTAAGAGTTCCATTCTCACGAGGTCCCAAGTTAACATTCAGAAAACAGAGGAAACCATATATCCCTCAGTCCTCCGAACAAAAACCTATGTTTCCAATGGAGTGGCCATCTTAAGCTTCGAATGCCAATAGGAAAAAATAGGTCCTAGGCATGATTAATCCGTCACAGGGAAGGCCATAAGTGCTCATGTCTTTGAACTCCTGAAAGGGCAACCTAACGAACAAGGAGTCAAGGCCATGTTGTCGATCCCAGACTAATCTACAACATAGTATCACTCAATGAATGTTGGGAAGGGAAAAAAAAAAGGTGACTCCAAAGAAGGGGGACTTCAAGACAAATGATCCACAATTTTCTCCAACTCCCAATATGATAAACGGATGTACGTTACTTAGTGTTGAAGGCGGTCACCAGTGTACACTTTATCTGGAGACCAGCTACTAAAAAGTTTGTAATATAGGTGAAGCAAAGGAAATCCACGATCAAGTGCTTTGACATCAGAAGGTTCCAAAGAATAAAGACAGTCTACAGACTGCCCAAAAGATGCCTATCCAACTTTTCTCTTTCTCTATTTTCTGAATGTTTAGGTAGTTTACTATGTGTGATTCAATCCTTGGAGGTTGAGCAGTAAGTTAGTGTTTCACTAAAATGTGTACTACGAAAATTTTGAAGACAAATATGACTCCAAATACCTAGAGAATGAACACAAAAAAACCAGCAAACAAACTCACTCAAGACCGCATACTAATCAAGAGCTTTTCACTAACACATGTGTTTGAGAAGAATTCCCAGCGCTCGTAAGCAACTTGTTCCTTTCACATACGACTTTACTTACAAGGAATGGAACATCTTTGATCCGCAGGTTACAAAGACATTAAAGAACGCAAAAGAAAGGAAATTTACAGTATATCAAACTCCAGGAATTGATATGGACCCTGTATACCTTGTGTTTGTTGCTAGGGAGTCAAAAGATTGTGACTCTCTCTCTGAAATCCTTAAGCTTTGCTCCTCAATCTCTTGGTTAGCTCCTGTCTCAGTCTCTCTTCACAGTCTCACTATTCAAAGCCTCTCTCTTATTTCCAGCAAGATTTCCAGAGAATATGTACTCTGAAAGTCATGCAGCTCTCTCTGGAAAAATGACCCAGAAAGACATCTCTTTTACTCATGAGTGCCATGTTTCTCTAGAGCTTTGAAAACTTCTTATTCAAGTCTTCAATCCTTTTATCAAGTATCCAATCTTCAAACTCATGTTCTAGAGCATATTTCAGTTGAGAAAACATCGCAAAATTCATCTACCATGATATCCCTGAAGTGTCTTGATTCTATGAAGGAAAACTCCATATTTGGAAAGTCTGCTGCAAAGATGGACTTATTCCTTGGGATCCCCTACAAAACCGATGAAACAATAGTATTTTGTCTTTCTGATCTTTCCAAAACATGACTTGCTACTTTCTTACCAAGATGCCTTTCTTCTATATTTTATTTCTTTCCAAAACATGTTATGAACCTCAAGATATGAAGAGATTACAGTCACCTTCCAGAACACATTTTCCGTTAGACGACTTTCCATTTTCCTTCAATTTCTGTCTTCAATCTTTATTTTCCCTGCCAAAATGCTTTCCAAATCATTAATCCCATTCCAGACAACCATCGAGACACCCTCTTCCACTTTTCTGGTAGACACTGCTTCCATGTCGCTCTACCACAAATGACGCACTTTTAAGAGGAGCATGGAAGGCCGTCCTCCCGTTTTTTGGCTTCCATGCCCTTCTTGGTAGAACTTGGTTCTCCCATTCACAAACTTGGGTCTCCCGCTCCCAAAAAGTTCCACAAAATCAAACACGCCCCAAAAGATTTTTAGAACCTTCTGGAAGTTTCCTCTTCGATCCCCTTGCATTGTCTTCTCTGCCAAAAAGGTAGACTGGACTTGCCACAGAACCATAAAGCACTCCCGAAAATTCTCACGTTCCGATATTTCCAATCTAAAATCATTGCAAAAAATTTCTAAAGTCTCTGTTTTGATTTTATACTTTCCCTTCGATTTTCTCATATTCATTGGGTCTGTCACAAAGGCGCACTACATCTTTTGTTTCTGCGCAAAAGGTGAACTTGAGTTCTGTAGAAGAAGTACAAATAATGTTTATAGGAGACCCTAGTCCCCCAAATTCTCCAAGAACTACAAACATGGTTCTAGTGAGCTTTTCCTTAAGACTCCCTCCCTCATTTGCAACTCTCCTAGCTCCCATCTGCAAGCTTCTAAGTCTACCGCAAAGGTGGACTTGTGAGTTTCATGGCTCCACAGCAGGTTCATATAGGCTATCATGAACGCACTTCTTTTTTAATTTAAATCCACACTATCCCAGACCTTCTACCAACTTTGGATCTTTCCAGCTACCTTTTAACCCAAAATGTCGAGTTTGCCATAAAGGCGCATGAGCTCTGCAGCAAATCATTCACCTTCTTCAAGAATCCTTTCCCTATCCAGGGACCACATAGTCATTTTCAGTTTCATTTTATAGGTGTAGAAAACACCCCCAAACAGTTTGTTACTTTGCTGAATTTTTTCCTGATCAGCAACAGTATTTTACTAATTCCTTTTTCAAGATATACAACTGTAGTCGTAAAAGAAAACAAAGACAAAAGGCATATCACATAAAGGACGGTCCTAAAGTGTATAGGTTGGAGCAACAACTAAGTTGCGTCTCGAGGTTCCCTCATTGTAGATTACTGATATATAACACAAACAACATTTAATAGAATCAGTTCCTTTTTAAGCATGGATTCCAACTTGGTTACCCAAAAGAGATTTTGGACCTTCCAGGATAGACAGCTCCCAAAATTAGAACTCTAGATTCCATGTTCATAGCAAGGTCTGTATATAATCATGGGAAGGGCACTCTTCTTGTATCTAGTATAGATAAGTGGTGGCGCAGGAAGAATCTGTAGCTTGTGATCATATCCCCCCCGTGGAGGTCATTCCTGGAACAAAAAGATTCAACTGTTGGCCATGAGGCCTTATCCTCCAAAATTTAAATTTAAAAAAAAAAAAGGGCGGGGGGCGGGGTGGCGCTTCCATGGAAAGAATAGCATAGCAAAAACAATTTAATAACTTATTTGAGTAAAAATCAGTTTAAAAACACCAAATGACATGCATGTTCTAGAAAATGAATTATGCAAAGCACAAAATGATACCATTTTATTCGAGTTTCCACCTCTCAAGAGTTCTTACAAAATTCTGGACAAATTTCTTACTTGCTAACTCAATAGATTAGCAACACATCATCCAACAGAATCCATCATAGAATTCTTAAGTGTAGATATGCCACACATAACTATGGTATGCTTTCAGAAAAACCCTATAGACCTTGGACCCTACAAATCTTGACATCCAAGAATCTAAGCACAAATCCTGACATCCAAGAATCCAAAGCTTGTGTCAATGATAAACTTCTATTATATTCAACAGCAATCTCACAAACTATGGTTTTGTATAAGATTTTATTTACATTCTTCTACAATGATAATTTTTTTTACTAAAAATAAAAAAATGGAATAAACAAAAGTTGATAAATTTATGAAGAAAAATCACAAGTCATGAGACACAGCAGGTGCAAACTCGAGCAACCAATACTGATGCTACGGTAGCTAAGAAGCCATGCAATCTTCCCAAAGACAAAGAAAGCAAGAATATATTATTTCTGATGATCGCCTCATGAACTTGTTCACATTTATGATAACCTAGCATAACTCTTCACTAGTTGTGAAGAGCTGCAAATAAACCAAATAGTCCATATTATCGATGACTATTTGAGTTTCTAAGATCCCACAAAAGGAATTTCAATCTAGTTGTGAAGAGCTGCAAACCAAATAGTCCATATTATCAATGACTAAGTGAATTTCGAAGATCCCACAAAAGGAATTTCAATCTGTTTGCACTAAAAAATTTAGACATGTATAATACCAGTGAGCACTTCAAAAAGTATCTTCACACCAAAAAAGGCATTTCTGTCTAAATAGATTGCTCACTAATTCAGGTACAGAACATTTTACCAATTAGCACCAATCCCACACAATTGAACATCATGAGCATTAATATTGAGCTCTGCAACTCTGAAACCAGATAGCAGAAACTCAGCCGAGTTTAGTCGACCGAGTCGATTCGGACTTGGCACCTTGCCAAGTCGAGTACCAAGGTACAAAATTGGGTATATAACAATCATAAAAAATTTATATTTTTTGCTAAATCAATGTATAACTATTTTATATATAGATTTTATGTTTCTCACGATGATTTGTGAGTTTTCCATTTGCTTTTTTTTTGTAGCTTCCCCAAGGTACAAAATTGGGTATATAACAATCATAAATTCCATCTTTTATATATTTTTTCCATATTTTTTGGACTTTTAACGCTGTTTAAGTTTAGTTCGCTTCTTACCATTTTTTTCATCTTTTTTACAATTTTTTTTATTTTTTTAAATAAAATTAACCCTTTTCTGGGATGTACACTACTCAGGCAAGCCCACTTGGACTCCCCCAAGATACTCAGCTCAGGCAGGGCCCAAGTCCCAAGCCCAAGCCAAGTAATTGAACCTTGCTGATATCTCATCCTTACATATGATAAAGATGAATTTCCATTATTGTTTGGAATTTCCATAGTACTGTACAACATTTGGCTAAATAGAATTCAACACAAGCATTATTACTAAACACTGCATTAAGAGTGTTCGCTTCAAATTCAACCTCATGAAACAACTTCTAAATGGATATACTTGCTATCCAAAGACACGACACCAACAAATAGGACCTACAAAATGCTGTATCAGGTGCACTACACTCTGCAGACTCTAGATGCAGCACTTGACAATTCACATCAACACAATCTTTAAACTATATTGCGCAGCCTAATTACATTTACTTGTGAGTGATAAATCCCAAAATCACGATCACAATACGCACTAAAATCATAATAAATCAGAACCATTAGAAGCACAAACCAAAATTTTCCAGATCTCGTAACAAAAAATGCACCCATCCTATAATCAGGAGCCACGAGACCTCACAAAAAAGCAAGAAAGCCAACCCATACCAAACTTCAAAAGAATCAATTCAAATGCAATTAAGTTCCTGGAGAAAAAATAAATACCTCATAAACGAAAGCATTCAAGAAGAACCTCAGGATAAAGAACGAAAACGCAAAGCTGATCGCAATGCCCAAATGCCGGACTTCTGGCACGCACGAATTCTCACAGATCCACTTCATTTTTCTCTCTCTCAATCAATCAAAGCAACAAGAATCTTGGACAAAAGAGACAACGGTATGAAAACCTTCCAACTGAGAATATTAACAACCCAAAAGATTCAATTTGCAAAAACATTGTGCCCTGCTTTTATTGCTGCGGTCATTAAGGCAGTTCGTGTTGTTGCAGTAATGCTCTCCCGTTATCACGGAGAGAGGAGGAAGCGTCACTTTGAGATCCTGTCTGCGCTATAACTGCACCCCGTCAAAGCTAGGTCAGAAACATGAAACCCCACCTTTCAGAGGAGGTGGCTCTATTTAATTTTCTTCGCTGCAGGAATAGCAGTTGGTTCCTGTATCGTCAACATGTGAAGAAATGCTACTGGTGAAAGATAAAAGGATAACACGTCGTTTGGTCGGTCAAGGGGGGATATTTTCACACCAATTCCAACTCCTAATATGTAATTGCAATCTTATACTGTAGAAGTATGGTGCACTTTGCAATCTTATACTGTAGAAGTATGGTGCACTTTGCAATCTTATACTGTAGAAGTATGTGCACTTTAAGAATCCAGTAGAAAAGAGTCTTTGAAATTAAGAAACCCTTAAATTGATTATCTTGAGTTCGAGATATATTAATATAAAAAAAAAATTTTAAGTGCTAAAAAATAATGCATCTTGTATCAAATTATTTAGACATCTTATTTTCTATACTTTTTAAATATAAAAAAAGTTTATATAGAGCTGAGGCTCTAAACAATCAAATTAAAGCCACCTCAAAACATTTACTAGAAGAGATTTGTTTTAGGCCTAAATATCCTCAAATGGATCATCTTGAAATCAAGATACATGGACATAAGAAAAAAATGGATTTCACTCTTTGGAAATAGTGCATCTTGTAACGCATTGTTGGATTGTCAATTTTCAAGATTTTCAACTTTTCATAGATCTACTCGATCTACACTACTTTTGAAGCTTTAATTTTTATAATTAAAGATGAAAATAAATTTTAAGGCTATCACAAAGATTTCTAGTATTGAAACCACATTTCTCAAGACTATTTGAAGGTGTATTTTACTTTGATTGTTTATAGCCTCGGCTCTATACAAACCTCGCCCTTTAAATATTTATAGTTATGCTCAGTCGATGTTATTTTTATAATTTGAAATTTTCATAATTAGTCTTGAACAGGAATTTTTAAGCAGTCAGAAGATCTTAGACGCTGGAACTACATCATTTGACAAATTTTACAGGTGTACCTTACTTCTAATTTATGGGATTTAGGCCAAAACAAACGTTTAGGTTTTTGTTATTCAGAAATATATGAGAAAAATAACAATAAATTGTTTGAACCATGTCATGAAATCAATAACGTGGTTAACTCAACTAACACAATTTATCATTTTTTAAAAATCTTTTCACTTGCATATGATACTTGATTGATTTTTTGTTGGGTATATATGGCATTTAAAGGTCTTATGAGAGATCATAAAACATTTTGAATAAATGAAACATAAACTCAATGGGAGTGTGGTCTTCTTGTGAACCATACCAGGCAAATGTTATTTGTTGATACTCGGACTAAGCTCGACGTGCTAGGTCAGCTGAGTTTTGAAAAAACGCAAGATACTTGGGCATAAGGATTTAGCAAGAAGGGTTTAGTGAGTTAGCCCTTGATGAGGTTAGAGTATACCCAGATGAGAGCCAAGGGACTGTGTGGCCATTACGTGTGATGAATAGTCTTTAAAGATAAGGTTAAAAACCTCATCGTTATATCATCACATGGCATGTACATAGATAGCCGTATTGAGATTTATCATTGAGGGTGAAGTATGTACATGTGCGAGAGATTACCCCTATGTACTATTGAGTCATAGTTGTATCATAGTTTGGATTACCATATTTTTTTGTCTCTAGAGAGAACTTGAAATCCATAAACTGAGATTGTATCCCTTAGCTTATTGGCTGACTTTGGTAGTCCAATCATGAGCCTCTGCAGTTCACTATGGGATGGGAACTACTGAGTCAATTTGAAAAAGCTAGATGAATCGTGGTCCACAGTTGAAAGTAGAGTGTCCATGTATATTAATAAATTTCTAGATCTAATAAATCTGATTCCCATCAAATTAATTAATTTTATATTATATGATTTTTTTGAATGTTTATTTGAATATTTGTAAATCTTCTGATATTTTATTTTTGCCATTTGAATTTATAAATTAAGAGAAATTCATTTTTCACTTTTTTAAATAAATTATAAGATTTAAAATTACAAATTTAAAAATAAAATATGTCTAAAATTATGTGGGACCCTCCATAAATATGGGGGTCCAATTTGTCACATGTAGGAATTCGGTGGGGTCTGCGTGTGGCCACCAAAGGGCGACACGTCCCCACCCATAGGGATTAACTTATCACCAAGTTAGGTAATAGTTATCCCATGTTGGTTGGCTTTTCCTTTTTGGATATAGCCAACTTGCATGATAAGATTCAAATATTTGAAATATTTAGTAAATCTTGTGAAACTTGTATGATAGATTCAAATATTTGAAATATTTGATAAATCTTGTGAATCAATATTGCTTGATCCAAGAAATAAAGAAGGGAAGTTATCACAAATATACCTTACAGTTTGGATGTCAAAGAAAAAATATTTATATAGAAAAAAATTGCAAGTTTTTTCCTCCTCAATTGAGAACATTATCGTCTTATTTTATTATGTTGGTAAATTGTTTGGATATTTATTAGAGTACGAGAAGAAAATGTAATTTGGCTCCAACGCAATTTAAGAACATCAAAGAACAACTCGTGCCATATCTTCCACACAAAACGGCAAGCAACAAAAACTTGTAAAAAATTATCTAATAAAAACACAAAAAATTAATACAACTACGTTAGCTTTCCTATTTATTAACCACTACAAACATGAAAATGACAAGAAACAAAAACCTGTAGAATTCTCTCTAACCTCTAATTCTAAACAAAAAATCTTAAGACAACAATGTGACACAATTGATCTAAAACACACCAGCTAAACAAGCTACTTGGTTTGCAATTTTGTGTACATCCAAACTGACACTTAATTTTCGTCTATTTAGAAACAAAAAACTACAACTTTCATAAACCTCATCCATACCAATTTTCTTCAATTTTGAGCATTTTGTGACCAAAATAACCTTCACAGTAGTCGTATTATCGTGAAGGACCATTACAGTACTTTAAGTACCGTAAAAACTAACCAATTTTATACGGCGTTTTATATAACGTGAGGAAACCTTTTAGTATTCCTATACTCGAATTACAATAATACTAGATAGGCAACAGGCTTGTATTATGGTACTTAATGTATCGTAAAGATATTTAAAAGTATTACAGTACTTAAAGTACCGTAACCCTATTGATATTTTATACGGTGGAAAAACAATCGTGATTGTTTCTAAACTTTCCCGCGTTTTTTTCAAGATTTCTTTCATCTTAAAAACCCTATTTTCCCATCTGACTCTCTCTAAACCCTCCTAAAAACCCTATTTTCCCATCCCACTCTCTCTAACCCCACATCTCCCTTCTTTAGCCTCCTCTCCTCTCTCTCTCTGTCTCTCTCTCTCCTTCAGCTTCCTCTCTCTCTTCCTTATCCTCCTCCCTCTCTAATCTCTCATCCATTTTCTATTATCCCTTTGTATTTCTCAATCTCTGAACGAGGTCTCTGAGAGTTATTTCTCAACCCGTGAGCATCAAATATACACACCAACACCATTGTATAGGTATGTCATCAAAATCGTGAAGCTTTTTATTATATTTCCTTGGATGTGAGAACACTATTTTTTAATAAATGTTATGTTGTTTTTCTATAGTACTTGATGTAGTTGGGTCGGCCATTGTAATTTTTTTGTTTAAAATATTGCATAAATACAATTTTGATCTGTATTTATACTATGGCATATGTATTGCAATATATTATCCCTTTGTAATACAACCTCCTCACTATATATAAATATTTTGAAACATTTATACATGCGTTGCTTTATTTCGTTATTGATCCCAAAATTTTCATTTCATATTTGTTTCCATCTTAAATTGAAGATCTCAGTAGTGATTGAGCTTGCACGCACCAATAATGGGTGACAACATAGTGAAAATCGCTTTACACTTTGGTGGTTCTTTCAAGAAGAATTCTAATGATGGACATGTTTTCTATGATGGTGGGGATTTGAAGGTTACATTCTTTAGGGGGATCATATCCTTTGACCAAATAAAGGCTCATTTATCAAAAGTAATAAATTATGCCCCAAGTACCATGTTTATTAGGTATATTGACCCAGGGTTACCAAGTAACATGAATATGGTACGTATTGAAGATGATGACGACATTGCAAATATGATGGAAGGGTTTTCTCCCATTGTTATGCACGTATTAAACATACCTATTGAATAGGACTCTACAGAATCTCGACCACCAACAGTGCCTGATAATGGTCCATCAAAATTGGTCATGTAAGAAGTTTGCAATGAAATTTATTTTGTTTATTTAATAATATTTTTAGTGCGGATGTTATGGGTTAGGATAATTCTCACTTGTTCTCCTAATATTTTTTCGACGGCGATACCCGACCAGAGTAAGTAGTTTAGAGTGAAGATGAGAATCATTTAGAAATCGAGCGCCATATCGACAACATCGATCCGATAAAGCCACATCAGGATTGACCGTTACGAAGTTGTACTTCAATAGGGTCAGGATTTTGACGATGTACAACTATAATCACCTTATTGATTATGCCATATCACAAAACTTCATTGTGAAGTTTATAAAATGCGGCGAGAGACGTGTATGGGCGAGGTATGCTATAGATGGGTGTTCATGGTAAGTGTGTTGTTGAATGGTTAATACAACAAACTTCTTCAGGGTGAAGAACTTTATAAACGTGCATTCTTGTGCCGACGCAACAGGCAGGGTTCATCAGTCCCTTACTCGAAGCCACCGGGTGGCAAGTAAGATCAAAGACCGTTTGAATGATATGCCTAATCTAACACTTGGAGATGTTGTTAATGATGTACAACATGATCACAGTGTCATGTTATCTTACCAACAATCATGGCGAAGGGATAAATGATGGTTTCCATGTGAAGGCATATGAGGATCTCCCCAAGTACCTACATAAGATCCAAATCACTAACCCTGGAACCTTAACGATTATTCAAATAAATAATCATGATAGGTTTAAACGTGTATTTATAGCCAATCGTCTATGTTTGTATGGTTTTATGTGTGGTTGCAGGTCATTGATAGGAATAGATGTGACTTTTTTGAAGGGAAGATACAAAAGGATATTATTAGCCGCAGTTGGCATATGTAGTGGTTGCCAATGAAAATACACCAAGTTTGGACTTAGTTTCTAAAGCTTCTCAATAGCACTTTCAAAAGAGGCCTAATCTGTCAGCTCTGTCTATTGTATCAGATCATCAGAAAGGGTTGCAAGTAGCAATTGAAAAAATATTCCCAATCAATGAGCAAGGGTATTGTATGCATCACTTAACCGATAACTTCAAAAAGGAATTTAGAAATTCGATGCTCACAAAGCTTTATTGGAAAACGATACATGCATTAACTGTATCAATATACGATGAGTACATGTCACACCCCAAGAATTTACAATACTGTTATTCCTGAGATGTGACAGACAAAACATATATACATCTATTGATAGGACAAATTTACAGTGGCGAGGTCTTACAAAGTAAATAAAGAAAGCTAGTACAACAACAGTATCTTCCAAGGTTGATCTTGATTATCACTCAAAATGAATCCGCAGTTATCCTGAAAAAATGTTTACCATAGTTTGATGAGTTTGGCTACTCAGTAAGTGATCATCATAATCCTAAAAATAATCATGATTGAAAGATATCAATATTTTTCAAAATGAGATCTATTAACAGAAATGCATCAACAGTTTCACTTTCAATAAATGCATAATTAAGTCTAATCCGAGTAATTGAAATGTTTATAACACTTTTAACGGCAGTACATAATTCAAAGGATTTCACAAAATACCCTACTGGCGTCCCAAGTAGGTCACCTATATACCCCATCAGCGTCCTGATGGGTCCACTTAATCCCTATCGGCGTCCCAGATAGGTCCACTTAATCCCTGCAGGTCCACTTATACCTCACCGGCGTACCGGATGAGTCCACTTAATCCCTACCGGCGTCCCGGATAGGTCTACTTATACCTCACCGACGAACCGGATGAGTCCACTTGCATACTTAAATTATTTCTAAATCTCTTTAAACATTCGAAAGCAGCAATATCATGTACTCAACATATCACTGAAACCATTAATATGAATTTCACTTAAACCATTAATCACAGTCACTCTCTATAATATTTCAAAAATAACCAATCAAATATTTTGGGCTCAAATTTAGAAAGGTAGCAGTTTGTAAAGGCATTCTAGCATAATTGCTAATTTAATATGTATAGAAAAAAAAAACTCTTATAAAAATTCAAGAATACGGAATTATCACAATTTATGGAATATCAATTCACAAATAAACATTTCACAACAATACTATAATCAATTGCAAAAATGTCAATTTTTAAATAATAAGGCAGTCATTTGCACATGAATTTTCAAATGTCTAAATATTCAAAACAGTAGAAAGAAATATCACAATTTTACTAAAAGCAGAAATATCACATTTATTTCTAAGAATAGACAAGAAAAATAAATAAATTTATTTTTCTAATTTACAGCATTCAAAATTTCTAACATAGATAAAATATCACAATTTTTATTAAAAAGATTATTTTTCAAGATAATGAGGTCACGTGCGCATAAAATTTATTGCGCCTAAAATTCATGATAATAAGCAGAAATAATTATTTCATTTTATTTTTAAAAAGAATGGATTATTTTTCGAGACAATGAGGTCACTTACACACAAAATTGATAAAATAAAGATCCTAGACGGAAATAACTTTATTTATTAAAATAGACTATTTTTTCAGAAAGACAATGTCACTTACCCACAATTATTTGAGAGGGAGCTTCCGATAAAAAAATTCGGTTCGAGAGAGAAGTTCACTGTGTTTCGACCAGAGAGAGAGATCTCAAAATTTTGTTTTAGGGTGGGAGTGCTCACATCCCCTATTTAAATTCTTATAACGTATTATTATATTGTTTTATTATGCTCTACCTCATACCTGAGGTGTCGCGTTAAAAGCAGATTTTTATCGTACGAAAACCACGTCCGCTAAAGGACGTTGCCAGCTGCAAGCAGGAAGCAAAAGCAAGCAAGCAAAACAGGCAAGCAAAAGTTAAACGAAGTAAAAGTTTTTGAAAATAGTGATGGTCCCCAAGGACCATCATACTCAAACAGACCATCACCTATTAAAAGCATCATTTCCCCCCCTTTTTTTTTTTTTTTTTTTTTTTTTAAATTTTAAGATTGTTACATTCTTCCCTCCTTAAAGAAATTTAGTCCTCTAAATTTGTGTACCTGATTACTGAAAAAGATAGGGGTATTTTTCTCTGATTTCGTCTTCTCGTTCTCAAGTCGACTCTTCTCTTGAATGGTACTGCCATAATACATGGACTAAAGGAATCTCCTTGTTACGCAACACTTGCACCCTTCTATCCAGTATCAAAATTGGCTGCTCAATGAAGGATAGGTTCTTCCTGATCGGTAAAGGTTCATATTTTAAGATATGGGATGGGTCGGGTTGATATTTTCGTAGTGAAGATACATGAAAGACATTATGGACATTTGCCAATTCGGGTGGTAAGGCAAGTCTATAAGCGACACCTCCGATTCTTTCCAGGATTTCAAATGGTCCGATGTAATGTGGGCTTAACTTTCCTTTCTTGTCGAATCTCATAATGCCCTTTATTGGTGAGATTTTTAGGAAAACTCGATCACCTTCCTCAAATTCAAGATCTCTCCTTCGGTTATCGGCATAACTCTTTTGCCGACACTGAGCTGTCTTGAGCCTTTCACGAATTAATGTTATTTTATCTGTGGTTATCTGGACAATTTCTGGCCCCAAAAGCTTTCTTTCACCAACCTCGTCCCAACATATGGGTGACCTGCATTTTCTTCCATACAGGGCTTCATATGGTGCCATTTGAATACTGGCTTGGAAGCTATTATTATAAGCAAACTCAATCAGGGGTAAATGGTCATCCCAGCTTCCTGTAAAGTCAATAACATAGGCCCTCAGCATATCTTCCAAGGTTTGGATGGTCCTCTCCGATTGTCCATCAGTTTGGGGGTGAAAGGCAGTACTAAAGGCGAGTCTCGTCCCCATGGCTGACTGTAGTCTAGCCCAAAATTTAGAAGTAAACCGAGTATCCCTGTCTGATACAATACTGACAGGAACTCCATGCAACCGCACTATTTCCTTAATGTACAACTGAGCCAGTCGATCCAAAGTGTACGTCGTGCGAATCGGTAGAAAGTGGGCAGCTTTGGTTAACCGGTCCACAATGACCCAAATGCTATCATGTCCTGAATTTGTTCTAGGCAAGCCAGAGACAAAATCCATAGAGATGTGCTCCCACTTCCATTTTGGCACCGATAAAGGCTGCAACAACCCAGCGGGCCTTTGATGTTCAGCTTTTACTTGCTGGCATGTTAGGCATTTAGACACAAATAGTGCTACCTTTTTTTTCATATTATTCCACCAAAAGGTTTCTTCAGGTCCTGATACATTTTAATACTTCCGGGATGTATCGTATAACGAGAATGATGTGCTTCTTCTAAGATAGCTTTCTTTACACTCTCATCATTCGGGACACAAACCCGACCTTTGAATCTTAGCAAATCCTCACTACATATAGAGAATTCATCTCTCTTTCCTTGCTTCACCTCTTCTATAATTGTTATAAGCTGATGGTCATTCTTTTGTGCCAATCGAATCTGTTGGATTAATTGGGGTTCCGCCTTAATGTTGGCAATCATACTTACCACACCATTAATGGACGGAGTTGGATGCCAATCCACTATTTCCTCTAACAATCGCATTTCTTGGATCATCAGATGAGCTAAGACTCCCGTAGATTTCTACTAAGAGCGTCGGCCACAACGTTAGCTTTTCCTGAATGATAATGGATTGTACAATCATAATCTTTTAAGAAATCCATCCATCTTATCTGCCGCATATTTAAATCTTTCTGAGAGAAAAGGTATTTCAAACTCTTATGATCCGTGTATATTACGAATTGCTCACCATATAGATAATGCCTCCATATTTTCAAAGCGAATACTATTGCAGCTAGCTCCAAATCATGAATTGGATATTTTTTCTCATATTCTTTCAACTGTCTGGATGCATATGCCACTACTTTCCCATATTGCATTAATATACAGCCCAAACCTTTATGTGAAGCATCACTATAAATCACAAATCCCCCACTCCCCTCAGGAATAGTTAAAATAGGTGCTGAAGTTAATCGAACTTTTAGTTCTTGAAAACTCTCCTCACATTCACTTGTCCACTCAAATTTGACATTTTTCTGTGTCAATCGAGTCAATGGGATTGCGATTCCAGAAAATGCTTCTACAAATTTTCTGTAATATCCTGCCAATCCCAAAAAGCTTCGAACTTCAGTCACATAACTTGGTTGTTTCCAATTAACAACGGCTTCAACCTTTGAAGGATCAACTGATAGACCTTCTTTTGATATGACATGTCCTAAAAATGTCACTTGTTCAAGCCAAAATTCACATTTACTAAGTTTGGCATACAATTTATTTTCTCTTAATATTTGCAATACCATTCTTACATGCTGCTCATGTTCCTTTTAATTCTTGGAATAAATTAAAATATCATCGATGAATACCACAATAAATTTATCCAAAAAGGGCCTAAAGATTCGATTCATCAAATCCATAAATGCAGCCGGTGCATTAGTTAATCCAAAAAGGCATAACTAAAAATTCATAATGGCCATACCTTGTTCTGAAAGCTGTCTTGAGTATATCTTCACCTTTAATCTTAAGCTGATGGTATCCAGATCTAAGATCAATTTTTGAAAACACTTGTGATCCTTGTAATTGATCAAATAAATCATCAATTCTAGGTAATGGATACTTATTTTTCACTGTCACTTGGTTCAACTGTCTATAATCAATACACAATCTCATAGTCCCATCTCTCTTTTTGACAAACAGTACTGGAGCACCCCAAGGTGACACACTGGGCTTTATAAAACCTTTATCTAATAATTCTTCCAATTGTTGTTTCAGTTCTTTAAGTTCTGCAGGAGCCATTCTGTAAGGTGCCTTAGAAATTGGTGCTACCCCTGGCAATAATTCAATGGAGAATTCAATTTCCCTGTCAGGTGGTAATCCTGGCAATTCTTCAAGAAAAACGTAGGGAAATTCTTGGATAACCAGAGTGGTATCCAAATTTATTTCTTCCTTCCTATCATCTTTGATATAGGCAAGAAAGCCTTGACACCCTTTTCGAAAGAGGCGATTAACTCGAATACAAGAGATTAAATATGATGGGGAGTCTTCTTTGACACCATTGAAGTAAAATACTGGTTGATTCAGAATACTAAAGGTAACAATTTTCTTGTAACAATCAATACTTGCATGGTATGCAGAAAGCCAATCCATGCCTAAGATTACATCAAAATCTTGAATTTTCAGGAGTATTAAATCAACCAACAGTTCCTTTTCTTCTATCTTTATTACACATGATTTGTACACTATATTGGTGTTAATTAAATCTCCCATCGGTGTGGCTACCTCTAGAATGTATTCTAATTGTTCTGGTTCTACCTTTAAGTGGCATGTAAAGTGTTGTGACACAAATGAATGAGTAGATCCAGGATCAATCAAAACATGAGCTACTTTTTGGAAGATAGTAAGAGTACCTTGGATCACTGATTTTGAGGCCTGAGCGTCTTGCTTGATAATCGCAAATACTCTTCCCTTCATCTGAGGCTTCGGAGCTATCTCTCCCTGCTTTGGAAGCTGTTGTGTCGTAAGCTAGGACATTGTTTAATCTGGTGTCCCAATTTTCTACATTTAAAACAGGCTCCTGTATTCCAATAACAAGGGCTTGATTCATGATTTTTCCTACATTTTCTACATGGTTCTATTGGGTTTTGAAATGGCGAGGGCCTTGGCTTCTTGTTTGGGTTTTCAAACTGTTGTCGATTAGATGATGTAGGTCTAACATGACTGTTCTGATTTTTCGTCTTTTGGTAATCTTCAAAATCTTTTTCGACAATTTGGGCACGATCCACTATTTCAGCATAAGTTCTTAATTTCAAGACTGATATTCTGCTTCTAATAGCTGGCCTGAGACCCCTTTCAAATTTTTTCACCTTTCTTGCCTCATTATTAATCATATGTGGTGCAAACCTGGCCAACTCAGTAAACTTGGCCTCGTACTGTGCTACTGTCCTATTTCCTTGGATTAATTCTAGAAATTCCATTTCTTTTTGGTCTCGAATAAAATCTGGGAAATACTTTTCATTAAATGCCTCTAGAAATACTTCCCAAGTCAAGGTTTTATTTTCTTTGACCAATACTCCTTTTGCCATTCGCCACCAGTGTTGTGCCTCACCTTCTAACATAAAAACTGCCAAGGCCACCTTCCTATCATCAGGACATTCCATAACCTCGAATATTTTTTTCCAGTTGCATAATCCATCCCTCGGCTTCCAGTGGGTTTACAACACCCTTAAAAGAAGGTGGGTTTAATTTCTTAAATTGTTCGATATTGCTCCCACCATTTCCTGTAACTGACTGCCTGGGTGGATTGTTGTTTTCCATCTGATGTTGCATTAGAGCAACCATATTTTCCAAGGCTTTGTGAATTCCTTCCATATTGGCTTCAGCTATTCTGGATCCTGACTTTACCCCGGTCTGTACACACAATAAATGTGATTTTAAGTACATTCTTTTTAAATTTCCTAAGGATCTTAAACCTATTGCTCTGATACCATAATTGTCACACCCCAAGAATTTACAATACTGTTATTCCTGAGATGTGACAGACAAAACATATATACATCTATTGATAGGACAAATTTACAGTGGCGAGGTCTTACAAAGTAAATAAAGAAAGCTAGTACAACAATAGTATCTTCCAAGGTTGATCTTGACTATCACTCAAAATGAATCCGCAGTTATCCTGAAAAAATGTTTACCATAGTTTGATGAGTTTGGCTACTCAGTAAGTGATCATCATAATCCTAAAAATAATCATGATTGAAAGATATCAATATTTTCCAAAATGAGATCTATTAACAGAAATGCATCAACAGTTTCACTTTCAATAAATGCATAATTAAGTCTAATCCGAGTAATTGAAATGTTTATAACACTTTTAACGGCAGTACATAATTCAAAGGATTTCACAAAATACCCTACTGGCGTCCCAAGTAGGTCACCTATATACCCCATCAGCGTCCTGATGGGTCCACTTAATCCTTATCGGCGTCCCAGATAGGTCCACTTAATCCCTGCAGGTCCACTTATACCTCACCGGTGTACCGGATGAGTCCACTTAATCCCTACCGGCGTCCCGGATAGATCTACTTATACCTCACCGACGAACCGGATGAGTCCACTTGCATACTTAAATTATTTCTAAATCTCTTTAAACATTCGAAAGCAGCAATATCATGTACTCAACATATCACTGAAACCATTAATATGAATTTCACTTAAACCATTAATCACAGTCACTCTCTATAATATTTCAAAAATAACCAATCAAATATTTTGGGCTCAAATTTAGAAAGGTAGCAGTTTGTAAAGGCATTCTAGCATAATTGCTAATTTAATATGTATAGAAAAAAAAAACTCTTATAAAAATTCAAGAATACGGAATTATCACAATTTATGGAATATCAATTCACAAATAAACATTTCACAACAATACTATAATCAATTGCAAAAATGTCAATTTTTAAATAATAAGGCAGTCATTTGCACATGAATTTTACAATGTCTAAATATTCAAAACAGTAGAAAGAAATATCACAATTTTACTAAAAGCAGAAATATCACATTTATTTCTAAGAATAGACAAGAAAAATAAATAAATTTATTTTTCTAATTTACAGCATTCAAAATTTCTAACATAGATAAAATATCACAATTTTTATTAAAAAGATTATTTTTCAAGATAATGAGGTCACGTGCGCATAAAATTTATCGCGCCTAAAATTCATGATAATAAGCAGAAATAATTATTTCATTTTATTTTTAAAAAGAATGGATTATTTTTCGAGACAATGAGGTCACTTACACACAAAACTGATAAAATCAAGATCCTAGACGGAAATATCACTATTTATTAAAAATAGACTATTTTTCAAAAAGACGATGTCACTTACCCACAATTATTTGAGAGGGAGCTTCCGATAAAAAAATTCGGTTCGAGAGAAAAGTTCACTGTGTTTCGACCAGAGAGAGAGATCTCAAAATTTTGTTTTAGGGTGGGAGTGCTCACATCCCCTATTTAAATTCTTATAACGTATTATTATATTGTTTTATTACGCTCTACCTCATACCTGAGGTGTCGCGTTAAAAGCAGACTTTTATCGTACGAAAACCACGTTCGCTAAAGGACGTTGCCAGCTGCAAGCAGGAAGCAAAAGCAAGCAAGCAAAACAGGCAAGCAAAAGTTAAACGAAGTAAAAGTTTTTGAAAATAGTGATGGTCCCCAAGGACCATCATACTCAAACAGACCATCACCTATTAAAAGCATCATTTCCCCCCCCTTTTTTTTTTTTTTTGAAATTTTAGGATTGTTACAGTACATATCAAAAATTAAGAGTGCAAATGTTGATGCCTATATCTAGATCATGAAACAACATCTAAAAACTTAGGCAAACACAAATCTTCGGGGATGTAGATATAATCATTTGACATCGAGCATTTTCGAATCATTACATAGGTGGACATTAAAGTCTCAGGAGCCTTTCATTAAACTCCTTCAATGCCTAAGGGATAAACTCATGTGAAAATTTATTAAGAAGATGACAAAGTCCCTAGAATGGAGTGACATGCTTACACCAAAGGCCCAAAAGGTAATAAATCATAGGAGGGATAAGTCAAGATTCCTTCATACAATCATATGGGCACATGATGGTATCTATGAGATCAATGCAAATAAGAAATATGTTTTTAATCTGGTGAGACATACATGTACATGTCGAGTGTGCCAAGTTAGTCGGTTGTCGTGCAGCTTTGCGATCGCTGCTATAGATCATAGGCATCAAGATGTTACAGAATATTGCGACGTTTATTTCATAGTGGATATGTACCGTAGAGCATATTCCCTTCCCTTCGACCCTATGCCTAATGCACTTGAAATGTCAGAGATTGTTTGTACAATAGTACTGCCACTAGTTGTAAGGCAAACCACGTGTCGCCAAAGAAATGATGCAAACAAGCAGATTACAAAGAGATTATGCCTCTTAAGTGTAGCTACTATGGGGTCGTGAGCCCTAACAGGAAGACATACAAATCAAGTATTTGAAATGATGTAAAGAGGTTAATAGTGTTGATTGATTTTTTTTATATGCCTTTTTTGTTATTTGAATTTATAAAGAGGCCAATAGTGCCAGTTGCTCTTTTTTTTATGTCTTTTTTGTTATCTAAATTTGTAAAGAGGCCAATAGTGCCAGTTGATCTTATATGAAATGGCTTTTTGGTTCAATTTATGGAATCACTACAGTTGATTTTCATGTTGGTTCAATTTATGGAATCTTTATGTCGGTTCAATTTTCATGTTGGTTCAATCTATGGAATCTCTACAATTCAATTTTGAGTTTCTCATTTCATTCAAGCCTCTAATCTTTAGTTATCTTAATTTTTTAAAAAATATTGTTAAATTCATTATGGTCTTTATTGCACCATATGGTCCGACTTTATAATTACGGTAAAAAAAGTAGCATAATGATTATTACGGTATTTCTATCTCACAACAAACAGTTAAATCATTACGGTACTTTAAACACCATAATGCTCTAAACTCCATAAGGCTTTCCAGTAGTTTTTGAGCATTACGGTACTTTCAAGACTGCAATTGTGTATTTGAGTTGCACTCCTGCTTTCTTATCATGTGAGGATGTAACTGCCATTTGGGCTCCTCTGGTTGAATCAGTGTGGGGATGGGCTGTGTATTACTTGGCCCCTCATTTGGTCAAGAAAGGTGTTATACTGGTGGTATGTTATCTTTCATCTCATCATCCAACTCCAATTCCTCATATGCATCCTCATCCCCTGCAGCTTCTAGGTCGTAAATTTTCAGTGATTCTAATGCTTCCCCAATTAGGTCCTAATTCTTTGAATTATAACCTAAACGTACAAGTTGAGTTGCATGGCTGATGTCCCTAGGCTGCATCAATTCATATGAAAATAGATTATTGAGACTTCTAAAATTAAAGAGTCGTGAATAAAATGGAAACAATTCTAAAATATTCTTATCATTTTATCTTCATCATTATAACCTTGAGGTGTGTATATGGAGGGACGTTTCCTAAATGGATTATAGATTAAAGGCCTAGTCCTTAGCCTGTACCACTCGATGTATTCTTGTGTCGGCTTCCCATTGAATATATTTTCAGGTGCCTGACACATATAATCTAATATTTTCATCCACACATCTATTTAATTTCCAAGCTCGTCTACCCAGTTCTCAGACCTCTTCCCCTTTCTCTCCCTCTTCTTCCACTACAAGGGATCAGTCAGTATCCCTTGGTGAAGTCCAAACTGCCGAAGCACACGATTTAGTATCTACGCTCGCAAATGTGTCCACATATGACGTATGTGCGACATAAAGTAGTCTAAAGAACAATAGGGCTATAATCTCTATCCTCCTCAGTTTTATCTCCTATGTCAGGATAATCATTGTATGGGGTTCATATGACCTATGACAGAAAAATGAAAAATTTATAGTAAATAACCTGCACAAAAAATTTATTAAAATATAAATAAACAAAGTCAATAAAAACTATTTTATACTAACATCATTTTTCCGTATGTTATCAGCCTTCTGTCGCCCCACAAGAGAGAAGATGTGAAAGTTATTCCATTCTTTAGGAGCGGCCTACCTGAGGGATCTAGGTTGTCGTGCCCTTATTTCTTTAAGAATTGAGGGCAACAATTTGAAATGTTCGTACACCCAACACTGAAATGCATGTATAAAAAAAGTATTACAACTAAATATCTATCAAAACTTAAAAACTATCAAAACATTAACATACAAGCATTACCAGTAATAGAGTGGTTGATCTACTTAGGTGTTGGTGATTAGGAAGAACAACCTTTAACAAGACTAAAAACAAAAAAGCTAAGGCAGCTGCACTCCATGCATATTGATCAGCTACATCCATATCTTTGAAAAAGCTGTAAATATATGATATGCACCGTACCATATGTGGAATCCGCAAATATTGTGCAATCGATTAGGTATAGGAGGTAAGCAAGAATGTATCGTAACAGGGTGTTGCGGTTATAGTTCTGTGACAGCTGTTTAAATGTGTTCCTCAACTATGTCAACAGGATAATAGAATAGTTAAAGCCTGATGGTAGCTGTCCTAGCATTCAGAATGTATAATTCCCGTACTTCTACACTTTCCTAATAGTTGTAGCTACACCAGTCACCCTTAACCGTAGAATTTTCCATACATCTTCAAGTGTATGCATCATCTCTCCAACGCCTATCTTGAACTGCTCAATTTTTGTCTCTTTGCGCCGCCTCTCAATCATAGTAGACTATGTGCCATGATCGTGATGAGTCAACAAAATTATGGTCAGATGATGCAATTCTGATATCCTAATCAAATCGATCTGATCATTATTTGTTAAAGGCCATAAACTAGCTGCATTGGCCTTTACATCAATCATGAGGGGATTTTCCCAATCCTGAAATGGAATTTGTGATTTCAAATATTAAAATATATAAATTGATTAATCAACATGATAGATAAAAAATATAATTTGAAACAATTGTATATACATCTCCCCATATCTTCTATGATATATGTTGTCTTTTTCTATTGAGCAATGTAGGAATCTTAGGACCTCTAAGGCAAGGTGTACCTTCAGCCATGATCCTTGTTCAAAAATCCATCATCATCCATGTACAATCAAAACACAACTTGGATGTATATAGTCAAGTTGGTGTGAAAAGAAAATGAAATAAACCATATCTTAAAGAGCTTTTGGAAAAAGGATTGAAAAATAGTATAACAATGTAAAAGAACAATCAATTGATAAAGAGTATAGCAAAGTAAAAGAACAATCAATAAAAGAACAAAGTATACCCTTCATTTTATCCAATATAATAATAAGCAACAATGTCATGGTAAATAGACTATTACTAGTCTATAAAACACCTTTGCAAGAACAAATTTACAAGAACATATTTGAGGTAGCTCAAAAATGCAAGTTCAAACCCACAAATATGTAACTATGTCAAAGTAAAATGCTTATAAAGAAAGACATGACCATGGAAAAGAAGCAGAAAAACATGCACAGATCACTAGAAAAGCATGAGCAGATCATTGGAATACTCGAGATGCATGTATCCTAGAAAATGTAGGAGAAATTACAGAAACAACGTTGACAAATGCTTCATGCAGAGAAGGAGAGATAAGATAGATGCATACTCATTTGGGAGAAAAAGTAGAAAATCCAAACATTGAAGCATACATCTCTCATTGGAATGGCCAAAATCAAATAAACCCTAGATGCATGCTTAGTCATAGAGGAAAAAATCACAAGAAAAAAAATGATTGAGAGGAGAAAAATGAAGACTCATAGCATAAGAAAAAAAATGGAGAGAGCAGAGATTACATTTTATCCAATTTAATAATAAACAACAATGCATAAATCCTATTTATAAGAACAAATTTGAGGGTTTGCAATATCAAACCACAAACAAGGCCTTGGTCTATGCAATCAAAGAAAACTACCAGTACATGTATACCAGAAAATTTGATAATGAAAATGATCATCACCCAAACTAAAATAAAGTACCTAAACCTATAATCCCCATTGCATAACAATCATCAACCGGATTCAAAACATCCAACCTAAAACCAAGTTGATAACTACCATCACAATAATAGAAATCAAATTGAATTGAATCAAAGCCATATCAACCCAATACAGTACAGAGCACTCATTTCAACAATGGCAACACCAAAATCCCATTCCAAAACAAGCTAAAAAACAATGAAAAACTTACCCAATTTGAAGAGAAAACTTAAAAACCCTAATTTACTAATGAGGATTTGATGAGATGAGGACAATCTTGAAAAAAAATTAAAAACCCCAATTGAAATGCTACAAAGTACTAAAAAAAAAATTGGGGAAAGCTTACTTACCAAATAAGGAGAATTTGATGAGATGAGGGAAATGAGGGAGAAAGAGACCTCGTGAGAAATTGAGGGCCACAAATTTTGGAGATGAGGAGAAGAACAGAGCTACCCTAAAATGGTAAAAACAGAACTGTAAAAGAGGAAAGTGTTTCGGGTAGGGTTTATAGGGTGCGATACTATTACGGCATTTCGAGTGCCATAATAATACTTCAAGTGCTTACGGTATAAAAAAAATGTTGTATAAAATAGGTTAGTTTCTATGATACTTAAAATATTGTAATGGTCATTCACGGTAATACGACTACCATGAAGGTTATTTTGGTCACAAAACGCCTAAAATAGAAGAAAAATGATGTGGACGAAGTTTATGAAAGTTGAAGTTTTTTTTTCCCCCTTAATAGACGAAAATTAAGGTATATTTGTGATAATTTCCAAACAAGGAATGGATATACTAAAATAAAAACTAAGATATATACTTTTTTTATTTTAAAGATTTGATGGGAGTAGTTTTAAGAGGGAGGATAAGGCTTTAGCACAGCCCTTTGAATCTTGATAGTGGATCAAATAGATGGATGACTCACATCTCTCACTTCATAAGTTTCTCTGAATCTAGTTGGGCTTGATTTATCGTCGTCTTGGGTCGGCCTAATATGGGTGACCCGGTCAGAGGAATCATTTCTCGAACAACCGCAAGGCTCACGCGCATGTGTGTGCGTGTGCATGATGTGCAGATATGAATGAACAAAGAGAGAGATTCTAGTCAGCAAAGAAGAGGCTCGAGCACCTACCTCAGCGGTTGGGTTCAGGGGATGCATCCAGGCGATTCGCCCTCTTGGATCACTTAGAAAGCCCTCCAACTGTCTTTGCAGTGAGGTTTGAATTTGGCTCCCTAGCTTCACTACATAACATTATAATCACACTTATCTATGACTTTTGAAAGGTATCCCTTAGCTTGTCACCAATTAAGTATGAAAGGTTTGAGAGGTGGGGTTGTGTTTATGGGTTAAGAGGTTTGGAGAGATAGAAGAGAAAGATGGTAGAAAACAAAGGGAAGTTTGACCTCCTAAGAACCTTACAAGAGATGTCCAAGAAGAGGATGAACGAAGAAGAGAAAAGACAGAGAGAGTGATATCAAGAACACATCGGAGAATTCTTAGAGAGTGAAATTTGTAGACTTAGGCTATCGGGAATCCCGCTTCTGCATATGAGAGAGTGTAGTGTAGCTCTAGACTATCAAAATCACCTCTTAAGAACCTCACAAGAGATGTCTAAGAAGAGGATGAAAGGAAAGGAGAAAAGAAAGAAAGAGTGAAGTCAAGAATGTACTGGAGAATTCCTGGAGAGTGACGTTCAGGAATCTCACTTCTGCAAAAGGGATAGTGTAGTCGTAGCTATAGACTATCAAAACTCACCTCCTAAGAACCTCACAAGAGATGTCCAATAATAGAGATAGATAGGGTATGAGAGAAGTAGGTTTATAGAAGACGAGAGAGAAGAACAAGATGTGAGAAAAGAAAGTAAAGGAGTGAAAAGACAAGGAAGAAGAAGATAATAAAGGCGGTGATAAAAAGAAAAATAGAAAGGAGAAAGGGGGGGAAGAGAAGAGGAGAAAGATAAAAAGATAGAGAGAGAACGAAAAGAGAGAGAAGAAGGGGCAATGGTTATGCCATTGTCTCGTGGAGAGGGAGCAGAGAGAGAGGGAGAAAATAAAGAGAGAGTGGGAGAGAGAGAGAGAACATAGGAGGAAGAGATAGGGGCAGCGGCTATGCTACTGTCCCATGGGGAAGAGAGAGGGAAGATAGAAAGAGATGGGGAGAGAGAAGGAAATAGAGAGAGAGGAAAAAAGAGAGGGAGAGAGTTTTAGGAGTGTTTAAAAATTCGGTGATCCGGATCAGAACTAGTCAATTCGAATTTGGAATCGGTAGGAATGATTCGGATCACATAAAATATCGGGATCGGCTTGTTCCTCTATGAATTAGCAGGTTCTCTAATAAAACTTGTTAGTTTTGATAGAGAACTGGACCACATAATTTCAAATCATTCCGATTTATAGAAAAAAAATAAAAAATGAAACACTACTGGACAATTGTGACTCTGCGATGAACTTTGGACAATGATGAAAGTAGGCAAAATCACTGTTCATTTTCGCCTATAGGCGTTTTGTAGTATCTTCCATATATATATATATATATATATATATATATATATATATATATATATATATATACAAAGGTTTGAGTGCCTGGGTTTGTGAGTTTTATCTCTTTAAGTTTGAGTGTTCGAGTATTAGTAAGGTTAGATTGCTTACCCTGTTGGGCATCATCTGGTTGGGGCAAGTCTATCATGTAAGTGTCCTTTAATTGCTTTTGTTCATCTTCTACTTTTGTATCATAATATATGTGTTCTTAGAGCTTCTTTATTTTTCTATATTCTTTCGCTTCCGCTATTATGGTATCAGAGCTTGGTTATATTCAGTGGTGAACTGAATATTATTGCCCATTTAAATTTTGTTAAAAAATCTAAAGTCTTTGTGACCCAAAGATCACCGTCATTGCCAGAAGAGCAGAAATGTATAGGGACTGTTTCTAGTTGACTCAGATTAAGAGATAAAATTAAAATTGTAAATTTATTCAGAACATTATCGAATAGAACCACTTCGAGTAGTAATACACTCCGTGTCAATAATAGAGAAGAAGTGATTATCGACAATATTGAAAAACAAATCCAAAATTGGAACATCCCAAAAGTTCTTACAACAAATGTTTATAAAAAAAGAACTTTTGACTTTAGAAGTAGTTTTTCAATTAAGACTATTGAAAAGACTATCTATGTCATGGAAACTCAAGATAGCCTCCAGCTCCTATCTTCTAGAATGGTTGAAGAACATAAAAGAAAAGATTTCAACTATCTACATGTTGAACTTGTCCAAATAGTTGTAAAGCCTCTAACAAGAACAAGGTTAAACAACTCTGTTTTACTTTGCTTAAGAGATAATAGACACAGAAGATTTACTGATTCTTCGTTAGGAATTGTCGAGTCTACTCTTTGTAATGGGCCTATATACTTCAACTGCTTTCCTAATTTCTCAGTGGACTTATCAGATCCAAATTTGTTAAAAGTTCTGACACTTAAACTTAAAACTCAAGATATTGATAAATTTAGCCATTGTTTATAGGATCTATTATAAAGTGATGAATACCCTGTGTCCCAATGCAAGACAAATGGATACTAAGGGACAGACTATTTTCTTTCAAACCAATATGGATAAATCTAATTTGGTCATACCTAAGTCTGTTTGTTGGAAATTGCCAAAAAATGGTCACTCCAATCTGAAACTCAGACCAAAATTCCTGAGAATAGAGAACCTGAACAAATAATTGAATATCTGGATGGAAAAATAGAAATACAATTCCCATCTTCTAGGAAAAACTAGGCTAAGTATTTCAAACATACTGCGTAGAAACCCACCTAGAACTTCAACCTCCTCTATTCCTCAAACTGATTACGAAAAAACTCACAATGAAAGAATAATTATTGAAGGACTTAGAAAAGCTTCAAATCAAGTCCAACACCCAATATATAAGGTAGATACTCTCAGTTCTTCTCAAACTGAACTAGAAGAGCCAACCCTGTTTGAATTTGATTTTGAAATTCTCACAATCCAACAAACTAATAAGTTTACTATTGATAAAGAATGGATCCGAAAAGATTTTCTCTCAGAAGAAAACAAACAAATAAGAGAATGGTTTTTCAAGAATTTAAAAAAGAATTAAGAAATACCTTTCATATAAAATTTAATAAGTTTATGATACATCACGAAAGAAATGATAAATTCTTCAAATGGCTTAAATACATTCTTAAAAAAGAAGGAATCAAACTTCCAGAATTAAACGTGGCTCAGAATTCCTTCCAAACTTTGCATACAATCAAAGGTAAGACAATAGAGTATATTCACCCCCCTGAATCAAGCTTACAACTAAAGGGGAAAAGCATAAAATAAAAGCTTCGCATTTTAAACTAGGACCCAAAGAATCTGACAATCAAATGATCAAACTTGAAGGAATACCACATATTATGGAACAAAATAATTATATAAATCTCTTCTTACAAACAATAGGAAAGCAAACAACTAGAATTGAAAATGTGGTAAATAACTTGAAGCCTCTACAACTAGAATTGAAAATTTGGTAAATAACTTGAAACCTCTACAACTAGAATTGAAAATGTGGTAAATAACTTGAAACCTCTACAACTAGAATTGAAAATGTGGTAAATAACTTGAAACCTCTACAACTACAAAAAAGGGAAGAAAGAAAAAAAAAGAAACAATTTTATTCAAGCCACCACCGAGTATAGAAGCAGGAAAATTTAGCCTGCAAGGAATCAAGAGGAAAGATGACAATAGAGAATTAGTGGATGAGCTAATCGAAAGACTTGCAAAATTAAACATAAATGATAAAGGAAAAATGATTGGTGAATTGTAAGTTCTCCAAGAAGATCAAAGTTTTACAAATCATGGAATATCTGAAATAGAAAAGGCTTTTAAAATTGAAAGCTTAGATATCAATCGAACAGATTATGGGAAAAAAACTAGGCCTGTAGCCCTAACTAGGATGTATTATCCCAGACCCACTCTTGTAGATCTTCAAACACAAAAAGACCTTATTGTCAGTTCTGTATCATATTTAGGAAGGTCAATTGTGAATTGGAATATAGATGGCATATCAGAAAATCAGATTCTTAACCTTATGAAACATATGACTATTTATGGCACCGCTTGTAAAGCAAGTGGAAATAAAGACCATGAAATTGCCAAAGCTATCATATGCGGTTTTACAGGATGGCTTAGAGGTTAGTAGGATTTTCATATGAATGAAACTGCAAAAGATCAAATCTTAAATGCCATTAAACAATGGCTCATCAGAACTGAAATAGGATCCGGACAGGTCTAAGAAAATATAGTTGATGAGGGAGATGCAATTAATACACTAATCTATATCATCACACTTCACTTTGTAGGAAGCACGACCCTCTTATCTGCTAGATCTGAAGATTTGCTGTCAAATTTACGATGTCCAACCCTCTCACACTTTAAATGGTATAAAGATGTTTTTTACTCTAGATTATTATCCAGAGAGGATAGTAAGGCCGATCATTGGAAAGAAAAATTTATAACTGGACTTCCCTATCTTTTTGCCAAAAAAGTTAAAACGTGGCTGAAGAATAAATATTGTGGGATTGTTCCTTACTCCCAATGTACCCTTGGTGAACTATCATCAGAGATTTGCGCTGAAGGTCTTGCCTTATGCACGGACCTAAAACTTCGAAGACGACTAAAAACATAAAATGATGGGGAAAAAAGAACTAGGAGATTTTTGTGAACAATTTGGGTATAATACTTTACCCACTTCTAAACCCACTCACAAGCAAAAATAAAAAGACTTGTATAAAGCAAGGTCTAGACAATCACGAGAAAAGAAAAATACTTTTCCTAAAAAAAAGTTTACAAGATCACTTTTTTAAACAAAAGGGGAAAAGAAAAATACCAGTTTGCTACAACTGTGGAAATGTGAGACATTACAAAAATAAAAGTAGAGTTAAAAAGAAAATTAATGCTCTAGAAATAGATTTAGAAATTAAAAAACAATTATTTGATATTCTGTTAATAAAAAGAGATGACTCTGACGAGTATTCTAATTCTGATGATGAAATGTTAATTTGAGAGATAAATGATGAGGATTAATCTTCACCAGCTCGGACTCTGATTCAAATTACTATAATACTCCTAATGATAACTGCCAATATAATTTTTTAAAGGCTATCATTGATATGAATGGTTTAAATATTAATACTCTAAAAAAAGAAGAAAATCTGATTATAGAGTTCACTACTCCTAAACCTTCTCTCGTACCTACTAGAGAAGATTATAGTTTCCACGACATTCTAAAAAGAGTTCAAAATAAAACGAAAACTCAGAGGGAACCTTCGATTCCTGAGTTAAAAGGTGAAATAAATGAAGTTCGTGAACTAATAACCCTGAAAACTAGGGTTCAAATTATAGAAATGGCAACTACTACTTTTAATAATAATGAAAATCATAATGAAAATACTGAAGAAGAATTTAGTAACTTGATAAATGATTATAATCTTTTACCACCTGAAGCTGAAAATACTTTGCCTAAGGTTTTAAAAGATAATGACCTAGAAACTTCGACCAAATGTAATATGTTAGAAAAAATACAAAACTGTAAATATAAATTTCCTTTTATCATGGTTAAAGGATTAAGTTAGCCGGTTATTCTTGGAACTCCTTTCTTAAATATCTTTTATCCTATTAAATTTGATAATACTGGTATTGAGGTCAATATTGAGGGACATGAGGTAAAATTCGACTTCATAGATAAACCTAGAGTTCATAAAATAAATAATATTAAGAATAAAATATCTACCAAGGAGAAATTCTTTTTTTATCTAAAAGAAGAAGTCAAATATAAAACCATTGAGGAAAAATTGTTGTCTTCTCAAATACAAAATAAAATTAGCAATTTCAAAATAATTCTCGAAAAAGAAACATGCGCTGATATCCTAACGCTTTTTGGAATAGAAAACAACATATTGTTGAGCTTCCTTATGAACCAGGATTTGATGAACGAAAAATTCCTACAAAAGCTAGGCATCTTCAAATGAATAGTAGACTCCTTGAAATTTGTAAAACTGAAATACAAGATTTGCTTGATAAAAAACTTATTAGAAAAAGTTCCTCACCTTGGAGTTGTTTAGCTTTTTATTTTGTGAAAGCTTCTAAAAAAGAAAAAGGGGCCCCTCGGCTGGTTATAAATTATAAACCTTTGTATAAAGCTCTAAGATGAATTCGTCATCCCATTTCAGACAAAAGAGACCTCTTGGATAGATTGGTTAATGCCTGCATATTTTCAAATTTTGATTTAAAATCTGAATATTGGCAGATCCAAATAAAAGAAAAAGATAGATATAAAACTGCCTTCAATATTCCTTTCAGACATTATGAATGGAATGTTATGCCTTTCGGCCTAAAAAATACTCCTTCTAAATTACAAAACATCATGATTGACATATTTAATCCTTATACCAAGTTTATGATTGTTTACATTGATGACGTTCTTGTTTATTCAGATACTATTGATCAACATTGGAAACATCTAAACACATTTTTTAAAGCTATTAAAAATGCTGGGTTAGTTGTATCGGCAAAAAAAGATAAACATTTTTAAAACAAAAATAAGGTTTTTTGGACATAACATTTACCAGGGAAGAATAATTTCTATTGATAGGGCAATTGAATTTTCATCAAATTTCCTAGATATTATCAAAGACAAAACTGAACTTCAGAGATATCTCGATTGTTTAAATTATATTTCTGATTTTTATGAAGACCTGACATTAGACGCTAAACCTTTGTTTCAAAGGCTTAAAAAGAACCCTCCGGAATCGACTAATGAACATACCATGGCTGTTAAAAAATTAAAATTAAAAGGCAAAGACTTACCCTACTTAGCATTATCTAACCCCACAGTATTTAAAATTGTTGAAATTGACGCTTCAGACTAAGGGCTAGGCGGCATACTCAAACAAAGATTTCAAGAACATGAACAATTGGTTCGCTTTACTTCCAAAATCTAGAACCCTGCTCAACAAAACTACTCCACTGTTAAAAAGGAAATTTTAGCTATTATTCATTACGTAACTAAATTCCAAAGTGATTTGCTTAATCAAAATTTTATTATTCGTACTGATTGTAAGGCAACCAAGGATATTCTTGAAAAATATGTAAAAAATCTCGTCTCAAATCCAATATTTGCCCTATGGCAAGGAATCCTTTCATCATTTGAATTTACAATTGAACGTATTAATGGTCAACATAACCATCTTCTTGACTTTTTGACTCAAGAATTTTTACAGGGAGGGAAGGAAAAGCCAAAATCATTCGATGGATATAGTTCTCAGTCAGGGCAAAAGCCTGACTCTACATAGTAGTCCGGGAAAAAGCTTGGGTTCATATCATCTAAGCTCAGGAAAAAGCCTGGCTTCACCATCAACTCCAAGTGCTTTAATACGAAAGTAAGACCAAGATATTGATACATCTCCCCAACAATCCCCCCTAAGCACTAATAACCCAAGTGCTAATAGAACTCTGTTTCTTGAAACAACATATATACCTCTCATAATTATTGAGAATGATCACAGGTAAAAAGACCCTTTTGAAATAGCAGTACTGTATTTACGCAATCATCTTCATCCTAATATAGGGGAAAAATGTAGAAAATGGTATGAAGTCATACTTATGGAAACATGATCTGTATCTATAGTACACCACTATAGAAATAATGACTCTGAAATTGCATACTCAAAGTTCCAGATTCATAAAGTCATCTCTTATAGAGACTGGGGATTAGATCCTTTAAAGCCAATGATGATAAATACTAAAGGATTTAAAATTCAATCCTACCATTATTTCAAATATATCAAGGCATGAGATAAAGTCTTTGCCTATCAAAATACCAAGACTACACATAGCTGGTATGTACAGTTTAAAATAACTGATTTAGTAGAATTTCCTAATAGGTTTAAAAGTTGGTTCATGTTATGGGGATCATGCAGCCAGATACTTCCTAAAAAATTAAAGATATCACAGAAAAAATTCTCTGACTATAATAAAAAAAAGTTTCAAAAAAGACTATCACTTATATTTTATGGCCTTATATCAAGTTTATTGAATACTAAAATGGACATATCAGCTCTCTGAAGATGATATGGACAGATGGATTATATCTCAGAATTACGCCGACAAATATCCATAAAATGGTGGGATAGTTACAAAAATAACTCTCTGGATTCAGAGAAAATTTACACAAAGAGAATATTATCTTTCTCACCAAGTACTAGCATGGATATCACTGAATACGTTGCAATAATGCGACAAAAGAATCTCAAACTATCAAAAGGCAAGCTTAAAAAAAGTTGCTACTAGCCTTGGAAGAAGATGTAGACAAAATGTCTACAAACGAAGAGGAAGAGACATAAGATTACAGTCCACTAAATGGTGATGACTACGCAGGAATTAACTTTTCCCCACTTAATTGAAAAGATAAGGACCGTACGACTCCAAATCCACTCAGGACACGTGTCTCTAAAGCTACAGAAAAGAAAAAGAATTATTACCACCGACAAAATTCTCACTGTAAAGAATATTACTTTTTTTTTACTTTATCAAAAGAATCTGCTTTTAGAAAAAGTTTCATAAGCTATAGAAAAGAAAAAGTATTATTACCACCGACAAAATTCTCACTGTAAAGAATATTACTTTTTCTTTACTTTATCAAAAGAGTATTGCTTTTAGAAAAAGTGTCGGTGCGGATTACTTTGAAGTCCGGCTTTGAAGTCAGCCTTCTTTCTCTATATAAGGAGGGAAGGACCGAAGGAGAAAGCATCGAAAATCTTTGGAGTGTTTGGGTTTGTGAGTTCTGATTGTGAGTTTTGTCTTTTTAAGTTCGAGTGTTTGAGTGTTTGTAAGGTTAGATTGCTTACCCTGTTGGACATCATCTGGTTGAGGCAAGTCTATCATGTAAGTGTCCTTTAATTGCTTTTGTTCATCTTCTACTTCTGTATCAATAACTATCATGTAAGTGTCCTTTAATTGCTTTCGTTCATCTTCTACTTCTGTATCAATATATGTGTGTTCTTATAGCTTCTTTATTTTTCTATATTCTTCCGCTTCCACTATTATGGTATCAAAGCCTGGTTATATTCAGTGGTGAACTAAACATTCTTGCCCATTTAAATTTTGTTAAAAAATCTAAAGTCGTTGTGACCCAAAGATCACCGTCATTGCCAGAAGAGCTAATTATGAGAGGTGTATATCATGTTTCAAGAATCGGAGTTCTATTAGCACTTGAGTTATTAGTGCTTAGGGGGGATTGTTGGGGAGATGTATCAATATCTTGGTCGTGCTTTTGTATTAAAGCACTTGGAGTTGATGGTGAAGCCAGGCTTTTTCCTAAGCTTAGATGATATGAACCCAGGCTTTTTCCAGGACTACTATGTGGAGTCAAGCTTTTTCCCCGACTGAGAACTACATCCACTATTCATTTGAATAGGCCTAGCTTTTGTAGGAATTTTTTGTTCATCAAATCCTGGTTCATAAGGAAGCTAAATAATATGTTGTTTTTTATTCCAAAAAGCGTTTGGGATATCAGCGCATATTTATTTTTCAAGAATTATTTTGAAATTGCTAATTTAATTTTGTATTTGAGAAAACAATAATTTTTCCTCAATGGTTTTATATTTGACTTCTTCTTTTAGATAAAAAAGGAATTTCTTCTTGGTAGGGATTATATATATATATATATATATATATATATATATATATATATATATATAGGAAAAAGCTTCTGTGAGCCAATGGGCTCACAAGAAAAAATGAGCCCAATGGTCCAAATTGAATATGGGCCGATCTAACGATCATGGATGCCCGGTAGTGTTTGAATTTTAATTGTTTTTCTACAAATCCAAATCACTTAAAATTTTAGACGCGTGTTGATAAAAAAAAAAAAGGTGAATATTCAAACAATATTAAAAAAATATTTTGCATGAAACAAAATGACCAAAATACCCCATAGATTTTGGGAGCTATGTTGGTCATTTTAAATTTTGTGGAATATTTATTTATTTTTTATTAGGTGCGGCTTGATGAGAATAACATTCACCTAAAATTTCAAGTGATTTGAATTTGTAAAAAAATTAAAAAATTAAAATTCAAACACTCTTAGCCGTCAGATCAACCCAGATTTAATCTGGACCATTGGGCTTATACTATTCTGTGAGCTAGTGGGCTCGAGTATCTTCCATATATATATATAATTATTTTTTTGAGAAAAACTTTATGGGTTGTAGAGAGAGAGAAAATGCTTGGGGGGAAAATCTCATATTTCAGAACCCATATTTCATTCATCGTAACATGTCCACAACATCAAAAGACACACACAAAGGAAAATTTTGAGAATAAAAAACTTTAGAAATTATAATACCAAATGATAAAAATAAAAAAATAAAATACAATGGATTAATTGTATACCCTAACTGTTAAGAAATTGTCTTATACCACTATTGCTGCTACTTTCAAGTATGCAATGGGCTTCTTTTGTGTGAATGTGTGAGAGAGAGAAAAAAAAATCCATTTTTTTAGAGTATTTTGATCAATTTATTTTTCACGAAATATTTTTTTGATATTTTTATTGAATTTTTCTATTTTTAAAGAACACGTATTCAAAATTTCTAAGTGATTTGGATTTATAGAAAAAAAAATTAAAATTAAAATACGAAATACAATCGTGATCATTTGATCGGTCCAAATTGAATATGAGTCGTTGGGCTCATATGTAGCTGTAGGCCCACTGGCCTATATTTGCATTTCCTATATATATATATATATATATATATATATATATATATATATATATATATATATATATAGAGTAATGATCCTATGAGACCCTCCCACACCCATGTGTGTAGCCAAAGGATCACCATTAAATATGGTACAGATCTCTATAAAAATTATCACATGGGTGTGGAACTTGACTTTTCTAGAGATCTGTGCCATATTTAATGGTGATCCTTTGGGGTCCTACACAAATGGATGTGGGAAGGTCTCATAGGATCATTACTCATATATATATATATATATATATATATATATATACACATAATGTCTATGGGCAAGATGCTATAGTGTTCTGGCCCATAGCGTCATCGCTGTCCATTTTTTTGGGCGGCATGGATTTTTCGACTGCCACGGACATAGCATGTCCATGGCGGTCGAAAATTCCACATAAACCATCATGGACCATGTGCCGTCCGTTGCGGCTCTGTTCAATAAACCGCCACAGACATAGCAAGTCTGTGATGGTGGTGATACTATTCATCTTATGTAATAATATATTATATAATATTATGTTATAGTAATATTATATTACATTATTAAAATAAATATAAATATGTTTATTAAATATGTAATATATAATCAATATATACTATATAATATAAATTAAATTAATAAAATAAATATAAATATATAATATTATATAATATATTATTATATAATATTATGTTATAGTAATAAAATATTATACTATATCTTATTAGTACTAATATTATGTATTTATATTATACGTAGTGAATAGTGATCAACAAAAACGTTTTAAAAGATTAAGTTCCTACCCCTCAAGGAACTTAATCTTTCATGTTTTAACAAAGGAATGAGAACTTTTGATGGAACATTACTTTATGAATTTTTAGATGAAACTGTGTCAAACGCAAAACTTTTAAAAAATCAAAAAGATTTATTTATGAAAGAAATCTTTTAGAAAAATAAACACGCCCTTTGTCTTACCCCATGATCCAACTCCAATGTGGGACCAAGGAATAAGAGAGAGCGAGGATAGAATTGGATAATCCGAGAGAGGTAAGTGATGCAAAGAGGGAGTGAGTGAGAGAATGGAGCATTAATTTCTATTAATTTAACACAAAGCGGAAAAGAGAAAGAGGGGGAGATACGGATAATGAAAAGAGTGATTCTATTTTCATTTAACTTTTAAGTTTAAAGCCAAAAATATATTATACACCTTCGGGAGTGTCCATTTACTCCCTTAAGCAATATCTAGTTTTAGTTGTAGAACCTCAATTTTTTGGGATATAACATTTTCAACTCATAGATTAAAATCAATAAAAAAAAATTCTAATTGCACCATCCACGCGCTTGAAAAAAAATAATGTCTAAAGGTTGAATGGAAATTGTCCAAATTTAGAATTTGAGATCTAAGTGTTAGAAAATTCAAATTTCCAATTTTTTTGTTTTTAGAATAATCATCCATTGATCTTTAGCTGATTCGCAGAATTTCAAATAAAAAAATCCCCCCAAATGAGAAGTCGGACTGAGGGAGTACAAATAAACTATACTTCCAAGGGAGCATAGTATAGATGCTTAAATTTAAAATGTCACGAGAATGAATTCTTTATATATTTTGAAGTGATTCAGATGGCATGAGACATAATTTCAATGTCGAACTAGTCTTTTATTGTCACGTATTTACTTATCCATTTAGATAACTCAAATAGGGAAGATGAATTGTTGATTTTGAAGTAAAATTAGTGAACAACAAATCCTTAGATAGGATACAGGTCATCAGTATTTACATATTTTCTATAAAAATAATTAAAATCTATAATTCAATACCATTATTTTTTCTAAAAAAACCTAAAAACCAAGATTTTTAAGAAAGTCTATTGATTTTTTTAAATTGTTTTAAGATTGAATCTTGTCCATCCAACCGATTCTTCAATCCATGCTGCCATTGTGACCCAATTTTCTAGATGGACGATCAAGGTCATGATCCATTTTTTAAAACCTTGGTTTTAGACATGGTTCATATAGTTGTGTGACCGAAGATTATATGTTGGCCCTTAACGAAGGTGATAGCCACCCAGTTTCACGTCAATGCAAAAACAATGAGGCCATTTTCGACTCAAAACTTAGTGCATAGTTATCAAAACCAGACATGACCCGCCCCTCCAACTAGTTGGGCCATCGACGTGCGTTTTGGTTAGTCTAGTTTAAAGCAAACACCAGATTTAGCTGATATGGGCAAATGTTTGATTTTAGCTAGTGAGAGTAACCAATATGGCAAGTTAAACTAAGTTTGACAATTTTTAATATATTCTAATTTTAAATTGTTATTAGTATTTTTCTTTTTAAATTCAGTCCAACTATTTGAAGGATAGTCGGACTTGGTTTGACTAGACCGAGCCCTCAATCTAGCTCTATACTAATGATGCTAACTTAGTGAGATCTGTTGCAGGTTAGTTATTACCAGTGTCACCTCGACGCCCCTAAAAAGAGGCTAGTATCGTAATGTCAACACTCAAGACACATCGACACGGCTAGCAACATCAATAAGCATGTGACTATACCTATAGGATGAGGTCACTACTACTAACTACAAGTCGACAGTTTCTTAAGAAGTGTCTTTAGCTTATTTATGTCAAGGTGGCTGAGTAGTAGAGTAGCCAAACACTATGGAGGGGTCATGGGTTTGAACAACTCCCATGCTAAGAAAAACATCCGTTTTTTTAACCACAAAGCCCTACTCTTTCCACCGAACGAGCAAATTTTTATTCCCTTGTTTTTTTTAAATCGCAAAAAATAACCTGCAAGAGGGTTCATGTGACCTCTTGAGGTAAGTAAATCCTCACTTCCTAACTCATTGAAAATTGCAAGTAAAGTATTGAAAAAGTTTTATATCGATCATTCTGACTTACATTATGATTATGAAAAAAATTAGGATTTGAAACTCTAAAAATAGAGTATATTGTAACAAATTATCTAGACCATTCATTTTGCTTTAAAAATAAATGTTCACGGATCCACAAGATCTATATCATTTTTTAAGTTTCAAATTCATTGTCAGTATTGGAAATTCATTTAAGGGCCATCATAGAGATTGAATTTGAACTTGTGCAATGACAGCATATGAAATGAGAGCATCATGATTCCTACCACAATGTGAAGCGGTCAACTTTGTACAGCTTTTGCACATAATTTAGTTATATACATCAAAATAGTTTTTATTTATTTATAGAAGTCCTATGTAATTGAAAAAAAGGGATACAATAATTTTAGCAATAATGTGCATTAATTTAAAATTTAGAAATATTTGCACATTCTGATATTTTAATTATACTCAGTGGGATTTGAAATTCGATTTTTCTAAAAATAATAATAGTGCTACTAACACAATTACAAGAAAATACCAACAATAATAAGCAAAATATTATTAGTATTACTAGTACGATTTGAATGCATCGCTTTGAAACTAGGAAATAGAAACTTGGTTTTTATCTTTTGTTGTACAAACTAAATTTATATTTTCAAGTTTTATATTTGTAATATTTTCCATTTTTTCTTGCATACACACACATATATATTCCCAGGCTATTTTGGACGAGCGAAAGTAAAGAAGTTAATCTAGCTATATGGAAGTCGAAACTCTAACAAGTAAGAGTGTTAAGTTAGGTGGTACAATGAGATGAATGAGCTCTAACATAACTTGCGTACAAGAAACTAAGTGGAAGTGGCAAATGTTAAAGAAATTGATGGATACAAACTTTAGTATATAGGAAAGGATAATAATAGAAATGACTAGGCATAATAGTAGATGAAGTTTTAAAAGGTAAAGTAGTGGATGTAAAGAGAGTACGTGATAGGCTTCTACTAATTAGGCTTATATTACGAGAAGAGATAATTAATGAAAATAGTGCTTATACGCCATAGGTAGGAATACAAAATAGAATTAAAAAACAATTCTATGAGGACATAGATAGACTAATCCAATGGAGACCGAACTTTTTTAGGATAGGATTTAAATGGTCATGTAAGACACTAGAAGATATGAAATGGTACATAGAGGATATAGATTTGGGGAAATAAATGAAGGGTAATGCTATTATTGATTTTGCTATGGCTTAAGATCTAACAATAGAAAATATTTATTTAAAAAATGAGATGACTATTTAATAACTTACAAAAGTGCGATGTATAAAAGCTAGATAGACTTCTTTCTAGTTACGAAGGCTGATTAACCATATTGTAAAGACTATAAAGTTATCCCAGGAGACGGTTCGGCAACACAACATAGGCTCATAGTTATAAATATTTGCATAAAGTGATGGAGGAAGGGGATTGAAATTAGGGAAAATTTCATATAGAACCCTAACTCATCATATTATTTCATGGTAGACCCTCCTTCCATTTTTCTTTCAAACGACATAAGAAAACCCCTCAAGATTTCACTATACCCCCTCATCTCTTATCTCCTTCTTTTATTGACTTTTGATCATAAAAATTAGCCTAAGCAAATCTTTTTATATCATTTCAACCCAAAAACATTTTTAATGGATGGAAAGGGAAAAAGAGGGTTACAAACGTTTTTGGAATAAAATGTTATAAAAAGATTTGTTGGAGCTAATTTTTATGGTCAAAAATCAATAAAATATGGAGATAAGAGATGAAGGGATAAGGTAAAATCCTTAGGGATTTCCTTATGCCGCTTGAAAGAAAAATAAAAAGAGGTTCTACCATAATATGAGAATTTAGGGTTCTACATGAAATTTTCTCTTGAAATTAATAGGTGCTCAAGAACTAGGTGGTAGAATTTAAAATGAACACAATAGACTTATTTTAAAATAAATTGATTAAATAAAAAAGAATTATAGGGAATGAAATTAATATTATGCAGAATGATATGACTGAATGCATTGCGAAAGTGACAAAAAACGTTTTAGGATAATCTAGAGGGAAAAGACATTCAGATAAGAAAACTGAGTGGTGGAGTAATGAGGTTCAAAAGTCTATTAGAGAAAACGAACGTATTACAAAGCGTTGCAATAAAATAGAAGTGATCAAAATATAGAAAAATATAAAAATGCCAAGAAGAGCACTAAGAAAATAGTTAGTAAGCTAAGCTTAATCTACATAATTATTGAGACAAGAAATCAGGGATGAGAAAAGGTGAAAAAAATTTCTTCAAACTAACAAAAATAAGAGAGTGAAAGTATAGGATCTAGGTCATATTAAATACATTAAGAGTGAGGATCAAAGGGTCTTAGTAAAGGATGACGAGGTCAATAAAAGGTAGAGAACATGTTTCAAAAAATTACTAAATGACGACCACTATGGGAGGTCATACATACATTCGTAGGACTAGGATATTTGAAATGCTATAACCTTTGAGAAAGATGAAGATAGAAAAGCTTTCGGACCAGATGGTATCTCGATAGAGGGAAACTTTTTGGGAGAGCTTCGCATATCCTGATTGACCAAGTTGTTCAACAAGATTTTAAAAACAAATAAAATATCGAATGTTAGGAGAAAAAATAGTGGTACCTATTTATAAGAACAAACGAGACATATATGATTGCACAGACTATTGAGGGATCGAATTAACGAGTCACACTACAAAGTAGTGTGAAAGAATGATTCAACAATGACTACGACATAAAATGAGTGTATTATAAAACCAATTCGGTTTTATGTCAAGAAAATCAACAATTGAGGCTATTTTCATACTTAGGCAATTGATAAAGAAGTTTTGGGAGAAAATAAAGACTTCCACATGGCCATTATTGATTTATAAAAAGCATACAATAAGGTATATAGAGAGCTAAAGAAAGGCCTATTCAGGGGATATATTGACATGGTGAGAGATATATACTAGGGACCACTAACTAATGTGAAGACAACTAGTAGAGAGAAGTGAGCTTTTAGTGATAGTAGGCCTATATAATGGGTCAGTGTTGAGCCCATATCCCTTTGTTTTGGTTATGGCCAAGTTAACTAAGCATCTACATGATGAAGTAACGTGATGAATGATGCTTACGGATGATATAATTTTAGTTGATAGTCTAAAGACGACATTAGCACAAAGTTAGAACTTTTGAGGGATGCCCTAAAATAAAAATGTTTTCAAAACTAATCAGACAGAGAGAGAATATACAGAATAAAAGTTTAGTAATAATAGAAGTATAAACAATGAATTAGTTAAAATTGATTGTTGTGAAGTACTTAGAATATATCATTTTTGACATCTTGGGTCAATAATCCATGAGAATGGAGAGTTGAGAAAGATATCATGTATAGAATTACAGCTAGGTACGCAGAATGGATATGTGCTTCGAGGGTCTTATGTGACTAAAGAGGAATTTTTGTAGGACAGTTGTAAGATCAGCCATTCTTTATAGAAGGGAATGTTTAGGGTTCAAGAAACAAATCTACAAAATAAGTCTAGCTGAGATGAAGATGTTGCAATAGATGAGTGTTAAAAAAATAGATAGAATTAGTAATGAATTCATTAGAGAACTTAGGGGTGGCTCTAATAATGATAAGATGAGGAAAAGTTTACTTAGCTAAATTGGCCATGCGAAACATCGACCTCAACACCGGTTAGGATAGGCAATTTGGTTCAAGTGGAAGGCAAAAAAGGATATGAATAGAAGTACTAAGAAGAGATATTGTAACTTATAGTTGACTAAGAGTATGACCTTTGATAGAGCATAATTTCGGAATACGATCCGTGCAGCAACCCCAAATAGTTAGGATAAGGCTAGACTATATATATATATATATATATATATATATATATATATATATATATATATATATATATATATATATATATATATATATATATATATATATATATATATATATATATATATATATATATATATATATATAGGAAAAGTATTCCCAACGCCTATAGGCAAAAATAAACAGTGATTTTTCCTACTCTCGTCGCCGTCTAAAGTTCATCGCACGGTGACGATTGTCTGATAGTGTTTTATTTGTCATTTTCTTTCTACAAATCGGAATGATATGAAATTTGGAGAATGTGTACATATTAGTGTGGCCCACCTAATAAAAATATAACAAAAAAAGTTTTAATTCTCAAAAAAACAATTGATCAAACTACCCCTGAAAAATTTTAGGGGTATTTTGGTCAATTTATTTCATGTAAAATATGTTTTTGATATTTTTCATAGATTTGCCTATTTTTTATGAACCCATGGTCCAAATTTCAAATAATTCATATTTTTATAAAATAAAAATAAAAATAAAATATTACCAAACAATTGTGACCGTGTGATGAACTTTGGACAATAATGAGGGTAAGCGAAATCACTGTTTATTTTCGCCTATAGGAGTTTTGTAGTATCTTCTATATATATATATATATATATGAAAAAAATATAGGATTGGCCAGCTCGCGAACTCCATTGAGTTGTGTCCAACGGCTGTGATATAATACCCCGGAATTGACGGTCAGAATGGCTTGATGTGATCCATCCTTATTTCATTCAAAAAACACTTTTTTAATGATGCGTTGACATCAGTACATGAAAGTACTGACAATAGTAAATGACCTATTCTTTCTCCTATTCTCACTCATATTCTTTCTCTCTTCTAAATCAAAACTTTACTCTCTCTCCTCCGTAGTTTTCTTCGTCTTCCCTATCTCTCTCTTTCCCCTGCTCGCTCAGAAAATCCCAAAGGCCGATCGCTCTCTCTCTCTCTGTATGCGCTCCCTGTCTCTCTCTTTCCCCTACTCGCTCATAAAAACCCAAAGGCTGCTCGTCTTCCCTATCTCTCTCTGCATCTCGCTCGATCAGAAAAACCCAAAGGTCGCTCACTCAATCCCTGGTGTGGCCTCCCCACCATGTTTCTCTCTTTCCCCTGTTGCTAAAGAATACCCCAAAGGCCACTTACTCTCTCTTTGCCTCTCACTCGCTCGATCCCTAGATGGCCTCCCAACTGCAACTCACCCTATCTCTAAAGGTACTCTCTCTATCTGTATTTGACTCAATTAAAATGAATTTATATCACAAATCTGTAGTATCAATTGGGGTTTTTTCTGCATTTTTTTTTCCCATTGGGGTTTTTCGCCCTTGCTGCATTGAGTTTATATCACAAATTTCTAGTATCCATCTGTTGCAATTTTTGCTTGTGGCAAGGTGGTTGAGAAAAAATATGTTTGATATTATTAAAATTGAAATAAATTGTGTTTCTGATTTCAGTTAAAATGAGTTTATATGTCCTCTCTCTCTCTGTGTATTTGATTCAGTTAAAATGAGTTTATATCACAAATCTGTAGTATCCATTGGGGTTTCTTCGGTATTTTTTTTTCCCATTGGGATTTTTTGCCCCTGCTACATTGAGTTTATATCACAAATTTGTTGTATTCATCTATTGCAATTTTTGCATGTGGCTAGGTGGGTTGAGAAAAAATATGATTGGCACTTACATGGGCCTATTGATCCAAACTTCTGAATTTCAAAATAAATCTTTTCACTTTAATGGCTGATGCGATCCATGGATGTGATAGAGTGAGAATAGGGCATTTGATCTCATCTGATCATTTTAATTGAATCATCCTTTTAAAAAAACCAAATGAGTTCGTTGAGAACAAGTCTTCAAAATTTCCTGACCTTTGTTTTGTTTATTTTTATACATCTTGATATATCATATGTTGTGTCCAAATGTAAAATCTTCATGTGGCATCTAATGCACCATATAATGTGTCACTTACTCTTGGAAATTAGAATACATCTGTTGCAAAAATTTATTTATTTCTTCAATTGTGTCTTTCTCCCCCATTTTCTTTCCCTTTTTGCTTTTTTGCTGTTTTTTTTTTTTTTTCCATTGGGTTTTTTCGCCCTTGCTGCATTGAATTTATATCACAAGTATGCAGTATCCATTTGTTGCAATTTTTTTATGTGGCAAGGTGGGTGGAGAAAAATATGATTGGTATTCTTAAGATAAATGTCCGAATACATGTATTTTTGTAGTTTGCAGTTTCACATTGGGTAAGTAAAAAAACTTAGATGGATCCCACAAATTCAGTCGGTGTGACATCTAACACATGCCCAAATGTACGCAGCATTGATAAAATCCCTGATGGTGGTTGTGGCTCACCAAACAAAGGCCAAGAAATAGAAGAACCATGTGTAGAAATGATGTTTGGATCAGAGGATAATGCATATGAGTTCTTTAAGTCTTATGCATTGACCAAAGGTTTTGGAATTTGCAGGGGGAGTACTCATAACAAGAAAGATAAATAGATAGATAGGGTTCATGTTTGCTCGAAGGAAGGGTTTAAACAAGAAAAACCTAATAAAAGTGGAAACGTTTATCTTAAGTTAAGGGGTGGGTGCAAGGTTAGGATGTGCATAAGTACTCAAGAGGACGGCGAGTGAAAAGTGACTAGTATCGTTAAAGATCATAATCACGATCTAGTTAGTCCAAGAAAAGCTCGTCTAATTTACACACACCGATCATTGTTGAGTGCTACAAAGTCATTAATACATTCAATGAGCTCGACAATGGTTAAGCCTAGACATAGTCATATAACAGGCTGCAGGGATTGAGAATGTCCCTTGTACACAAAAGGACATCGAAATTGAAATAACAAGCACTAGAAGAAAACTTAGAGGAGAAGATGGAAATTTAATTTTGCAATCGCTCTATAAAAAGAGCCAATCGAACCCATCATTTTTCTATAGATTGAGATTAAATAATGATGATCACATTCGGAGCATCTTATGGGTAGATTCTACATCTAGAGTTTCCTACCAGTGCTTTTCTGATGTGGTTACTTTTGATTCCACATATAAGACAAATACGTTTGGTATGCCCTTTGCACCTATACTTGGTGTAAATCACCATTTCAGTACAACTTTCTTTGGATTTGCCCTCATATTTAACAAATGGATATAATCATTTATATGGGTATTTGAAAACTAGTTGGAAGCCATGGGTGGATGGCAACCAAGTGTTATTCTCACTGATCAAGATCCTGCAATTTCATATGCAGTGAGACAAGTTCTTTACCAACGTAAGCATCATTATTGTAAGTGACATATATTTGCAAAGATCAAAGAAAAAATGTGTCATGCCTTGCGTATGCATCATTCTTATTCAGATACCTTTAGGAGGTGTATGTCTAGCCCAACAATTGAAGAATTTGAATTGGTATGGAAATTCATGATTGAGAATTATAAGCTGGAAGACAGCGAATGGCTCAGTAGGTTTTATGGTTATTGCATGCAATGGGTTGATGCATACTTGGCTGGCATGTTCACTGTGGGTATGACCTCTACTGAAAAGCATGAAGGGATCAATACACACTTCAAGCTGTAGTTAACACCCACAACAAGCATGCGTATATTATTAGAAGTTGTTGCAAAAAGTCCACGATAAGAAGGTGTGAAAAGAGACGAAAAATGACTTGAAAGATGTTCAAACTACTCCAGTCTTGCAAACAACCACTTTCATTGAGTCACATGTATCAAAAATCTATACTCAAAATATTTTAAAGATATTTGGGGAAGAGGTGGCTAATTGTTTTAATTTTAAGAGAGAGACAGTTGAACACTATGGACAGATTGCTACCTTTAAGGTGGCAGTCTCGGGAACCGGATCTAGACCCTACTTAGTGAAATTCAACTGTCATGATAATTTCATTTCTTGCAATTGTCACTTCTTAGAGAGGATGTGCCTTCTTTGCAAGCACGTACTAAAGATTTTTATGGTGAAAGATGTGTTTGAAATCCCTCCACAATATATAATGAGAAGTTGGACTGAGGATATAGAGAATGGAGTTTTTTTAGATGACATTGGGGAACAAATTCAAGTAATATCTGAGCTACCATGCTCCATTAGATATAATGAAGCTATGGAGGCAAGTCAATCACTTGCCGAGTGTGCTTCACAAAGTGTAGAGGGCCATGAGTTTGTAATGTCCATAATACAAAATGTAATTCATCAGTTTGATGAGAGTTTGTGTGCAAGAGAGGTCTACAGAATAACGCCATGAGCATGTCAATGAAGATGACAATTCTGCTAGTTGTAGTAACACACCAAGTATAAGTAACCTTCATTTTCGCCTATAGGCTTTTTGTAGTATCTTCCTATATATATATATATATATATATATGGAAAAAGATAGAGTGCACAACCTAATGTAGATAAGCTAAATGCACCAACGGCCCAGATTGAATTTGGGCCGATCTGACGATCATGGGTGCCCAGTAGTGTTTGAATTTTTAATTTTTTTTCGACAAATCCAAATCACTTGAAATTTTATGCGTGTGTTCTTCAAAAATATGCAAATCTATGAAAAATATTTTACAGGAAATAAATTGACCAAAATACCACAAAAACTTTACGGGAGTATTTTTGTTATTTTTCATATAAAATATTTGTTTAATACTTTCGTAGATTTACCTACTTTTGAAGAACACACGCTTAAAATTTCAAGCCATTTGGATATGTAGAAAAAAAATTAAAATTCAAACACTACTGGACACTATCGGACCCGGCACCCATGATCGTCAGATCGGCCAAGATTCAATATGGGCCGTTGGCGCATTTAGCTTATCTACACTAGGCTGCGCTTTATATTTTTTTCTTATATATATATATATATATATATATATATATATATATATATATATATATATATGAAAAAGTCTTCCCAACGCCTATAGGAGAAAATGAATAGTGACTTTACCTATACTCATCACCGTCGAAAGTTCATCGAACAGTCTTGATTGTCCAGTAGTAATTCATTTTTCATTTTTTTTTCTACAAATCGAAATGATCTGAAATTTGGATCATGTGTACATCTTAGTGAGATGCACTTAATAAAAATATGAAACAAATCTTTCACAAAATAGAAATTGACCAAACTACCCCCATAAAATTTCATGGATATTTTGGTTAATTTATATTTTGTGAATAATTTTTTTTGCATTTTTATTAGATTATCATATTTTTTATGAACACATGCTCCAAATTTCAAATCATTCTAATCTGTAGAAAAAAAATAAAAATTGAAACACTACCTGACAATTGTGACCGTGCGATGACCTTTGGACGGTGATAAACATAGACAAAATCACTATTTATTTTCACCTATAGGCATTGCATAGTGTTTTCCTATATATATATAATCTTGATGTTGAGTTAATCTGGATCAGAGCAGTATCCATATTGTAGGAATTGATATCCAAAAGCGTTATGGATCTCGATCACAAACTTTTAAGCCTAACCATTTGGGGATCTTGTTCCTAATAGTCTAGAACTATATCCACTCTTGAAACTAAGGAACTATTTGTTTATAGCCAGCAAGGAATGCAATTATATCAAAAGTAAAGTTCCCTTGCAAGTTGCTTAAAAATCCTCATGTTGGTCATTATCTGGATCTTTAAGGTGGATATAGAGATCCTTAATAGTGGGGATTGAGATCTCAAAATTTAAAATTCGAGATCCTTTAAAGACCACTTTCCAAGATGTGGAATGAGATTTCAAAGCGGGATCGCCACCTAGGCTCGAAATATCTTTGGATGCAGCATGACTTCTCAAGAAAACAAGCTTATTTATCTTTTACCCTAGAAAGCCAAATTCCAAAAGTTCCCAATTCGTCTCAAAGTTTCTCCATTGTCATTGAACTCTTGCCGAACACAGTGGCGAACTTTACATAAAAGTAGATCCAAGGAAAGAGCCATTAGCGTCAAAGTAGTAATTAAAACAAATATTTAGCAACTAGTAATAAATTCCTAAACATCAGTTGGTATTCGGTATTCTAGATCTATACTTGTACTAAATAACAAGAATTTCATTGGTTAATTAGCTAGGTTACTCAAATTCTTACTTTTAAAACTTGTGCATATTAAGTTGCCCAAGTTCTTACTTGTTACTCTTTAACACAGATTACATTTCCTTTTGCCTTGTTGAACCTACAACTCCATGGTAAAAATATGAACAAGTTCCTGTGATCTGCCATGCATTCAATATAACCACTGCTTTAGCATGCAGTATGAAAATTGTGGGAGACTATTGGCCAAATCATCATGAACGAAATTGATGCATTAAAAAGGAACAACAAAAATAAGGGATCACATACGGTCACTCATTTTCTAAAAATCCACTCAACACGGCGGTGCAGGCAATTTAATTCTCCAGATTGCTCATTCATGTTCTGAATGCCATCATAATATCAGTGGGTGTATAATTGACTGTGAATAGCTGAATGTGGTCCCAAAGAAGCTGACAAATCTTGTGAATGGATAGCTAAGAAGCAGGGTATTCAAACAAGACGACTTGGTTGTAAGTCGAGGAGGTGGTGGGATGGAGTACAGATCTGTGACCTACATTAACTAGAAAATCAGAGTCTTAGAGCTATGGCAGCTCTACAGATGGATGAGGCCAAATCAGAAGAGAATGACGAAAAAGAGGTACACGAGACAGAATGCAATGACTCTTGACGATGATGCCATGGCTTCGCATCAGGGAGGGGAGGAAGAGACTGAAGTTGTAGTTGAGTTGGAGTCAGATTGAGTCTACAAAATGTGTTTTGGCCATATTTGACTCAATAAAAACTCAAGTTCTGAGGAGGATTTGAATGTCAAATGGAAAAGTATGAACAAGATGAACAACATTAATTCCCAAGAATAACTAATGAAGCCCTCAAGGATTAAATAGAAATGAGTGCACTCATAATTTGCATATATCCCTAATGACCAAGATGAACAGATCACGTGCCATTACATGTGTGTGCATGTGTATGTGTACCCTCACACAACCAAAAATGGACAAGGAAGCCAAGAAAATATTAGTACAAGAAAATCAATGGCCATGAGATACAAAATCCTGTTCATATCATGAAAGAAAAGAATTTAGAAGAATCACTTTGTTAGTTAACCCTCCATAATATGTCTCCGAAAGAGGATCAACCCTAAAAAAATCTGCAATGCAGAAGAAACTTCTTATATGAATTACTAGAGAGAATGAGAAGCAAATGGTAGGCTTATTTTTCATCTAGTATGCAAATTTTATATGAAAGAAATGATTTTGAATTTTAGATAAGTCACAACCTGTAAATATTACACATAATAATTAAAACGACTAGCAAATCCAGATGTAATAGAATTTTTCATTCAACTATACATACAAAAGCAACCTCCATGAGCATAGCAATAACTGCCTTTGCTCCCATGTTTCTTGGTTGAAGCCAACATGAAGACACAGCGAGCACGTAACCATCACAAGCAAACACTCAATCCTCCAATGGTTTAGCGAGCTTTTCTATCACTAAAATGAGTAAAAAAGAGCTGGCGTAAGCTGGATGATTTCAACCATTATTGTTACTCTTCCCTACATCTTATCAACTCAATGACCATAATCTAAACACATCATAAAAGGAAGCTACTCTATTTAGGGCCATATCAAGGGAAGAAGTTGGCAGAATAACCAAAGCATTTATCAATTCAATGATGCGTCCTGGATTATATGCTCCTTCAGATCGAACTTTAGATGGATATTGATTATAATAACTGGATTTATAAAACAACATTCAATATCATCAGGATCTGCCCAGGTCCGGGTAACCCAGAACCTGTCCGGGTAACTGACCCTAACCGAGCACGTCTCGCCCGGGCTAAAAGGGGTTAAAAAAAATCTCAAACAATCCCAAAAAATATGAAAAGTATGTTTAAAGTATAACTAAACAAAATACATCCAAATGAGACTAAAAAAGTAGTGAATAAATTCATCCAAATCCAAATGACAAAAGTTGTATACGATGTAATTATTGCAAAAAAGGTACTAATGGGGGTATAAACTGGCTCAAAAAACACATTGCTGGTATTAGGGGGGCTGTTGTCCCTTGTAAAACATTTTCTGAAGTTGTCACATAGAAGATTAAGTAACAACTGAGTTCGATAAAATACAAAAAAGAACAAAAGAGGCCTTGTCATTTGGATAAGTCTCTTTTTGGTTCTTTTAAAAGTAGTGATCTAGATTGGACGTATGGTTATAACCCAAATCCAAATCATAAAAATTGTATAAGGAACAATCTTTGTGAAAAAGATACCAACCGGTTCAAGAAACTCCTTGCCAGTTTTAAAGGAAATGTTCTTTGTTGTAAAAAGGTTCCTAAAGCTATTAGGGATGAGATTAGACAATATTTGGATTTGGTAAAATGAAAAAAGAAAGAAAAGGCGCCTCTTTATATGGAAATATATTCTCCATGATATTTTAGAAGTGATGATCTAGGTTGGATGTATGGTTATAACCCGAATCCGAATGACAAAAATTATATAAGATATAATTATTGTGAAAAGGATACTAACAGGGGCATTTACCTATCCAAAAAACGCCTTGCTGGAATAAGGAGGGGTATTGTCTCTTTTAAGAAGATTCCCGAAGATATCAGGAAGGAGATTAAACAGTATTCGAGTTTTGTAAAACACAAAAAGTAAGAAAAGGGTGATGAGGCATCAAGTAGAGCAGCCAACACTCCTAGGGCCTCTAGATCATCTGCATAAAGCAAGGGAAGGGGGGTTGGGGTAGAAGAAGAGGAGGAACAAGTAGATTCAGAAGAAACAAAGGAGTACGAGCGTTATGTTGAAGAGAAAGATGACTCTGATGACAATGGACTCAACTTTGATGCATATGATAAGGCTTACCCAACTTTGTCTAAAGATGAGTGAAGACTCTTGACTCTTGAGTCTTCGAGTTTATATTTTATTTTTCTTATTTTCTGCTCTTATGTGTATGTCTGCATCATTTTATGAAAGTATGGTTATGGGATGGTATGGATTATAGAGCATAGAGTATGGACTATGGATTGTGACTTTATTATTGTTATATTTTTTTTTTAGTTGTGCTAGTAGTCTATTACAATGGTTTGGAACTTTGGGTACGGGATTTCTACTATTTTATGATGTGTTATCGCCATATGCTCATATTTGTGTTAAATAGTATAGTCTAATAGTCGTAAATTCGTAATGTCATAAACTCATATTCCCCGTGGCTGCCCCTCACCTTCAACCTATGCCGCCCAGATATCTGGGTGCCCACCTAGGCGGCCGCCTAGGCACTGTGCAGCCAAGACCCCCTAATTGCTTAGGCGCCATCGGGCATTTTTTGGACCATTGTTTGATGGACCTAGAATCTAGGTCGAGAGCAGTCTTGAAACTTTTATTTCTAAACCAATATAAAATGACCAAGAAAGAGCCACCTAAACACACACTACATCCCATTAAAACGCTCTCAGTATGCTATTGCATGAGCAAAAAAGCATGTACACAGCAACAACGCACATGGATCATGTGAAGGATGAAGAAGAGAATATGATAAATCAAAATTAATGGATTCATGTGATGCCTTTACAATGCAGATAAACAGGGTTCAACTTCTTACCTATCAGATATATCATCCATAGGAAGATTCCTACTGTAGAGATGAAACTCCAAGAGGAAATATCTATTAAACCATGCTGGCAAATTCCCATATATGAATGGTGGTCAAGGAATGAGGGGCCTGCAACACACAAGTGAGATTAGGTAGACTAACAGCATTAACCTGAATTACATATGAGAATAGACAAACAGGAAATGCGAATTCGCTTGAGATATTATCATAAAATAACCTTGTAATCCTTTTATATTGACGATATTCTTCTATGCTGCCAAAACGCTTATCAGCTGAATCCTGCTTCCATGCACAATGTTCACAAAGAGTTACAAATTTTTTATTATAGAATCATTTATATGTGAATGACAGCACAAAGGGCAGTCAGCAACAGAACGAACCTCAAGCAATGGGATGCCACTGAAGAAGAGGAGCAGAAAAGTTAGGAAGATTGGTCCTACAACTACAAGATTTTCAGCTCCATCTATCACAGGAACAGATATCACATAGATACCCCACCAAAGTAGAATCTAAAGCACTCACCACATAAGAAATACATTATTACACAATATCATCATGGGGTAAATATTAATGGTTTCACAGTATGTCCAATAAAGGTAATGAAAGTTCCTACCATAAATTTTTATTTGGAAAATCATTTAACAGATAACCTGGTCTAGAATCCAGTAAGAACGCCTTCACTGACAATTTTGAAGGGGTAAAAAAAGGCAGAGCATGAGGGAAAAATATATCAATATATCAACAGGGAAATGAAAAGATATAAACAAAGAAAAATATAAAGATACCAGGAAAGGAAGGGCTTAATTCTTGCTTTGAAGAATAGGTTGCAGAAGCCCGAGCCCCAGTTAGTAAATGAAGAACCAAAATGAGTAAAAAGAAAGAAAAATAAATCACTCAAGTATCCGGAACCATGCGACCAGCATATCAATGTTGAGAAGGAAACAGAAAATGTATGAGCAAGTAACTACAACTTAATGCAATTAAAGCTCATCTATAAGCAGGTAATCATTAAGTCAATCCTGTAAAAGAAACAAAACATACAACAGCTCAACTAACCTCACCAAAGTAGTTGGGATGGCGTGAAAATTTCCAGAGACCGATATCACACCATTTTCCTCTGTTATCAGGAGAGTTCTTAAAGTACAGTTTTTGTCGGTCTGCTATCGCCTCAGCTGTAATGCCCGCAAACCACAATAAACACCCAATAGCATCTGCAGCAGTGGGACATGGTCTTCGATTGCTGGCATTCACGATTGTTACAGGTAGGCTTACAGTCCAAACCCAAAAAGCCTATTACCAATGCATAGCAAGTCAACAACACCTTATGTTTCTGAATTCTTTGTAACACAAGGACATAAATGAAGCTGACATCATCAATGAGGTTTTTCTGTCACAAGTTCAATTAAATAACGAAACTGGAGCTACAGATAAAGGCAAAAGTATCTGTGACCTGGAGTATCCAGAAAACAGTCAGTCTCCCCAAATTACTACGTATTTCATCAAAGCGACGGTCTTCTCCCCATTGCATGATCCTGATTGTATAACACCATAAGAGGAGTAATGTCTGAAATAATAAGATTTTCTATTCCATGAGAAAGAGAATGATTTAAGCCTTTGTAATTTGCAAAGATAGATAATTATGATATAACTGTTACAGGGTATGACTCTATCGCAGTGTACAGTCCTCTTGAAAAATTTTAGCACCAGGCAACATAGAGATCTGGTATGTCAGAATGGCTCCTGGTTTGAGTTAGAGAGGTCAAAAGTTAGAAGTTTGTGCCAGTGTTATCAGAACTGGATGGTGGTCAAACCAGTATGCGCACCGGTCCATTCAGACTGGACCGATTCATCGGAAGGACCTGTCCTACAATAAAAAAAGAAATAAAAAAAATAAAAAATACAACAAAACAAAGAAAAAATAGATAAAGTAACCGAAAATGCGTAAGAATGTAAGAAGACAAATTAATTTTCTTGTTTTGAAGTTTCTGACCTTTTTATTTTTGCATTTTCTGATTATACTATTTAAGAGTTTTTGCAAATCGTAAAAAACCTTGAAATTCAAAACTGAAATTAGGAAACTAATGCTTTAAGGAAAGAATCTTTCTTTCTTTCTACCTATTATTTTTTGCATTTTTTGTTAAGGACATTTACATATTAAGCCCTTAAAAAAAGTACAAATGCATTATATATATATATATATATATATATATATATATATATATATATATATATATATATATATATATATATATATATATAGGAAAACTCTTCCCAACACCTATAGGCGAAAATGAACAGTGATTTCGCCTACCCTCATCATCATCAAAACTTCATCGCACGGTCACAGTTGTCTGGTAGTGATTCAATTTTTATTTTTTTTTCTACAAATCCAAATTACTTGAAATTTGAAGCGTGTGTACATCTTAATGATGCGCACCTAATAAAAATATGAAAAAAATAATTTGAAAAATATAAATTGATCATAATACCCCTGTAAACTTTCGGGGGTATTTATGCACAAACTTATTTTTCAATCTTGTGCTGGAAATCCTTTATCTCTTTTTGAATTCTAGAGTTTTCTAATTTTTCACTATCCAAAATCTAGATAAAGCACTAATCCAGAGTCCGAATAAAACACTGGCTAAAGGAGCCACTTCTTCATTGTCCTTAACTAGGACTCCACCAAAACAAGATAATATATCCAGAATAATGGCAGAGACTCAAAGTCCACCCATTCCACCATCACAAAGAACCCTTTACATAGAGACGTATGTTATTCCTCTGATAATAATAGAAGAAGATCATGTGCCTCAAATGCCAAGAACAGTGGTTGAGATATGCCTAAAAGATCACATGCACCTTTATATGGGAGGGAAAGATAGGGAGTATTTTGAAAAAATACTGACTGAAACAAAGTCAGTATATATAAAGCACCATTATAGAAACAATAATGAGTTGGCATATTAAAAAATGACAATATTAAACATCATGTCTTATAAAGACTGGGGTTTTGATCAGTTAAAACCAAGATACTTGCAAAGTAATAGCTCTAAGTATATACCTTTCAAGGGTATTTTGATCAATTTATTTTTTGAGAATTATTATTTTGATATTTTTATTAGGTGTACCTTGCTGAGAAGAATGGACACTCCAAATTTCATATGATTTGGATTTGTAAAAAATATTAAAATTATATTACGAAATGAGGTCATATGCTCGTCAAATCGCCCTAGATTCAATCTGGGCCGTTGGGCTTACACTATTCCAGTGTTTTAAAAAACGGTCCGACTGCACCTAGGCACCCTAGACCATAACCACCACAAGCCCAAACCCAGGCGGATGTATGGGTGCCCAGGGTCGTAGTCCCTTTTTCATTTTTTTAAATCGCCCACAAGGGCAAAGGGGGTCATTTTGACCCCCAAGATAGTATAAATATATGATGGGAGTTATTTTAACCCCCAAAGTGAAAAAGACACCCTCAGCCTCTATGCTAAACGTATTTCTGAGAATCGAAAGTATTTTTTGTGGATTGAAATTATTTTTAGGGTGCTAATGGAGGTATTAGATAACTTTTGAGTTGATTAGTAGCTCAATCGAGCTAACAAACATCGAAGACTAGAGATTTGGTAGAAAAGGTCAGTTTGTAATCTTTATTTGAGCTAACAAACATCGAAGACCAGAGATTGAGCAAAAAAGGTCAGTTTGTAATCTTTATTTGAGTTTTATTTCTACGGGGTCTACTAGGGGTGAGGATCCGGGATGGAAGTATTGTGTTAGCCTGGATAAGAATGATAAGAATAAGACTATATGCAATTTATGTGGTCATGTTTCTAATGCCGTCATAAATAGATTTAATAAACATCTTGTCGATATTAGAGGTGATGTTGCTCTGTATATGAAAGTCTCATAGCCTGTAAAGAAAGAAATTTCGGAGTACATTTAAGGTGAAAGGAATAAAAAAAATTAAAAGAAAAGGATATGGCAGAATTAAAGGTAGGGGTCCATGTTTTTTATGATGATATTGACAGTAAAAATGATGAAGAGGGCGAAGAAGAGGTAGCCATGGTTGGTACTTAGAGCTCTAAGGGTAAGAGGGCTTTGGGGTCTAAGAAGGCTTGTATGAGAGGGTCTATCGATAGTTTTTTTTACACCTAGCCCCGAGACAATAATTGAGAATGGGAAGGGAAAAGGGAAAAAAACAGGTGACTCTTGAAAATAGATTTAAGAAGGAAGACAAAGGCCGGGTGATTCAGTAATAGATTTAAGAAGGAAGACAGAGGCCGGGTGATTCAGTATATTGCTCGATGGTTTTACCATGCGGGCATTTCTTTTAACACCACTCGCTTGAGTAGCTTCCATATAATGTTGGAAGCAACTGGGCAATTTAGGCCAGGTTTGAAAAGCCCAACTCTATATGAGATTGATGAGCCACTACGGAAGAAAGAAGTTCAAGTTACTAAGGAATATCTCAAGACCCATAATGAGGGAAGAGCTAAATGTGGGGTTTTTTTAATGACTGATATGAAGAATGATAGTAAGATGAATTTGTTGGTAAATTGTCCCTTGCGTACAGTTTTTTTGCGATGCATTGATGCTTTTGATGACATTTATGATGCTTATTATATATTTTCTTTCATTGATAAGGGCATTGAGGAGATTGGGGAGGAACTTGTAATTCAAGTGACCACAGATAATGCTGATCCCAATCTAGCTACAAGTCATTTGCTTCAACAGCAGAGGCCTCGCATATTTTGGACTGCTTGCACTGCACATTGCGTAGATCTTATTCTTGAGGCTATTAGTGAGTTGGCTACTATTAAAGGAGTTCTTTCTAAGGCTAAGGAGGTTACAGTCTTCATATACATTCACGCAATTGCATTTAGCATGATGCGCAAGTTTACAAAGAAGAGAGATCAAGTGAGGCCCGGGGTCACTAGATTTGCCACTGCCTACCTTAATCTAAAGACATGTATAGCAGTAGGATCCTATTGAGGTCTACGTTTGCTTCAGAAGAGTGGAGTAGGTGTAAGTGGTCAAGAGATGTCAAGGGAAACAAGGCACAAGATATTGTTCTTTCTAAATATTTTTGACGTGGGGTAAAGCATGCGATAATAGTATTTTTTCCCTTGGTGAAGGCCTTCCACTTGGAAGATGATGTTGATAAGATAAGCCCTCCATGGGCTTTATATCTGATGCACTTGGAAGGGCTAAGAATGATATTGCAAAGAATTTGGGCAATGATGAGGACAAGTATGGCCCAATTTGGGAGATTATAAATGTCAAGTGGGAAAGGCAGCTCTATAGACCATTGCATGCAGCAAGGTACTACTTGAACCCCAAATTGTTTTAGGCAGATATAGATATTGAGGCAAAAGGTACAATTATGGATGGTTTTAATGAGTGCCTTGAGAGATTAGTTCCCGATCCACATATCCAAGATAAGATATCAACAGAAGAGCGCATTTCTTACAAGTGTGCTTTGATGTCATTCGAGAAAGACATGGCTCTAAGATAGAGAAACAAAGACGAACCAAATAAGATCTTGTGTACTTTTGTTTCATAGTTTTCTAATTTTCTTTCAATTTTAGGTTCTTAAAAATATGTATGATAATGTTAAATACTTAAATTAATTATAAAGGTTGTCCACATATTGCAGCCCAATAGTGGAGACAACATGGGAGTAGAGCTCCACACCTCCAGAAGATGGCTATTCGGATCTTGAGTTTGACAACTACCTCTTCTGATTGTGAGCGCAATTGGAGTTTGTTTGAGATGGTATTTTTCAATTTATATGCTTTTCTCATTTACAAGTTCATCTTTCTAATATACATTCATAGAAGATAAGAAGATCATAGTAGTCTAGTACTTATGCATTTTTCCTTATAGGTACATACAAAGAGAAGAAATAGGCTTGAGCAAAGGAAGCTCAATGACTTGGTTTATGCTAGCAAGAATCAAAGGCTCAAGGAGAAGAAAAACCAGCCAAAGAAGGATCTCGTCGCTTCAGAAGACATGGACAATGCTTCAGATTGGCTAGTTGGGGACCCTGGCAATGTTTGAAAAAATGGTCCGCCCGGAGCCTAGGCGCCACCCTATGCACCGCACGCTTAGGCCTAGGCAGCCCGTTCTAGGCGGATGTACCTGGGCAGGAGCCTAGGCAGGCAAGGCGGACGTCCAGGGATGTGAGTTTTTTCTTTTTTTTTAAAGATATCCAAAATAGCAAAGGGGGTAATTTCGACCCCTAAAATGATTTAAATAGGTTATGGGGGTTATTTTCAACCTCCAAGTTAAAAGAATAATTACATAAACCCTCAATCTCTTAGCTATACCTATAATCAAAATATTTTGTGTAGTTTGAAGAACCTTCCTAAACTTCTTATTATGGAATGTGCCTATTTTTTAGAATCAAAAGTATTTTTTGTGGTATGAAGAAGCTTCCTAAACTTTCCACTTATGATGAAATATGGAGAGTTGGAGACAATTACTAATACATATCCTATTATACTTTTTAAATTTTGTATGGTTTGAGTTTTGAAATGTTGAACAAGTTTATTCTCAACATGCGATATGTTATATGTTTGTATATTATAAAGTATGTTACAATATTTTCAAATGCAATAAATTACAAAATTGACACAAATACATGTATAAATATTATATGGGGCGGTTTGCATAGAGCCTTGGCTCTAAACAATCAAATTAGAGCCTACCTTCAAATAGTATTGAGAAATGTGGTTTCAATCCTTGAAATTTTTGTAATAGCCTTAAAATGTATTTTCATTTTTATTTACAAAGTTTAAAATTTAAAAAATAGTATAAATAGACAGATCTATAAAAACTTGAAAATCTTAAAAATTGACGGTCAAAAAATGCATTACAAAATATACTATTTCCAAAACTTGAAATCCATTTTTTTCTCATGTCCATGCATCTCAATGTCGAGATGATCAATTTGAGGATATTTGAGCATCAAAACAACCTCTTCTAGTGAAATTTTTTAGGTAGGCTCTTATTTGATTATTTATAACCTCAGCCCTATATAAACTTTTCCCATATTATATATCTATAGAATTTGTACTACAGGGCGCCCAAGGTTCTGGGCAGCCGCCTAAGCTCCCCTTGGGCATTGGGCACCACGCCAGCCGCTTAGCATTTTTTGTAACCTTGGACCCTAGTACAGAGGAGGTCTTCCCTGGAGAGGGTTTGACCTGGGAAATGATAAAGGAGGCTTCGAGACAAGCTTCTAATCCTAAGAGGGCCACTCAAGCAACGACTTGTGTTGATACCTCACACTCACAGAGGGAGA